>NC_138234.1:30016147-30496147 GCF_964197995.2 Scardinius erythrophthalmus
AGGCATTTTTAAACAGTCAGCTGACTAGGTTTTCTGGTGACCACAAATGCCACCTGGGTCAGTAGCTCACCAGGTTTTGAGATGCTCAGAATATCTGTTTCTGTGGGCATTTAACAGGTTTTTTGAAGATCAAAGCAGGTCACAAGGTTTCGAGACACGGCGTGCGTGTTATTGTGTGAGTGCAGTCTGTTTCCGTTTCACTTCATGTGTATCAGACATCTTGATGACTGATCTCAGGTCTGTGTTACTGTACACAAAGCGAACAGTGATGGAGGGAATGTAAAGGAAACACTATCTGATCATCTGGCATGCATGTATGGAGGTGATTCGCTAGACTGACCCGAGGAGAGCTATCCAGGCCACTTCAGGTGGAAAGATTGTGATGAAAAATACTTTTCCACACATGTCAAAAACAAACCTGGGGCAATCCCCGTTGTTCTTTGTTTTGTCTGCCTTGGGCAACACACAATTTTGTCACAAAGATTGTCACGCTCGTGCTGTGAATTTAAAATTACGAATACACTAGTATACACTGAAACAAAACAATAATCCGTTATGTTTACACAGCACAATGCAGTGCGTTATTCAAACTCATATTTACACAGTATATTTGCCTCTGTTTTTACAGACTTTTCTTATCACACAAAATCAAGAGCTGTGAAAACACAGCCATACTGTTAATAAGTCTTTTCCTCCCTCGCTCCATTCCTCCTCCCCGCTGAGCACACAAGCATCCTCCCGTGTGAAGCGGCGATACCATAAGGTCAGCTGCAGGATGCCAGAAAACACGCTCTTGGTATTAATAGTCGCCAATAAAAGGAAGTGGTCACATGACCCACGGAGAAGTAGGGCTTTGCTGCAGCCACGTCTTGCAGCTCCTGCAACGGCATTGCCATGCACCAGTTTGTCCGGCCATTTAGTGCTTTGGAAAAGCTTTCAGCGTGTTGCCACACAAAGAGCCTCTTAGGGGGACGGCTGATTCACTTTACATTATTAACATAACACTGACTCGTGCTCTCAGAGAGGGCGAGAGAGAGAGCGTCCACTGGCACTCACTCATTGTACGAGGAGGAGAGCTCTCTCACGTGCTCGCGTATACAGGGCGGTCATTGTGCATGCTTTTCTATGCTCTGCACACTTAATTTCTCTGTCTTTTCGCTGCAAACAAAGAGTTGCAGTGACATGTGGGTCATCTAGAGGAGCCTTTATAATTCCCTCTGAAGCCACTGGATTGGTTGTGATGGGGGAGCTGGTTCAACCCTCCAATAAAGATTAATTAGTAAATCCATTGGAACCTTTAATGACGCATGGCCTTGTTCTTCACGAGCGGCCAAGCTTTTTTTCCTCGGATCTCACGACGAGAGCTGACGTTTAATTCGGGAGCCAAGTGCTCGAGAAATAAGCTTGTGTTTATGATGATGATAACCTTTAGTGCACTTTATGCCCAACAGACTCACAAACAAGCTGAAGTTTGCTCATTCATTGCTTCTGTTTTGTTTTATAGGTCCACGCACAATGAGCTGGAGAAAAATCGGTAAGTACGATTTATTTATTTATTTTTCTTCCGTTTTAAGGCTAACTGACATCGCACAGACAGATGTCAACAGACACGTTCATTAGGTTTGGTGAAATCAGTGTGTTAACCCTGTTGTCATTGCACTGCGCTTGTTTACACTGATTGAACATGTTCAGTCTGCGTTTGTCAGGTTGTGGAATGTCTGAGAAGTGACTCACTGTGATCTGGTGATTGTTGCCGTTGGTCGGCGTCTGACGTGGCAATGATAGAGAATTTCACAAGCCAGACTTAAACTTGCATTCGCTTCATGAGCACCACGACTCAAACTTGTGCAATAATTGACCACAATAGGTAAAAATTATTGAGAAGAAAAGGTGAAAATCAATATCATATCGATATTTGAGCCCCAATATGAGAACATTTGCTTTAGATCAGAGGTCTAGCTCAGCTCCTGGAGGGCCACAGTCTTACAGAGTTTAGCTCCAACCCTGTGCCAACACACAAACCTGTAGGTTTTAGAATAAGCCTGAAGGATTAATTAGCTGGATCAGGTGCATTTAATGAGGGTTGAAGCTAGACGCTGCAGGGCTGTGGCTGTCCAGGAACTGGGTTTGACACCCCTGCTTTAGATCCTTAGGGTACGTCTACATGATGTACTAAAAACGGAAACGTTTTTCCTTTGCTTTTTTCACATACAGACAACAACGCTGTCAAAACGATCCCCGTTCACAAGGATCTGCGAAAACGACTAAAAACGGTGTGTTATGCATGTCAAGCCAGTAGTTGTCACTTTGTAAAGAAACATTTCACGTCTATAGTCTGAACACGTAATACGCACGACGTCACCCTTTTGTACAAATGTGCTTTTTTGACGACCCGTATATTGTTTTCAAAAACTTGCACTTTGCGTTCGCTTGCGTTTTCAGGCCCCCAAAACGCTGTTGTCGTGTAAATGAACCGCCAAAATGCAAACGTTTTCAGTTTTAGTCAAAGTTTGGTAGGCTATATTGTGATTGAAAACAGTAATGTGTTGCAATCTTTTATTTGCAGTCTAAATTGGGCGTTTGTGGTTTGAGTGCTTTGCATAATTGAGGAGCACGGGCCTGTAAGTGTCAGTAAAAACAATGTGAAGGAACTGCGTACATTCCAGGTTTGTCATACCAGGAAAAGACTGCAACACTGTAAAAATACTTAGAAATGAGACTATAAATAAGTTATATAATAGTGGTCTTTCCAAAAAATATGAATGCGAAAGTGTAATTAAAAATTGTGATTCTGTGATCACTCTAAATTGTAATGTAGACACATGCATTTTCACATGCAAGCTGCTTTGAAATATGTAGGCCTGCTGTGAAAAGCGCTGTACAAATATATGTGAATTGAATTGATTCTTGATTGTAAGGAAATTAATACAGTGAAATATCGCAGTGCTTTAAAATAAAACTTTTTCCGTCACTTCAAGTATGGAAGCTACTCGTAAAATTCATAAAATATGAAATATTAACATTACATAAGGCTAACAGAAAGCTGAAGAACGGTCCTACAGTTGTCCCTGCAGCAACAGGTAACTTAAAAGTGAAAGTAAGTGGTGACCCAATTCTTCTAATCTAAGGGCATTCCCTCTCCTCGTGGCTCGCCCACCCCTCGGTCCTAAACAACTACTGGAGCCACCGTTTCAGATTACTAGCCAGAGTGCAGGGAGACGACCAGAAACCAGAGACACAAACAAATGTCCTTTCTTTCACAATGCCAGTTGCATAATAGGAAGAAAATGCACAAAAGGAAGCTAGTTATTACGGTAGGTGAACATTATTAAGAGAATACAAGTGTTATTTCTTTGAAATGACCCATACCTATGGGTGGAGTTTTCTTTGAAATCACCAGCCATGTGTGGCGTGAGCGTTTACAGACGACTGTATGTTTTAGTCTCACGAGTTCTTATCTGATAGGCGTTAGACGGCGGCAGTGCGGGGCCTGCTGTTTAGGCACTGCACGCGAATACTGAGGCTCCACTTCAAAGACTCAAAATAACTCGTCTAGACGAGTAGCAGCAGCAACTTCTTTGTTGACCCTCTATCTGAAAACCTGGAGATCTCTGAACTTGCCTTAAGCACAGCCTACTCATGGAGTGTCACGTTTATTTGCTTGCCAGCCATTTTGGTTGGAACATGGTAAGACAAAAAACGTGTTGGGCAAAGTGAACAAAGACTTTTTGGACCAGAGCGCAGTTTTAGTTCAAATAGTTTTGAGTACACCATACTTATGTGTGCTTGAAAATAGCCTCATCTCCTCCCAGACCAGCTGTGTTTCTCAGATAATGTCTACAAATGAGAAGGGTTGTCACTGCGCCGGCACGGGGTTGTATGGGTTTGGGACAGATAAAGATGCCAGGGCTTGTCGGGCAGCCTTTAGTGTCAGCACAAAGAAATATTACACAACACATCATGACGGTGTCAGCAGCCACACCCAGCACTAAACCATATTTCCCCTGACTCCACATTACCATTGTCTATTACAGTTCTCAAAGACTGGACACCCATCATTTTTATTTTGCTTAATAAATATATCCCTTTTAGCTTGAGATGCACCACAATACTTTGAAATGGTCGTACGGAAGCACAGGGGGGACAGTTTCCTGCTTGCCAAAGGTTTACTGCAGTCCCGAGTGGCAAGCGGTTGCCATTTCATGTCAGACATCACATATACTTTCTGTTTGATGAGCATGTAAGATAGCTCACATTGTTTTTGAATGTCAGAAAGGAAGAGGAAGGAGATGTTGACCGCATTCCGGCTCCTCGCAACCCGCGACACATATACAGATAACATGTGTGTGCATATAAGCATGCCGCCTTTTGATCTTATGATGCCTTTGAACAAATGTGGTGAGCCTCAACTTCCTGAACTTGGGTTAGGTTGCAGAGTTCGGATGTCAGAATGTATTGTGTGCCGAGGAAGATGTCAAATCACTGATTTCATTTCCTATTATAGGTGTCGTGGTTGTTAATTATTGGGTACATGCAAGTGAGGGTGTTTGGCTGTGTGTTAAGCATGTTGTTATGGTTGTGTGGGCCGTGGTGTGTTTGACAGTGAGAATGCAAAGGCTCAGGAATAAAGCTGCCAAGCTGGCTTACTGAAAATAGACCAACGGTCCTAAGAAAAGATCTTTTCAAAACGCAGAGGATCCCGGGCTGATTGGCTACAACACTCTTCCACCCACAATGAGAATTATGAGGAATAAAGTGCGTGTAGAAGATAGGACGTCATCCGTAGCCAAGGTGCACTCTTCAAGAACTTGCTGTTGACGACCTTGCGTGTTTTCCTTCCTGTGTTCTAAGGAAGATGGAGTCCATTTCCCCCGGGAATTCCGGAAACCCTCTGGAAGGGAAGCCAGAACTGGCTGTTCTCGCTGACCTGATGCCTTGTAAGCTTTTCTTGGCCAGCAAAAGCAGCTTAGGAAGTGTGATCTTTGGTCAAGTAAGCAATGCATACTCGCACACGTGCCAGGGCATGTTTGCAACGCACACGTAGACGCACACTCATGCTATGGAAGGTTGACAAAGCTCTGGGTGTTTTGGGTGAGTCAGGAAGGACACACACCCTGTGGCAGTCTTCAAGTTCTGTCGGAAGGGTATAGCAGAGGACATTTGAGATTCGGAGGCCACTAAAGCTCTGCCTTTCCCCACATTTACTGTGTTCTGTAAAAGAACATTGCGTTTCATTGCATAAACACGCAAATACAACATGCATGGCTATTGGCTACTAGTGGGTAATGTTGCAGAAACAACACAAACAGACTCACATCCTTGATGGCACTGTGAACCTTGCTATACAACAACACCTAACATTTTTAGACCCATCCTTACTAATACAACCAAATTCTTGAATTACAGGCTGAAATCTGGAAACATTCCCGAGTGGCATAATCAGCTGGATCAGCAACACCCTTAAAACCTGATAATGATGTTTGTATGATTAGTTTCGACATTGTGTCAAAGTATGACCGTTTGCAGGCCTCAATGTTGAAACCTAACAGTCAAGATAAGGGCAGGGACCAATTGTAATTGCTTAACAACTGGCGAATGAAAAACCCATTATTGGGCAAATTACTTATTGATATATAGGGGGTATGTGTCCTCCTCTATGTATATGGTGGTTTTTGCCCTAGGGCCTGCCACGGATTGTCATATATTGAGTTCTGCTTGGCCTATGGAGTCACCATGGCAAGCTGGACAAAGCCACACTATCCACCCATCCAATTGGTGGAGCCCTTGAAGGTCATCCAATCATAACCAGCCACATTGATCTGCACCCTTTCTCTGTGTGTCATGGCCTTTGATCTGATTACGGAAGAGTCCTATGGCTGTTTGCCCTTCCACCACCGCTGTGTTTATTTTTTGTGTTTGGATTAGGCATCCTTCCGGGGAAGTAAAGTGGATTGAGTGGATTTTCTGAGAGAGAGCGAGAGAGCGGTGTCATTCAAACATCTGGTGACATTTCTGTTTTCTGATTTCGTCCTGTTTGTTTTTGGGATCACCTCACATTTTATTAGATTACCCAAAGCATGCACAGCGTTCTGGCCTATTGAAAAACGTGTAATAGAGAGCCGTTTAATAGAGAATCTGTGTTTTTCATGTACATGGCCATCTGCAGGAGCTTTAGGGATGGGGGCAGCGGTCACATGACTACACACATAAACTCTGTGGGCATGCGAGTGGGGTCTGCTGGTCTGGGCTGTGTGGAGCAGATTACAGCTCAGCACGTGCGAACTAATCCAAGTGTTACTGATGGGCCAGAGCGGGCCTTACTCCTCCACAGCTGTTACTGTCTGAGTTTGTATGTGCTTCTTTATTTCCCTATGATCTTTAGCCATCACTCTGCCAGTAGTCCATTAATGTACATGTGTTTAATCAGGGGTGCAACAGAGGTATATCCTCGGCCCAATGTAGGCTAGTTGTCATTCTGTCTCCCCCTATTAGGGATGAGTCCCAATGTTCAACTAGTTGCCCAACAACCGACTAGACGATTGGAAGTGACAAGTTTATTCACATATTTCATTTGTTTGTTTTTAGTTTTGATATTTTTAGGGATAGTTCTATAATTAGCATGCTTTGCCTTAGTTTGTTAGACTGTTAATAGAATAAGTCTTTAAATTAATCTTCTTTAAAGTAATGTCTTACACATTCAGAAGATTGACTTTGGCAATTGCAGTTCATCTCACTCAGTTTTTTTGAGCATCCCACCACAAGAATCGCAGTTAAGTTAAAAATAGTCCATCTTGTAAAAAGCCTTCTTGAAACCCTTTCCATTACGTTGCGCTCTGTTGACGTTGACTACTAGTCAGTCGACTTGCTTTCTAGGCAACCCCACCCACTAGTTGATATTGAAAATATGTATTTTTGCACATCCACCCCCCTTTGTGTGTCGTACTACAGTAAGCTGTCATTGGTTCATGGCTCAAAGGCTTCTTTGTTTGCGAGCATGTTTACATAGTGCTGTCACAGTGTCTGTCTGTACTGTATTTAAACCACTATCTCTCTCTTCCTCCCACCTCTTTATTCATCTCTTTTCATTCTCTCCATCCCGACTACCCCCACCTTCTAACTTTACATCTGTAACCATCTCGCCCTCCTTCTCCCTCCCTCCCTGGCTTCCTACCCACATTTGTAGGTTGCTTTTATTCCCAGCATGATTGCATGTTGCTTTTAGGTTGGTATCTCTTTAATGTCATGCTGATAACGTAGCTTTTCGTGCAGTTTTCGGGCAGATTACACGCGAACGGAAGACTAGCAGCAATAATGGCCTCCCATCTGTGTGTGTTTACGTGGTGGGGGAGGATAGCGCGCTCGTTTAATCTGAGAGCTGTTGGAGAGCTCGGGACTGTTACTGATATGATGGGAACACGTCTTCATGCTCACTCGTTATGAAATCATAATAAAAGCATGAGGCCAGACCTTTAAATAAAACAAGGCTTAAACAAGCTGGTAACCCAGATGAAGCTGTCAGTCCCACTGTATTGATCAGATCCGAACTAGGGCTTGAGAACCCAGAGCCTGTTCTCGCTCTATAATCTGTGCACTGGTGTGCAATAACCCAGCCATGTGACCTTACGCTCCAAAGGCATCATGTGAGGCATTAGATAAAACATGCTATCAAAGGGTAATCTGTAGGAAAAGCCGTGCCTTTTGTAGAGCGCATGCATTGCTGTATGAAACCTCCATTTCTTGCATTTCTTATCAGTGCAGGTTTATGTTTGCTGCACAGACCGAGGTGCTGTTTCTGCGTGGGAAACGTGAGATTTCCTGGTGTGGATGAAGCAAGCTATGTATACACACAAATATATACGTATAGTTGACAAGTAGCCAGGCCTACACACAATCAGCACATTTTGTCATGATGATTGAGAGGGGAAAATATGCACGTAATTTTGTGTTCCTGATGCAGATTACAATTTGAGGATGTGTCAGAATCATGTCCCCCTTTTGACCTTGACTTAACAAGTTATTACCATGTCAAGCCCATGACATCAATGCCAACACCATTCATTATTTACCAATAGACCAAGCAGAATCTGGGACGGGCATGTTTCTTTTCACCCCACCCTTTTCAATTCCCCCACCACACCAGAGGACCAGGCGTTGTTTCTCAGCCTTACTGTTGCCCAAATTCACATTGCCCATCCATATGTGTAACATTCATGTTATTTTACACTGTGCTGTATTTACTTCAAAATTTAATTTGATAATTTCCCAGTGTAAATAAATAAATTAAGATATACGTTTCAAATGTTTGTATAATTAAATGCAACCAACATTTCAAGATCGTGACAACCGTGACACCCGTGACTATGAGCCCGTGTGTGAGTCATATAAAGGGCATGTGGAGATGTTTTGGATAATACAATTCTTGCTCTGGGTGTAAGAGAGAACAAGTCTGAACATGTTCAACCTTAAGGGGCATGTTTGATATGAGTTATTATTAAACTTGTGAGTTGTAGTGAGTTCTCTATATGAGTAATGCAGAGGAGTGTAAAATTTGGCGTATTTACCAGAGCCATATCTTGAACAGACTCAGCTTACAGCTTTGAAGCACAGATTCTGCACACCCACGATTATCAAGGGTCATTCGTTTACGGTTTTAAAACCAAATGAACTGCCCACAGAGGCAGCATTTGAAGGAATATCAGTTCACTCGCTTTACTCAAATTAAAATGGTTCACTTTAAAAAAGTTGGTGCCTTAAATTAAGTACAATAAACTTGGATGTTTAAGTCATTTCAACTTAAATTACACTGTCTTAAAAAACATTGAATCTTGATTGAAATGAAAATTTCTTAACTTATTTCGATGAGTTAAAGCAATGCAAAACCACATTTTGTCTTAACTTATTGATCATGTAATTTTTTATTCTGTTCTTTGTGGAGAATGCGATTGCAGGATGCATTGCGACAATGACTAGAAGAAAAATGGAATTAATTTTAAGTCAGTTGCAAAGGACTTGCGTTTGAGTCTGTTCATGTAGTGCTACAAAACACTCGTAAAAATAAAGAGGGTTTTATTAGCAATGCCATAGAATGTTTGGTTCCCTAAAGAACATTTTAGTGATTCTTCTCAGTGTGAAGAACATTTCAACCGGTTTCCACTATAAAAAAACTTTTCTGGAATGGAAGGTTTCCATGGATTTTAAAGGTTCTTTACATAGCCTAAATAACCTTTATTTCGAGTTTTAGGATGCCACCGCTGAAGGCAGCAAACTGCTCATTGATAATGTGATAAAGCTAATATGTTACATAACTTTGCTGTGCATGTATTGCTGTAATTCACACCACAAGTTATTTATAGTAACTGAAACGCCCCTATGTTTAAATAGACCTTTTTACATACATCATATGGGTGTTTTTGCTTTCAGTTTTGTTTTCTTATGTTGTGCAATGGGTCTGTTCAAGTATCACAGAAACTAAAGTGTTTTATGTGTGACGTCATAATTAGGTCTTGTTGTTTACCTTCGAGACGACAGGCCTAGTGATAGTTGTTTGGCACGGTCTCTGTCTGGAGACTGAATTGAAGTCATTTATCATGCCACACACACACCAAAGCAAACACGCACATATATACAACCTTCCCAGCAAGCACTGCTTGTGTGTGTGATGTGACGCCCGTCATGTCTGGAGACAGATGATATGGGGGATAGCGTGAGAAGTCTTTTAGAGATATTTGGGTTACATGTGGTTGCCATGCCAATGGGGTTGTAGGGCAAAACCGGTGTAGGCGAACTGGAGGCCTGGTGCAGTCATTTGTGCGAGCTTCAAGTCAGCCTAAAATACCATTCTGTCACCTATAGCCATTAATGCACCAGGTTGATCAATCAATGTCCACACACACTGAAGGCAGACAGAGGAACATCTGCAATGAGTGTGAGTGTGTGTGTGTGAGAGAGACTGCTGTCCAGATAACAGTGCCCTCTCTGTGGTGCTCAGACACGGCGATAAGGCTTGTGATAAATCTCCCGCCATTGTCACAGGCTAGACAGACTGTATATGTGAAAGAAAGAGAGCAGCCATCTTCATTGCTGATAAGGAGGAATCCAAACGGAATTAGAGTTGAAAAGCCTCAATAACACAATTAGAGACACACTCTTAGATACCGATCACCCATGCGCAAGCACCCGTATGCGCTCGTAAAATGTAGACAGAGCGTCTGCATGTGTTTTTCTTTCATGATTGTATGTATCATTGATGGTTTTTGTTAATTATTTGAATTAGATTTTATTTTTCATGGTCATTTTGATTTAAATTGATCAATTTTGTTGTTTTTGTCAAAATTGGAAATGAGAAATGGTTACTTAGTTTTTTATATTCAGTTCAGTCATGAAACTCTAGTTTTAGCATAGCATGTTAATGAATATGGCAATGTTTATGTATTTGGTCTTGACGAACTAGATCTTCCATGCTGCTGATACAGAGCAATTATGGACTCGCTAACGCCAATAGAAATGCTGCTATGAATATGTAAGATATGCTGGCACTGCATGAATAGACATACATAAATCCTGTAGCTGATCTAGGCAGGTGGAGCTGGGGAGGTGGAGGGGTTCAAATGAACTCTGATAGCGCACTGCAGGACTAGCTTACAGCAAACACTGAACCAAACTATTAAAATGTTGAGCAAGCAATCTCATTGGCTGTAGGATCAGCAGAGGCCAATCAGCTTGTGCCATGCGGTTATGATCAGATTGCATGTAAAGGACCATCATCATGCGCCCTCTAGAGTTTCAGGACTGAACTAGATATGTAATGTTGATTTGATTTAAAGTGATTATTTTTGTATGACTTTAGTTTGCGATAATAACCCTGCTGAGCGTATGGAGTGAATACTGCAGGTCACCTCTATGTCAGAAAGGAGATGATTACAGCCTCAAGCACTTTGATTTCTTAGAATGTAATCTTTAAGTAGTCTGTGGGTTAGGGCTGTCACTTTACGTTCGAAAATCGATTGCACAATCGATCGGACCAACCAACGCAAGTTTCGAAAACGAAAATAGGGAATCGATTTTAACGGTCTTTTCTCGGAGCGCGTCCAGCTCGTCATGTTATGCCCGCAGCGAACGCGCGTCATTTGCAACTGCAGGCTCTGACAAACACGCATAACAGCAATGATCCTTCTGCATAATGTGTCTCTTTTTACTACAAAACTGTGAATTTTCCCGGTATTCAGACAGTCTCATGCATTCAGATACAGATTCGGGCTACGGTCTATCGCCTACATAGGCGAAATTTGTTTGGCATTTCTAATCGTAAACACAGCCATGTTGAAGAATGAGGTAATGTTTTTCATATATGCTGCGTGCTATGGCAGTCCACTATGCTTATTGCTTTTCGAGAATGTTGCACTAGTCATTGTGCGCGAAACTTCACGCCAATAAATCATAAATCAAATATTGCTGACTTGTGCGCGTCAGGCGCGGCGCGCCCTCTTTACGTTCGTCCTAATGCCTGTTAGTTGTCCGTGGATTTGCCCATATATGGCGTTTTATTTTTCAATTTTCGATTTTACAATCGATTCAATGAACACTTATGTCTCAAAAATCGAACAGGATTTTTTCATAAAAGTGACAGCCCTACTGTGGGTGTGTGGTTTGTGTTTAAGGTACATAATGAGGTGTTGTCTTGTAAGCTTTTGACCTAACCACACACGCACAGCAAGTTCATTGCGTTGTTTCAGGGCGTGTGCATGTGTGACAATGAGGCTGACCTTTGTTTTGTCATGTTTCAGGCGAGCCCACCTCCGCTTGTGTCTGGAGCGATTGAAGTCCCTCATCCCGCTGGGACCAGACTGCAGCCGTCACACCACTCTGGGACTCCTCAACAAGGCCAAATCACACATAAAGGTAAACACACTTGTGAGGAGCCCCCATGGTTGTCTGTTGCTCCTACATTAGGCAAATATGAGCTTGAATTTGGCTCACTACATTTACTCTCACCTTGTGATTTCATGTCCACCGTAAACCAGAAAAAGTGGTAAAAATGGAAGTAAATATAATTAGCCAAATACAAGCTGACTCAATATGTTGGGATCACATGACTAGTTTTATCAGTCTATATCACATACGTATTGGCTTTATATATGTATCTGATCTGAAACTCGTTAACCACTAGCCATAATGTACGAGTTCACACCTATTTAAACAGCCACTACACCTTAAAAAGAACACAGAGCCACGTCCCTTAATGGGACAATTTAGTTTCTATCCCTTAAGAGCTTTATTGTAAAACACATGTCATGCACTACAGACAGATACTTTCTATTGTTGGAAATATGTAGATGATCATAACCCTTTTATTTTCATTTTGAGGTCTTACTGGTTTTCCCCTTCATAACAGGTTAGGCTGTCCCGACCAGTTATGTGTGCGCGCGCACGTGTGTGTGTTTGCGGTTTTAGCTGGGGGTCATGCTGTATTGTTCTAGGATAATATATTATAAGGTCACAGGGGTCATGTGTGGAGGCATTATTGATCCAAACTGGGTTCAGAACTGTAGTAAACAAATCCATCAATCACATGAGCTTGACAAACACACACCTCTTTAAATAATCCCATCCCTTCCGGATGTTTTATGTGACATGATGTTAATCAAGTTATCTAAAACTTTGTAGTATCTAGTGGTTAGTGCTCTTGAGGTCAACACGGGTTTGAATCTGGCTTGCAACATTTCCCAATCCAGCTGTGAAAAGGGAAAAAGTAAATGAAAGGTCTTGTAGTGCCGAATGTGTCTTTGCATTAGCTGTAATAACCGTTGAATTCTTTTGAACGAGTCGTTAGGGTTTTTCAGTAATTATCAGTGAGTCACCCACCGTTCTTTGTCTTCCCACAGAAACTGGAGGAAGCAGAGCGCAAGTCAGCATACCAGTTGGATAATTTGGAGCGAGAGCAGCGGCACCTCCAGAGGCGCCTGGACCTGCTGCGGGGCGGTGGGGGGGTGCTGGAGGGCGAGAGGGTGCGCACTGACAGCGTGGGCTCCACCCTCTGCTCCGAGAGATCCGACCGCTCCGACTCAGACCAGGGTACCAGCTCCATGTTTATCATCTGTTATCTATCTATCTATCTATCTATCTATCTATCTATCTATCTATCTATCTATCTATCTATCTATCTATCTATCTATCTATCTATCTATCTATCTATCTATCTATCTATCTATCTATCTATCTATCTATCTATCTAATCGCATGCCAAGCTAGATACCTGTCAACACTTCATGTGACATGTGTTTGTCTGACTCTGACTCTCTCTCTCTCTCTCTGTGGGCACAGAAGAGATGGAGGTGGACGTGGAGAGCACAGAGTTCTCCAATGGAGAGCTGGACAGCATCAGCACCGCCAGCACCAGCGATCTGGACGACCACAGCAGTCTACAGAGCACTGCCAGCGACGAGGGCTACTCCTCCTGCAGCATCAAACTGGCCTTCAGCTCATAAAACCAGCTCCCCTTTACACACTCACACACACACACACACACACACACACACACACACACACACACACACACACACACACACACACACACACACACACTCTCCCAGTCCCTTTCCCTCCTCAACCAATCAGAGACTTTTAAGTCAGGTGACCAGAACACCACCCGCCCTATAGAATGCCTGATTTACTGTTTTAAGTTTGTGAATGTATCTGAGAGAATATGAATGAGATGGAAACAATCTGTGATTGTGATTCAATTGGGTTATTAGATGGTTTTATCCCCGAATAAGATATTTTTCTGATAATTGTCAGTGTCTAAATCCCCTTTTTCCGAAAGGAAAGCTAAGATGTAAATTTTTAATTCAAACCTCTGATTGTCAGCTCTCTTCATGAATGGGTTGTGAACTGGTCACTAGGGAAACTATTGAACTAAACCCATCCAAATTGGACCACCTGAGAAGCGAAACTCCATATCAACACAAGAAGTCCCGGGCCTGTTGATTTCCTTTTCACCCGGTCTAATGGTTCTAACGTCGCTGCTCTACGGCGACGAGGACTGTCATTGGTGCTACGTGACAAAACCAATAAAGCAGAAAGATCTACTGCATTCATCAAAGACAGCGGCAACAACTATCCCATGGCTGTGGGAAATTTTTGGTGCATTTAAACTGTGGAACCACTTTCCACGCTGCAGCTAAAACCCAGCGATCTTGCACTCGACTGCATAGAGCCCTCCGTAGAACTGGCGCCACGTCAGAGAAATATCCACCCCTGTGTTTAACTAGATGTCTCTCCTGGCAGAAATAAGCAATAAACTCGTGTAGTCGGATCAACACATTAGCACTCCTACTCTTGAGACACAAAGCTTGTGTCCGTCCAAAAGAGCAACGCCAACTTGCTCGGTTTTGTTTTGTACATAAATACGATAGTTTAATAAATTAAAGTTAAAATAAAAACTGAGTTGAAAAAAAAGGTAGTTACCCATGGGTAGAAATTGCCTCTGTTGCTGTATGTCTTGTGTTATGTGCATTTTAAATTATATTTTTGCAAAGATTGACTATCTTCCTCCTGAGAGTCTTTTGTGGTGGCATGGACAGTATTATTTGTTCATTATGCTGGATGAAACGCAAGTAGTTTCAATTCTGTGGCTGCCCAAGGAATTATACGACTTTAAAACTAAACGACTAGAAGAAAACCAACACATCCGAAGTACTTAAAATTGGACATCACACACAAGAACGAGTGAGCGCAGGCAGTGTGGACCTCTGTAGAAGGCATGCTAACTCTGAGTGGCGTTAAATATTTATTGTTTTGAAGCTGAAAGGCATTCCACTACTAGTATCGTGTGCTGTGGAGTGAGCGGCGCGTGTGCGTCAAAGGGTGCTTTCACACTGGCAGTTCAGTTCAAAACGGGACATGGTTCGTGTAAAACTGGTCATGTGAAAGCTGTCGTTCGGACTCCTGAGCGCACCGGGGTACTGAACCCAAGACTACCTGAGGGAGGCGCTCTGAGTTCGGTTGCAACTCAAAGCAAAGTAACCTGGTGCTCAACATAAGGGATTACTGTGGTGATGGTTTACCTTGGATGAGTTAGTGCAATCTAAGCGGCAAATGAGTGGCTCACAATCTGCTGTCACCTCAAAAGAGTCCAGCCGCCTTCACGTGACACACATAGCCTACAGTAAACCCAAGTGTCCTTCACTCTGGTGCGCTTAACAGTACCAAATTAATACAAAACATAATGTATTGTTCGCATCCTGTTTTCTATCCTGCGCCGTATGATGATCACAATTGATAGAATCATTGATAGATTAGAATCAAGTGTATTTAGAAAATAATGTTGCGCTCCAAATGGATAAAACTATTTTTTTTTTTTTGCTTCAGGTGCATAGAGCCCAAAGGATATTATAAACAAGCAAGAAAATTGCTTACCGCACTCTGAATTCAGTCCAGACTAAATAAGGTCTAGCAAATAATAAAATAAACATTTTTTTTTAATTGCATGGTGCAAAAAAGTGCATTCGAATTAAAAGCTAGACGCGATTCACGTGTGAATCAAGTGTGAAACCAGTTCAACGCTACGGACTCGCAGCAAACGCCCCAGTGTGAAAGCACCCTAACTCAGCACAAAGCGCTTCAAGCTCTTGCTTCCCGCTGTACTGTATGTTAAACCTTTTTTTTCTTTCTTCACTTTATTTTGTGTTAAAAGAAGCATTCAGACTTGATTAACTTTCCTCAAGTCGTATTTATTTTCTTTCCTTGATCCGAAATCGTAGGTTAAAAAGGTTAATTTATTTTGTCCCTCAGATCTATGATCATTCCCCCCTTCCATTTCAGTTCACTAGTTCTGTCCTAAAACTGTAAACTTTCCCCATCTGTGATATATTATTTTTATTTTATTTTTCTCCCTCAAACGCAGAGCTGCTTTTTAGTGCATATTAAAGCCAAGACTAATTTGCAATCATTCTGCCTGAAATGGAGCAGCGCGGACATCTGCTTGTGTCCCGATCCAGCATCAACCAAATGCTTTTGGATGCTGAACGGCCCATATGTGTGTTAGTTCTACTCACCCCTGTTAAGAGAGTTTTAGTGTTGACTCACTGTATTAGTCGGGAGTAATTTTTTTTGTGTTAGAACTATTTCGGTCGTGTGGAACGTCACTGTGACGTTCGCACGTTCGATGGAATCGAATTCAAAGCGGTGCTTTATCAACACCAGGCCAAACCACAGACGAGAACCTTTATCGTCGTCCTCCACCTGAGGGCATACTGCTTTTTTGTCTTTATTTTATTGTCTCTCCTCTTTTCATTTACAATGTTTTATTGGTTTATGATATATCTGCACTATTTAAAGCCGGGGCCCATTCTGAGAAATGCCAGTGCTTGTTTTGTTTCGTTTTGTTTTATTTAATTTATTTTCTTTTCCGAAGAGAATGGACCGTGTTGTTTTGAGGCCACCGTAACGTTACCTATCCAGGCCCCGTATTCAACGACACTTCCAAGAGAAATGGTGCTGGTCTGGGATCAGCTCTCCCGCGTCTCTGGTCTCAGTCGCTCCGGAGGAAAAGAGAAATGCTAAGCAGATCCTGAAACAGCATCTGTGTTTTGTCAAGGGACTCTGGGAAATGGGGTCTGTTAAAGGCGAAGCTTTTCCACCCTGGAAGGACAAGAGGTCCCGATGAACTTGTGGCCATTCTTTGTAAAACATGCACTCTGATTCTAGCTGTGAGTTAAATGCAATACTTACAATAAACACCACGATTGTCAAAAAAAGAGCAGGAAATGCCTCGTGTTTCTGTTCATTTGCTTTTTTTTTAAGTTATGTAAATCTTAGTAGCCAACAGATTCTTTTTGTGTAAATAGAAAACAGAAAATCTACATTTTTTTTTAGCATTTTTATAACCATAATAATTTCCAATAGCCTAGGCTACTATTTGAGTGTGTAGCACTTCATTTTAAATATGCTAAGATTTCATAATTATAATTTAAGTTATATACACTGATAAAGGATCATTACATTTTCCGAAACGAAATAATGAACTATTTTCAGAAAATGGGCTACGTGCCATTTCGTCTAGCGGTAATGCAGCTGCAGTTTTGGTGACTTGAGGTCAGAATACAAATGAATCTCTTTTCATCTGGCGCCATCTAGAGGCCAAACTTGGTATATTGTTTTCTGTTCCGCACCCATAGAAACTTTAACGGAGCATTTTTTTTAATAATCTTTTTTTTAATTATGATTATTACAGGATGAATTTTCAAATATAATGTTAATACTGTCTCAAAACAAACACTGATCAGAATTAATCCCGTCATTGATATACAATTGTATTATTTATTCTCTGCTGCCCTCTGCTGATCATTCATGAGACTGAGAGTTCAGAGTTGTTACCAGAGTTGATATGGTACATTACCATATCTGTTGTTATAAAACGGGGTATTTCAAATGATTCAACATTTCTTAAGTTTGTGTCTTTGATCTTGAAAAGACTTTGTATGTAACCAGAATTCATCATACATTGAAGTGTTTAAATCAAGACAACAACACGTGTCCGGTATCAGGATCCAGTATAATTCATGCGCTTAGAGTGAAATGTTTAAGAATACTAAATCATTTTAAGGAAATTTGCTCTGATATCACATAGATAGACATATCATCACATTATTGATACCACATAGATATCTCATATTGTGCAACTTGGGTTTGTAGCAGGTGTTAACAGTGATTAAGTCACCGGGTTTTAGCGTCAGGGACCCCTATGGGACCTCTTGAAATGTAAATAAGAGCGCCTCCTGCAAGGTGTGTGTGTGTGTGTGTGTGTGTGTGTGTGTGTGTGTGTGTTCAGCAGGGGCGCCCTGGATCGTTTACTACTGTTTGCAAAGACTCACCTACACTATTTACATTATACGTTTCATACTACAAAGCACAAAGAAATACTGCCGTATTATGTGTTTTTCAACATATCTTAGATTAAAGGTCATGACTATGGTAACCTATAGGCTATTACTATTGTGTAAATACCATGACACACGAATTAAAGTAGGCCTACTACGGTATTACCATCTGATACCATCACTGTAGGCTACCTGCCTACTACCTCACTGTTAGTCTCTTATTGTCCTATTTAGCTGATCCAGCCATGGAACAAACAAAACAAGCCCTGAAAATTGATAAAAGAACACATATTAATTATACAGACACTTGATATTTAATTGTATTTGCTGATTTAACTAACTATAGTTGATTGCATTTTATACATTTTACTTCCAATAAAACGTTTGCTATGTGTTTGCAATACGTGTTTTTTATGCACTTTGGCCTGAGTTTTTGTTGCATTTACACCATTCTGGCCAGCAGGGGTCACCAGCGTGTGGCGTTTCTCACGCTTTAAAACAGTGAATCATTTTGCGAAGCAATAGGCTCTATGCACGAACGCTGCTGACATATTTCCGGTAGGATCTCAGCCGGCGTCTTTACTTCCGCATAGCGCATTTTCGGCTGCGTTCCAGTCCAAAATTGTCATGCCCTTCACTTGCTAACTTCCCTTCGTCTCGTTCACTCGGATGTACGTCATTGCGAGTGCCCACTACTGGCGGAAACTGCAATGGGCTGAACTGGAACGTCCTAAGCCCTTGATCACTTGGAATCAGCTGTGGAGTTGATTTATTATTTACATTTTTTTCCCTTTAAGAATTTGTTTAATGCAGCATCCAAATGTTTATAGGTGTGTTTGGGTTGTTTTAAATTTAAAAAAAATTATAATTAATATATCATAGAGTTGTTTGTGTGGTGGTGATTAAACGAGATATGCGGTGACGTCACAATCGTGTTGCATTGTGGGACATATAGGTGCCTGAAGTGTACATTTGAAGCAGACTCGCTCCCTCGGTCAAAATCGAGGGAACGAGGGTCTGTCCATATAAACTTCCCTCGTCCACTTCACGAAGTGGAACGCACTTCAAAATGGCGGCAGGGATTCCCCCGAGGGGAAGTGCTTAGGGAAGTTCGCAAGTGCGTGTCTAAAAGTGGACTGGAACGCAGCACTATTCACCTTATTTTCCATGACAACAAGGGCGGCGCCATTACGCTCATTTTGTCATCTTACTTCCGGCTGAGCGAGACTTCAACTTACGGCTGAAACGACCTACGCTAGTTTCTAGCGTAATTCTATAGTTGTAACGGTAAAATATGTTACAATTAGAACAATTTAACCAACGGTGTTACGAACACAATGTAGGCTAAAGCGATCGGAATGTTGTGGTGTACTTTACGATTTACACGAGGAGCACCTGAGGCAATGGCGGAAGGCGCTAAACTTGAAGTGCTCACCCAAGCGCTGTGTGTTCGTACCATGTGTGTTATATGTGTGTTCGTACCATTTTATGGACGGGGAGCAGACTGACGAACGAACACCCTTACCCCGAGTAAAGGCTCGGCTACGATGTTCTGGTAAAGAAGTCCCGACGGGTGCTGAACAGGTTGTCAGATTCAGGTAAGCTAACTTACCTAACTGTTGTTTCCTAACTTACCTATCTATGTGCTTGTTAGCCTAACGTTAGATGAAGTCCGTTCTATGAATACATTAGTAACGAGCCGTTCACAAAATACAACGAATCTTGCATGATTACCATTGGCCACCTAACGTTATATGTCATATTTCTTATATTTCGTTTACTTTGTGATATGGACCTAAGGGTCTGAAATAAAGAATGAATGAATGAATATTCACGATAGTACAATATACTATGGTACATTACAGTCTTACAATAGCTCACATTATTCCTGTAAGGAGGCTAGCTAGCTACATCTCTCATTCAGATACTGATATTGACCTACGTAGGAGATTGTGTGTATACTGTCTCGTTTTTAATGCATCTTTCTTTTTCACACTGTTCTAAGTATGAGTGCCATCTTAAATTAATTAATTCTCATTTTAAGTACTAATTTAAATCTACATTTTAAATTTAAATCTAATTTAAAAAAAGTACTATTTAAATCTATTTTAAGAACTAATGTAAAAATGCTTATGGTTCTATTATTTCCATAGAACATCGATGAGCGTCAGTGTTGCATTGGACAACTGTGAGGATGATCACAGCCACATGCCCCAGACCTGTGATGCAGACACACAATGGGAGGATCCATCTGTCTCTGACCACAACTATGCTCCAAAATCTCAACTCAACCTGAAGCCACCTACATCTGAAATGGGAACACAATGCGTTGAGGCAGTGCCATAGTACATAACTCTGCTGAGAAACAACCACCTTTGTCAGCTCTACACAGGGTCGACATTGATGCATTCCACTCAGTTGCCGAGCACCTTCCCAGTTCATACACCAGCAGCTTTCAGCTACACACTTGGTATCAGCTCCTGATGACTCTGATGAAGCTGCGTCTTAAAGGGATAGTTCACCCAAAAATGAAAATTCTGTTAGTAATTGCTCTCCCTCATGTTGTTCCAACCCTGTAAGACCTTCGTTCATCTTCGAAACACAAATTAAGATATTTTTGATTAAATCTGAGAGCTGTCCTCCATTCTCACTCCTCCATTTTATTATTTTTCTTAATTTGTGTTCCGAAGATGAACGAAGGTCTTACGGGGTTGGAACAACATGAGGGTGAGTAATTACTGACAGAATTTTCAGTTTTGGATGAACTAACCCTTTAATTTATTGCAGGGTGATCTTGCTGAAAGGTTTGGTGTTTCTCAGTCCATTGTAAGCAAGGTGATTTCGCGTTGGCTTGACATCATGGAGAAGTGTTTCAGAGAGCAGTTTCCAAACACAACATGTAGAGCACAATATATCAAAATATCGCAAATGTATATATCGCAATATGCATATTTTTTTTAGCTTTAATAAGCTTTAATTAGTTTATATAATTCATACAGTGAAAAACTAAGCAGTGTTTTACTTTTACATTTGATTATTCAGTTTCTGTTGTTAAATAGACCTAATGTAGGATAACCTGAACCCTGTGGTTTACACTGATGTTAAAATAACATGTCTTATATACAGTAAAACACTGATGTTCACTTTCACAAGTTGAAGGGATGTTTTCTTGTTACAAAAAGAATGTGAAACACATATGTAGGTTATATAATTTTAAATCTAATTTAAGTTAATTTTATATACTTTAAGCATTATCGTATCGCATATCGAATATCGCATTGTTTAATGAGTTATCGCATTTTTCTTCAATATCATGCACTTAATAACCTCGTCCAGGCGATGAAGTAATGGCAGACAGAGGCTTCACCATTACCGATCTCCTCTATGAAAGGAAGGGAAAACTTGTCCTCCTTGTGAATCTTGTAGAACAGATGTTACCTGTTATGAATAGTTATTTTTATAAACCTTTACAATGTGCCCAGATGTTACCTGTTATAATTAGTTATTTTTATAAACCTTTACAATGACCAGATGTTCCCTGTTATGAAGTTTTTTTTATAAACCTTTACAATGTGACCAGATTTTACCTGTCAGTCATTTATTATAAAACAATATAATGTGAGCTCTGTAGATTCCCCTTAAAACTTAAATGAATTAAGTCTTCTAGTTAGAAGGAATAAGTCACGTCAAGTTTGCAAATGAATACCATCTTGGTTTATTACTTATGAAATATAAATGGTGAAATGTATCTACATGAAAGTCAGTAGAAGGTGTCTCTAGCTTCCTGAAAACATCAAACACTTCTTACAACTGATTTTATACAACTTATTTAATCATTCATATTTAACCAATTAATCTCCTATCCTTAACCCTAAATATTCTCATTCCTTATTATTTACAAATATTTTTTTATTGCTGCTCCGTCAACTCCTCCTGACAGGACGTAGTTAAATATTCCCATAGGTTAACGTTACCTCTGGCCACTTGTAACAATGACTATGGATGAGACTGTGTGAGACGAACTGATAGTCGTACGAAGTTTTCTCCGTGCTCCCAATTTAAAACATTTACGGTATTAACGTTATTTCTCATTTTGATAAAGTTTTGGCTAACTATAAACAATCTTCTAACTACTGAAAAAGCTACCGGATGTGCCGTGTCAGTTTAGCGGAAGTCGGATGACAAAATGCGGAAGCGCGAAGTATTAAAAGTGGGCGGGGCGGAATAAGGTGAATAGGACAATTCACTTTAATAAAATTCATTTTCTCAGAAACGGAGACAACGATTTTTGAAACTGATTCGCTAGTCGGATTTCGCGTGATATGAGAGAATACTCACCCACGCTGAGACAAAATGCGGAAGCGATCGTGCATAGAGCCTATTGGTTCAATTGATTCGAAGCTTTGAAAAGCTTAATTTCTACCATCACTACTAAAAACGTCTCATGATTCGAGCATTTATTGCTGAGGAGTGTTGGCATGTCTTGTTTTTGCTGTTGAAAGCGCTGTCCTCAGTGTTGCCAAGTTTCTCTAGAAAAAAAGTGACGTAGTCTAAAAAATTGACTGGTAAAAAAACAACTTCCAGTCAGTTATGCAGTTCTGATACTATGTGGTATCAGTGATTAGCATAGCATTAGAGCATTAGGTCAGTGATTAGCATGGCACTGACAGAAGGAACATCAAACACTAAATAACCAGCTCTGGCTCTCTTTTGACCAAGAACGCAGTGAGAGAAGTCAGACGGATGCTTCAGTTTGAGTGGGCTTGTCCTGGGAAGTTTGAAAACCCCTGGTGGTCTAATCCATTCAATTTTCAGTTTGTATGTGCAGTATTTTTTAGCTGTGACTATTAATAAGTTTGACTGTAGAATGTTTCCTTAAAAAGTTTGGTATGTTATGTGTTCTGTAGGCTATATAATCCTGTTGAACCCTAAAAGTAAAATAAGTATTTTGGGGTCTAACAGTTAGTTTAGTTTATCATGACAAACTACATTTTTAAATAATACATTTTTTCCAAATATGGTTTCTGTCATTTTAGGTAGTTTTTGTAGTGGCGATTTGTCCTCGTCTTAAATCAAAAAAGAAATCAAAATAAAGTAAACAAACTCAAAATCAAACCGGCCACTGAGGCACTGCTGGGATTGCATCTTACGCAGGGCACAATAAGTCCAATGTCCAGGCAAGCGTATCATTCATGCGGTTTATTTCCATTTAAGCAAGCATACAAATAACGTCTGCAGCCTCTCTTTCCCTGGTAAAAAACCAACAACCTTTCCCAGTGCCTGCCTGAGCTAAGTGTAATCACCAATATATACCTGCCAACAGGTGCTCAGTACAATCAAAATAAAAGTCCCCAAAAAGATACTCAAATTAACTAAAACAATAACATTAACATTCTGTGTCTTCATCAATAAAATAATCATGCAAATTATTTAAGGAGAAACAAAATAAAGTAAATTAATTATTAAATTAATTACAAAACAAGGAAATAGCTCCAACATTCCGGCCCCTAATTGTGAAATGTGTAAACCCACAATTACTTTTCTTCCTGTAACGGAGCTATTCTCTAACTATAATACATAAATTCTTCTGATCTTCTTCCCATGGCTATCTGAAAAAGAAACAAAACAGAAGAAAAATAGAAGAGAAGGAAAAGAAAGAATATATGTCCATGATGCTACAACACTGTGGCCTCCAGAAGCATACAGATCTTCGTTATAGGTCTCTCCAAGACACTGGTCTTAGTTTGAAGGAGCACAGAGCGAACCAATCCTTTGGAGTCTGATTTAGTACTCAGAACTCGGCCCATCTTTTTCTCTGAAAAAGCTGAGAAAAAGCTGAGTTTCTAATTCAAAAATCCAGAGAACATCATTACTTTAATGGTAGCAGGCCCTCACATCAGCTAGCCCTTCGGCTTCGCTCTAACGAACGGCGGGCTTGCATTTCTGCAATACAATCTTCAGATGGAAATATAGTAACTACTCCAACAGAAATTAATGCAACCCTCGTTTGTTTTTATAAAAATCTTTATAAATCTGATATGATATTCAATAAAGAAAGATTTCAGAATTTCCTTACCGATATAAATATGAGGAAATTATCCGAAACAGAAGCAGTCAATTTAGGAGAAAATATTTCCTTAGAAGAACTATGGGATTCAGTACAAGAAATGAAGTTGGGAAAATCTCCTGGACCGGACGGTATTCCCATTGAGATTTATAATACTTTTTGGTCTGAATTAGGTCCCATGCTCTTGGAAATGATAAATACATCTATTAGAAGAGGTTATTTTTTAAGACAAACAAATACAGCATTAAAGGGTTAGTTCACCCAAAAATGAAAATTCTGTCAGTAATTACTCACCCTCATGTTGTTCCAACCCCGTAAGACCTTCGTTCATCTTCGGAACACAAATTAAGATATTTTTGATGAAATCTGAGCCATGTCTCACTCCTCCACAAGCTGCTATGTGACCGAAACTTGCTGGCCCAGAAAAGTTATTAAAGAGATCGTTAATAAAGTCCAAGTAACTCCAGTGGCTCAATCTTAAGTATATCAAGCAACGAGAATACTTTTTGTGCGCAAAAACAAACAAAAATAACGACTTTATTCCACTATTCATTTCCTTCTCTCTGGACCTCTAGTTGGTTCGCGTAGTGTTTTTGCGCAGCGCGTCTGTGTTACACGTCACCACGCAGGCTCACTAATTGGCCGACACCGGTCATGTGTGTGATGCGTGATGACGTGCAACACAGACGCGCAGCGCAAAAACACTACGAGGCCCAGAGAGAAGGAAATGAATAGTAGAATAAAGTCGTTATTTTTGTTTGTTTTTGCGCACAAAAAGTATTCTCGTCGCTTGATATACTTAAGATTGAGCCACTGGAGTCACTTGGACTATATTAACGATCTCTTTAATAACTTTTCTGGGCCAGCAAGTTTCGGTCACATAGCAGCCTATGGAGGAGTGAGACATGGCTCAGATTTCATCAAAAATATCTTAATTTGTGTTCCGAAGATGAACGAAGGTCTTACGGGGTTGGAACAACATGAGGGTGAGTAATTACTGACAGAATTTTCATTTTTGGGTGAACTAACCCTTTAATATCTCTACTTCTCAAAAAACATGAAGATCCAATGTTTTGTGCTAGTTATCGTCCTATATCATTAATTAATGTTGATATGAAGATATATGCCAAAGTATTAGCGCGCCGTTTAAATCAACATCTTGAGAATCTTATTCATTGTGATCAAACAGGCTTTGTGAAGGGTCGTTTTAGTTCAGACAATATGAGAAGATTATTGCACATCCTCTATTTCACTTCTAAGTCCTCAGATTTTCTGACGTCATGCGGAATTTTAACGCTTGACGCAGAAAAGGCTTTTGACAAACTTGAATGGGATTACCTCTGGGCTTTATTAGATCACATGGGGCTTGGCGAACAATTTATTAAGTATATTAAAGTTCTGTACGCAAATCCATGTACAATGGTGTTATCTGGCAATATTTGCTCCTCACATTTTACAATTTCTAGAGGTTCTCGCCAAGGATGCCCACTGTCTCCGTTATTATTTATTTTATCTCTTGAACCTCTTGCTCAAAAAGTACGTCAATCTACAAATATTTTACCCATCATAATAAATTCTACCATACATCATATATCAATCTATGCAGATGATGTGCTTCTCTTTATTAGTAAAATCTCGCAGTCGCTTCCCCATGTCATGAAGCTATTTTCAGACTTTAGTAGTATCTCAGGATATAAAATAAACTGGCAAAAATCTGCTCTCCTTCCCTTAAGTAGCTCTGGCGATGATTTAACTCAAATTAAGATCCCAATTGTAAATCAATTTAAATATTTAGGAATTTACATTTTTCCAACTTTAGAATCTACAGTTAGTAAGAACTATATAAAAGTTTTGGAAAAGATCAAAAAAGATTTGGGCAATTGGATGTCAAGGCCTATATCTTTTGATGCTAGGATTTCTGTTATAAAAATGATGGTGTTACCGCAAGTAAATTTTGTTAGCTCTATGTTGCCTTTGAGTCCACAGATTGAATACTGGAATAGTTTACATAGTTTAATCACTGGTTTTATCTGGAATAACAAAAGACCAAAGATTAAACTTACAACTCTTCAGAGAGAAAAATTAGCCGGAGGTTGGGGAGTCCCAAATTTCAAAGTCTATCATTGGTGTTTTGTATTGCGCACTATAAAATCTTGGTTAGACCCCACAAAATCTGTTTGTTGGCGCTCTCTGGAAGAGAAATTAGTTTATCCGTATAGATTACAAGATTTAATTTATGCAGAAGTTCCTTTAAAACAAGCCAAAATGCGTTTCGGACCAATAATTTTTAATCTTCTATTAATCTGGAAGCTTGCGACTAACAATACTGATTATAAAGAAAAGTGGCATTATCATACTCCAATATTTCATAATCATAATTTATTGCTTGGTGGTCGGACAGTGGCCTACCCAATATGGGCGAACAATGGAATTTATCTACTTGGACAGTTATTCAACAGTAATGGTCTTCGTACATTTCAGGATTTGAAGGAAAGCTATAATTTACCTGGATTTTCTTTTTTTTTATATTTGCAGCTTCGTTCTGCCTTAAAGGCGTATGGAGTCCCATGGGAATCTAAACTTCCAAAACATGATTTTACAAATCAACTATACAATGTAAACACTAAGGGAATTGTTTCTACAATGTATTCTCAAATAATGCAAAGTTCTTAAAAAATTAATTACAATTCAAACAACTTGGCAAAATGATTATGGTTTCATTTCCCCTATAATAGCTTGGAAAACTATTTGGAATAATATTAACCAAGCATCAAAAAATCCTAATCATCGATCCATTCACTTGAGATTTGTATATAGAACTTATTTAACGCCCAGAATCAGACATTTGATTAAGTTAGAGTGATCTCCGCTCTGTCAACTGTGTTCACAGGGCAGTATAGGTACTTTTCTTCACATGTTTTGGGAATGCTCTGAAGTACAGTCCTTTTGGTTACAAGTTACTAAATCTTTATCTGAAATCATCAGTAAAAAGATTCCTTGTTGTCCCTTATTATGCCTGTTAAATGATAACTCTCGGGTTCCGATGTCTGTGCATGAAAAAAGAATTTGGCTTTCTGGCCTAACTGCTGCAAAGAAAATCCTGGTTATACGTTGGAAACCACCACATACTCTTTCACTACATCATTGGTGGAATTTGCTGTTAGATATTCTTACTTTAGAGCCCTCTGTGGCACGGTCTCATGGTGCTAAGGAAAAGACCATAAGATCTTGGTCAAAAGCTCTGGTAGTTACTAAATCTTTTGCCGGGAGGGGGAGGGAAACATGGTAGATCACTCAGTAGGGAGGGAGGGGTGGAGGGGGGGGGGTCCTGTTTGTATGGTTTGTTTATGTATGTGTGCGGGTGGGCGTGTGTATGTAGTTTTTAGTTTGAGCGAGTGAGGGAATGTGGGGGTGTATAATGTATTTTCTGTACATGTATATGCCCTGTTTATTCTATTTTCTGTTTGTTTGTATGAAACTAAATAAATAAATAAAAAATTGTTCACAAAAAAAGAACTCGGCCCATCATCCAGGATCCTCTCGGTGCCGTGGCAACAGCAATGATGACGATATCCCCAGGAGAGAAACTTCTTCTTGGTATAGCCCATTTTTGTCTTTCCTGCATTAGAAGTAAGTATTCAAACGTCCATCTTTTCCAAAAAAGTTGGGCAATGTACTGTACTTGCTTCCATCTTCTCCGGATATACATGTCACACTGTGCGAAGAGTCCTGGAGGAAAGATGGGTTTTCCTTTTAGCAGAAGAATATGGTTTGGTGTGAGGGCCTCAAGGTCATTAGGGTCATCGGAGACGTTTGTAATGGGTCTGTCGTTTAGTATTGCCTCTACCTCACAAAACAGCGTCTGCAGGCCTTCATCATCCAAAACCTGCTGCCCGAGAACAGAGGTGAGTATGCTTCTTACTGAGCGGATCAGACGCTCCCAAACACTGCCTTGATGTGAGGCTGTAGGTGTATTAAAGCTCCACTTAATCCCATCTTGAACCAAAGCACCTTGGATTTTTGCATTATTCAAAGCGGCAAGACTTTGCTTTAACTCTTTGTTTGCTCCAATGAAATTCGTGCCATTATCTGACCTTAGGCTGGACACCGGACCTCTTCTACAAATGAATCTCCGCAAAGCATTAATGCAGGAATCCGTATCTAAAGAGTATGCCACTTCCAGGTGTATTGCCCGGCTGGTCAAACATGTGAAAAGCACTCCATACCTTTTTAGAAAGCTTCTTCCTCTTTTAACTTCTATGAGGCCGAAATAATCAACTCCCACATCTGCAAAAGGAGCCTTGTCTGGCATAACCCTCTCTTCAGGTAAGTCTGCCATCTTCTGCTCTCCAAGTTTTCCTCTGTAACGTCTACATGTTGTACATTCTGCAATTATTTTTCTTGCAGCAGAGTTAGCATTGATTATCCAATATCTCTGCCGGAGCTTATTCAACATGTGATTTCTACCAGCGTGTCCTAGTTGTTGATGGAGGTGACGTAAAATCAGCTGGGAAACATGCAAATCTTTGGAAAGGATAACAGGATGTTTAATCTCTGATGGCAACGCAGACTTGTGTAAGCGACCCCCGACTCTGAGAATGTCATCTTCCAATATAGGATCCAACTTGTACAATGAACTGTCCTTGGGGACATTAACCAAGCCGTTCTTCAGGGTGGCAATTTCACTTTTAAACCTGTGGTTTTGAACAAAACGAAGTATTGCCTTTTCTGCTTCGTCATAACTTTCTGGAGTTAAGGATTTCCCTCCAAGAGTGGCTTTGAAGCTCTGAAGTTTCTGTTCAACAAAACCTTTGACTTCTAGGTCTCTGTCACTTTCAGTTGATTTGAACTCTTGTCTCTTTTGGCAGAGGAGCAAAAGAACTCTTTTAAGCTGGAGAAACCAGGCAACAGATGTTTTAAGCTTCTTCCAAGATGAGAAATAATTAATGAGATAGTCTGTGGGATCTTCTGAGTGCTTGACAATAGCATTCACAGCTACTTCTCTTTTGACCTCTGGGTCCTCAGATGGAATCACGGCTATATCCACGTCAGTGATTGGCCACTCCTCCTCTGACAAAGAGAGGAACTCTGGACCTTTAATCCATTTCTGGTGTGTGAGAAATTCCTCTGCTCTCAGTCCCCGAGATGCTTCATCGGCAGGATTGATCTTGGAGCCCACATACTTCCACTGGTCAACATCTGTGGCTTCTCTAATAACCGAAACCCTGTTTGCAACAAAGGTATGGAAACGCCTAGTTTCATTGCAGATATACTTGAGGACGGTTGTGCTATCTGTCCAAAACACTGACCTCTTTAGCGGCCACTGTAACTCTCTCTGAAGCATTCTGTCCATTCGGACAGCTAGAACTGCTGCTGCGAGCTCCAGACGAGGAATGGTGACTTGCTTCAGGGGCGTAACTCTAGTTTTTCCCACAAGAAATGAAACAGTCTCAGTCTCAGGTAAGACACCGTACCATATCCAACTTGACTGGCATCTGAAAAGTTATGAATTTGTGCTGTTACAGATGTTCCAAAATCAGAAGGTTTAATGCAGCGATCCACCTGGAATCCAATCATTTTTTGGAGATCCGTTAGCCCAGGGGTGGGCAAACTACGGCCCGCGGGCCACATACGGCCCGTTAGGCTGTTTAATCCGGCCCGTCGAGTATTTAAAAAATTGTCTAAAGATCGCATTCATTTTGCCTTTTTCTTGCAATACTTTGCGTTATGCGTTGCATATATTTGACAATCGGAATATCAGATATTTCATGCCATAGCTAGCAAATGTAAAAAAGGAAAAATTACATAAAAGCAGATCATCATTCATTCAGCGCTGTTGTGGCTGCGGTGTGTCATGTAACAAGCTAGACGCGTCATCATGGAAACCAAACAGACAGCGCATAGACTTGGTGCACGTTAATGTTTATTTTTTTTTTTTTTTTTTTTAACTCACAGAGAAAAAAATGTTCGGTAACCGCTTGCACACATGTTTAGTTTTTCCTTTGATTTGTCTGCTATTTAGTTTTGCTACTCTGGATTTGTGGATGTATCCTCCTTTATCGCCCGGCTTTCGACTAACGTTACGCTCCCCTGTCTGCCATGTACAACCCGGTTTTGTTCATTAAATGTTCTGATCTGCCTTTGCTTTTTATGTTTTATTTTATTATACTTAAAATAAATTTGTATAATCGTTTATTTCGTTTTTTTTTTTCCACAAATGTATGACTTTTGGAAGTGCAAATTGATTGCCATGCAGTTTTAATAAAGTTGAATTAACGTAACCTTCTGTCATTTTTACTCTTCTAAGTGTACACTTAGGTTTTTTGTTTCTAATTTACGGTTAGGCCCATTAAATAATAATAAGGATAAAACATATTTAAAAAGTATAGGCTATAATTATCAAACATCTGACTAATTAAAAATTAACCTCAAAACATAACATATGCTAAATGGGGGATATCTAGCATAAAAAAAATGTATTGTCAGAATGTCGTCTCTCAGTTGTTGAATTTCGCGCAGACGTTGCCACAACGTAAATGTGTTTGCTCAGCCCGATCTCATGAAAGTTCGAATACCACGAATTGTATTTGTAGTTCTTATGAAACGCAGTTTTCGCGTGCATATGATACGCACTTAAAGGGATAGTTCGCCCGAAAATTAAAATACGGTCATCATTTACTCACCCTCAAGTTGTTTCAAACCTGTATGAATTTCTTTTTTCTGCTGAACACAAAAGAATATATTTTGAAAAATGTCGGTAACCAAACAGTTGATGGACCCCATTGACTTCCATAGTATTTTTTTTTCCTACTATGGAAGTAAATGGGGTCCATCAACTGTTTGGTTACTGACATTTTTCAAAATATCTTTCAAATTATTTCAAATATTTTTTAAAAATTGCACTCCGCACCCCTAATCCTAACTAATGGGTTTACAGTGCGCAGCATATGCACGCAAAAAATATATATTTTTGGCGTATAAATGGTACGAGAAATTTAATTCGTGGTATATATACGCACTTTCATGAGATCGTGTTTCATAATCTGCTACTGGGCCGGCCCTCTGTCAAATTTTAAAACCCAGTGTGGCCCTTGAGCCAAAAAGTTTGCCCACCCCTGCGTTAGCCAGTCAGACCATTGTTTAGAGAAGGAAGGGGGTATTTGTTCATCCCACTTCAAGTTTCTTCTACAGAGCTCCTGTAACATTAACTTAGCTGACATGATAAAAGGACCCAAAAAACCTAATGGATCGTACAATGAGCTGACCACCGACAAAATACCTCTCCTGGTATGTGGCCGTTCCTGTACCGAAGTTAAACCTAAACTTGTCAGACTCAACACACCATTGCAGACCAAGCGCTCTTTCAATTGGAAGCTGGTCCGTGTCTAAATCCAGTTCTTTCGTCTCTGTTGCTCTGATGTTACTTGGGATTGACGTCAACACAGAGCGGCTATTAGTCACCCATTTTCTGAGACTAAATCCGCCTTTTTCACAGAGCACAGTTAAGTCCTTTGCAATTTGAATTGCATCTCTTTCTGAAGCTATGGACTTCAGTCAGTCGTCCACATAAAAGTTATGACGAACTGTACTGATCACTTCATCTGGAAAAACCAACACATTGTCCTCTGCAGTTCTTCTCAAGGCATAATTTGCACAACTTGGGGAAGATACAGCTTCAAACAAGTGTACCCTCATTCGATGTTCCACTAGTTCTTGATCAGTATCGCCATTAGGCCACCAAAGAAAGCGAAGAAAGTTCACGTGTTTATCAAGCACCTGTACTTGATAAAACATGGCATGGATATCAGACATGACAGCGATATGTTCTTTCCTGAATCGAATGAGGACCCCAATAAGAGAGTTGGTGAGATCTGGACCCTGCAAGAGCTGACAGTTTAGTGATGTTCCTTTGTATGTAGCTCCACAGTCAAACACAACCCTCAGCTTTCCTTTACTGGGGTGATGTACTCCGTGATGGGGAATGTACCAGACTTTTCCATCCACTTGATCTAGTTGGTCAACTGGTACCACTTCAGCATAGCCCTGAACCAACATATCACCAATAAATGAGGTGTACTCCTCCTTAAACTTATCGTTCCTCTCAAACTTCCTCTTCAAACCTTGGAGGCGCTGTTCAGCAACACAGCGATTATTTGGTAAGACAGGATCTTTTTCTCTAAAAGGTAAGTCAATGCAATAATGTCCGTTTTTCAATTCTGCTGTACTACTCACAATCTTCATGAATTTAACGTCCTCTCTTGACATCTCCAATTGCTCCTCTGATGTTCTTTCATTAAAATCATGGTTATATTGTTTAATGAGCATTTCCTCCAGATATTCCACCGAAATGCGATTGGTTGTAACAACAGAGCAGCCAGTCTTTACTCTATTGCTGCCTCCACCTCGGAGTGGTCCATTAATTACCCAGCCAACTCTTGTTCGAACTGCATATGGTTCCAATGAGCAAATCAACATTTGAATCCACGTCATGAAGGTTTATGTTCCCCAAGTAAGACCATTTAGCCACATCCTCCTGTCGTGGAATGTTCAACTTTGACACTGGCATAATCTTTTGAGTTAAAACATTAGGCAACTCAATAAAATCATTAGTATCTATGCCAGACACTTCCAAACCAGACAAAACATTAGTACTCACGATTTTCTTTTGACCCATTGTCCTTAATAAAATGTTTGCTGGCTTTCCTCTTAGACCTAGTCTCCTTGCCAAATCAAAAGTGCAGAAAGCAGAGGTGTGGACTCGAGTCATGTGACTTGGACTCGAGTCAGACTCGAGTCATGAATTTGATGACTTCAGACTCGACTCGACAAAATGTACAAAGACTTGCAACTCGACTTGGACTTTAACATCAATGACTCGTGACTTCACTTGGACTTGCGCCTTTTGACTCGAGAAGACTTGCTACTTCCCATGAAAACTGGGGAAAAAACGTTCACACGCCGCTCTGTTTATCTGCATCTGTGAAAAAATGTGCACCACCTGTATGCATGCAGAGAGCGCGTCAGCCTTTTTTTCTTGAGAAAAATGAATGCCTATCTTGTGTAGCCTACCTAATATTTATCCAAATGAGTCAATATTAAATCAAATCATAATAAGTGAATTGAACTGAAATAATAAAAAAAGCGTAGCTTACCAGAAATTGAACCATGTAAACATTGTAACATGTTGTCACTAAACCTAATAAAATTCAGTTTAGTTACTAAAATGTTTTGACAATACACTTATTGTGATGCAAAAATTACAATTATTAGTAACTGCATCACAGTTGCACCTAGGGGTGTGACGGTTAGTATATAACCGTGAGACCGACGGTTATAGTTGAACACCATCATTAGATCTATATAACCGCCAAAACCGTGTTATTAAAATATTTTTTACAAAAAAAATTTTTATCATAGAGAATGTTTAAATACTAATTAAAAACAATTGTTAACAGTCTGTGTTATTAATGGTCTACGTCGTTTCCAACTGTATTTGATTCTTTGCCAAGTACCCCCTGACCGACCCAATTATTTTAGATGGAAATGAAAGCTATGATATAATGATATGCCATCATTATGAGATTTATTAAACAAATGAAAAACATTTGCAATAATAAACATTAGCAATGAACATTTGCAATCGGGAGACATGGTTTTTACCACTTAATGAAGTTTTGTTTTGTAAATCGTCAGACATGATTTTTACCACTTCATTAAGTTTTGCTTTGTAGAAATCCTTTCTTTAAAGCGAAGTTCGTTTTGTACAAATTGTATCTTAATTTTAATAAATGTTTCATCAACCAATAGGCTCTATGTACGATCGCTTCCGCGTTTTGTCTCAGCCCGCCCAGTTACATCCGGTGCTGCGTCAGAAGCCGTTTTTGCATTAGGTGGAGATAATAGGTGTGTTCGACATCGGCTGCGGCTGGATGCACCCGATCTGCGAGAGTAGCCGCGTGCAGGCGGGGAGGAGCTGCAAACGGAGACGTGAAGTCGGACACTTTCTGGTTCCCGTAGTGACTGCTCACGTGGTGTTTGCATACTTTACCATAGCTGAAGTGAAATTAATGCAATATTTGCCAAATAATACACAGATGTTTCAGAGACATTTTCATTCAATACTTTATGTACTGCTTCACACAGCGTCTGTTTGAACAAGAATAAAGTTCAACATAAGCTACTATCAATGAAGTGGAGTCTACGTTTTTTAATCAGTTTTATTTTGATAAACATGACACAATATAACATTGCAACTACATGACAAGAGTGTTTACTGTTATAAAAAACTGATTTGTGCGCTTTAGAGGAACTAAAGGTGTTTGAATAAACACGCAACACATGTGATCGTTGTCATGCAATGGATCTGGCCAATCGTGGAACAGCTGTGTCGTCATCAGCCCTCGTGAAGCCCAGTGCAGCCGCTCTTGAGAAGCTGCGCTGGCTGAGTTCTCCAGCTACTCTCGAATCGCTCTCGCGGTACTTTGATGGCATACGTCACAGTCACGTGGCGTCGGCGCTGGATCAAGTCGGACAAAATTTCTAACCGGCATGCACTGCTTCAAGTCAGCCGCCGATCGGTCTGCGCAGAGCTGCATGAAGTCGAACAAGCCAATTGGCAAATTACACTCGCTGTTTACAAAAACTTCCTGCGGTTAACGTGAATGATGTTAACAATATTGTGAGGCAGTTAACTGTCACACATATGAGTAAGATAGAGAAGTTCTTTAAATTATAAATTTCAAGCTACATCAACAACTTTGAGGGTGAGTATTCTCTCATATCGCAAAAAAATCTGACTAGCGAATCAGTTTCTAAAATCGTTGTCTCCGTTTCTGAGAAAATTAATTTTATTAAAGTGAATTGTCCTATAGAACGCGCTATCCGGAAGTAAAGACGCCGGCTGAGATCCTACCGGAAATACGTTAGCAGCGTTCGTGCATAGAGCCTATTGCATGTATTTAATAATTAAAACCTATAGGAGACAATAAATAACCGTGACATTGAGGCTCCGATGCGCCGCGTTCACTTGCATTGCATTGTGAAGCTGAACTAGAGCGCATCTCATCGTAAATGAATGAAACTCAGCGGAGGCCTCATACATTAGCATTAAATATATTTGCTGCATCCTTTCTAGAACAGACAAGGGCATTCTTGCGGCTTTGAAATCTGGTCAAAAAAAGTTGGTGCGGATGATGAGTTTTGTGATGCGGTTGCGGATGAAATAATACACCATCCGCGTATCTCTATTGATAACAACATTGAACACTACACAAATATTACTTTTATTCAACCCCCCCCCCCCCCCCCCCCGACAGTTATGTTACGAACCGTCACATTTGACTCACGTCATAACCGTCATCACCAAATCTGAAACCGGCACACCCCTAGTTGCACCCATCTCCCGCCCCCCCTTCCTTCCTGTTCAGCAGAAGAAATAAATTCATGTGAATTTTTTTGTGAAAATTAAATTTTCTGTTTTTTACTGTATTTGATTAATGTCATTGTATAAAAAGAGGTTTAAATAAATACAAATCTATGTAGATCTTATCTCCTTTTACTGAACTGACACTGGTTGCAAAAGTGCTTCCAGTTCTTCTCTGCTTTGCATGACCAGCGTTGGAGGCTTTAGTATAGCTGGTAGGTTGACAATCCTGTATATTACCAAATAGAGGGTCAGAGACAATTCTTACTTGTTTTTCAACAATGGTCACAAGGTCAGTAAATACAGCCCTGTTTCCACTTTGCTCCTGCAGATCACATGCAACATTTCGCCATTTTTCCCTTAGCTTATAAGGCAATTTCATCACAATGCTTCTGAGGTTGGATGGCATGTCCAACTCCCTCATATACATGACTTGCTGTGTTAAATTGGAACAACCTCGAAGAAACAGAGAAAATGATTGTAGTGCTTTCACATCCTCTGGGTTAATGAGAGGCCATGTAAGAATTTTGTCCATATAAGCAGAGGCGATTTTGTGCTCATTGCCAAAATGTTCTGCAAGAAGGGATTTAGCTCTTTGGTATCCCTGCTGAGGAGACAAGTGCTGACAACTTTTCACCAGGTCTCTTGGCTGACCCCTGGTGTACTGCTCCAAAAAGTTAAAGCAATCACTCGTATTATTAGTCTTTTCTTCTACACAGTTTTCAAAAGCTCTAATAAAGGTTCGAAACTGAAGAGGGTCACCATCAAACACGGGAATACTTCTCATTGGCAGAGCAGATGCTAAATTTTGCTGAACCAACAGTGTGGTAATATCATTCTGTCGTTGCATAATGCTCACAATATCATTCTGGGTGTTATCATTGTGTGCTGAGTTAAGATAGGATTGCCGTCCTATTTGTGGAGCATCATGAACCATTTGTGTCCTTTGTGTTTGGGTGTCACTTGTTGCAAGTCTGGTGTCTGTTCGTTTCATTTCCACCCTTTTAGGCCTGACAATCTGAGCCTGTGACTCAGGGTGAGATTCACTGTGAATATTCTTTATGTCGCTGTGTTCTGGAATGAAATGATCCGCGTGCGGATTCGGGCGGCCTGTCCTTTGCTTGTTCCTTTCATAATAGGAATTCATTCCGTCAGATCCTTTAGAACCACATTTTGAATTCATTTCCAGCACACGAAGTTTAGCATTGGCTGCAGCAAGGTCGGCTTCCTGAGCCAACTGTTCCTTTTCCTTCCTTAATTCCTCTTCTTTGGCTTCTAACAAGTGTTTCCTTTTTAATGCAGTCATGCGTTCCATAAGTGCTGCCTTATCGGCTTCTGCTTTTATCCTTGCAGATGAAGTTGAGGATACTCTTGAAACTTGAGAGTGTAATCTGGAAGTATTCTCCTTTACAAATGAGATGTTAGATGCACTGTCTTCAGGTTTAATCCCATCAGAAGTTACACTTTGGTTATCAGGATGTTCGGCATCAATATCAACTGATTGTACATATGGGTGAGCAGCCTCAGACAACCAGCCCTTTACTTCCTCAGTGAAATCACAGAACATGGTCATTTTTGTATGAAAATACTCATTTTGTCTTTGAACTTCACTCTCTGGCAAATTCAAATTCAAGAAGGATTCATGCATTTCATTAGCTTCCTCATAACACTTAATGCATTTTGCCAACTGAGATTGCACAGAGTTCACATTGCCAGTGGATTCCATCAGGACACGTATTTGTTCCATGTACTTCTTAGCCTGCTTGCATTTCAAAGACCTCTTTTCTTGGCACATTTTTACATAAAATGCCAACCCTTTTTCGGTGAACTTGACGCTTCGTTTTACAGAGTGTGTTGACAGAACGTCACTCTTGGCTCTTGACGTGCAAGATTGTTGCGACATTGTTTCTTTGTTCTCAAATCCCTTTAAGTCCAGCTCAATTTTCACACAATTTGTTTGCCGTAGCACAAAGAAACATCATTTGCTGCATTAGGTCGCTTCAATGACATAGCTTTCCTATGAATGAATGACGTGAATGTCTCTGTTGAGGTATTGCGCAACCGCTACACATCCTTCAAAGTCCCTCAAAACCTTTAAGAATTCCAATATTCAACCTCATGCAGTGAAAATGAATCCAACGCTCCAATAGCTAAGCCATCTTCCAATACAGCTTCATAGTAAACATTTTTTTTCACATGCCGACTGTTGAACAGCTTCCTGTGATGTCCGTAAGCCGCCGTCTTTCAGACAACGACGTGATTTTCAACATACGTTAATCCACAATCCTCTTTCATGTAAGCAATCCAAACCTCCACGAAGTCCTTCGACATGAATGTCCACATTAAGGTGGGTTTTTTACTTGTGTAGTGGCGATTTGTCCTAAATCAAAATCAAAAAAATGTCTTAAATCAAAAAAGAAATCAAAATAAAGTAAACAAACTCAAAATCAAACCGGCCACTGAGGCACTGCTGGGATTGCATCTTACGCTGGGCACAATAAGTCTAATGTCCAGGCAAGCGTATCATTCATGCGGTTTATTTCCATTTAAGCAAGCATACAAATAACGTCTGCAGCCTCTCTTTCCCTGGTAAAAAACCAACAACCTTTCCCAGTGCCTGCCTGAGCTAAGTGTAATCACCAATATATACCTGCCAACAGGTGCTCAGTACAATCAAAATAAAAGTCCCCAAAAAGATACTCAAATTAACTAAAACAATAACATTAACATTCTGTGTCTACATCAATAAAATAATCATGCAAATTATTTAAGGAGAAACAAAATAAAGTAAATTAATTATTAAATTAATTACAAAACAAGGAAATAGCTCCAACAGTTTTTAATCACGCTGATGTAAGTTCAAGTGTGAAGTTCAATGAGGAAACTAGGGGGTGTTTACATGACAACATTTTCAACTTGAAACAGTTTTGGCCGTTCATTTGCATGACAACAGTGTTTTGGGGACCTAAAAAACCACAAGCTTTTGAAAACGGGTTTCAAAGTGCAGTGTATTGAAAACGATACCATTATCACCTTCGTGTAACAGTGTCATCTGCAAAAACCTGAATTTGTGAAAGCATTGATGTCATGCGCATGTGTATTATGTGTTCAGTCTAAAGGTGTGTAGTGTTTCTTTACAAAGTGACGGGGTGGTGTGGCGCAATGGATAAGACACATGCCTTTGGTGTGAGAGACCCGGGTTCGAATCCACTGTGAGACACCAATGTGTCCCTGAGCAAGACACTTAACCCCTAGTTGCTCCAGAGGCGTGCGACCTCTGACATATATAGCAATTGTAAGTCGCTTTGGATAAAAGCGTCAGCTAAATGAATAAATGTAAATGTAAGTGGCATCGCCATCTACTGGCCTGGCATGAATAATACAGCTGTTTTAGTCATTTTCGTCTTTGTGAACGGGATCATTTTTACAATGTTTTCGTCTGTACGCAAAAAAAAAAAAAAAAGCAAAGCAAAAACTTTTCAGTTTTTAGTACATCGTTGTCGTGTAAACGTACCCTAAATCAACACACACATACAGGGAACCGAAACAATAAAACCAAACCAAAACCGAATATACAGTACATGTCATAGACTATAAACAGACTCCTCAAAGTTAACATTGGCACCTCTCTGCCTGTTTCAGATCAGTTGTGTAATAATCTCCTTCATTTTTTCAGTTCTAAAATTGACAACGTCCATAATTCATTCCACACCTGTTTCCTCTTCAACACTCTGCTTGCCTAGTTTCTCTGGCACATCTTTTACTGTTTTTTCCTCAAATTGAGTCAGAGTTACTAGGAAGCTTACTAGGAAAGTGTCACATATGAAAGCCACCACTTGCTCGCTTGATTCGTGCAAAATTCTGCTGCTAGGATCTTGACTGGAGTCAGGATAAATGAACTCATCACTCCAATACTGAATTGGCTCCGGGTCAGGTCCAGGATTTTAAAATCCTTCTGCTCTCACATCAGGCACTGCATGGTCTTGCCCCTCAGTATCTGTCTGCGCTCCTAACTATATCAATTCCTACGCATCATTTGTGCTCCTCTCAAGCTGGTTAGGTTAACTTTTTCTTGATGGTTTTAATTATTTTGTATTCCAGTGTGTTCTTTTGTTTTTTCTTTTACGCTTTGTATTTCTATCTTTGTATTTTTATTTATTTTTCTCTCTTTGTATTTTATATTGTGTAAAGTGCCTTGAGAAGCTGCTTTTAAGGTGCAATATAAAATAAAGTTTATTATTATTATTATTACAGTTACACATGAGATTCATACTTTCAGCAAGGCAAGAGATTATATACATTATCTAAGTGTATGAACGTATAGAATAAAAGACTGCACTTGTGGTCAGTCTAAACTTGACTTTAACTTCCTCTTGATGTGGGTAAAATGAAGCTCTTAGTCTGAGGTGAAGTTCATCTCCAAAGAGGTGTGAAACAAACAAGACAGCATCATCAGGAAGTGCTCTGCCAGTTGATTAAACAAAATGAGGATTATGCAACTTCTACTCTGTGAGTGTTACAAATTATAAATCTCTTTTTATATACTTTGTAATCATGTCACTGTATATTTATGATGTTTTAACACCCTAATAATTATGTGTATGATTGTTTATTTCCTGCAGATTTACTTATATGGTGTCAAGCTGCAGAGACTTTGACGACACACTTTACAGATTTGGGTCAAACTGTGACTATAAACTGTGAACTTGGTTTAGAAGAGGTGACATGGCTGTTGCTGAATCTACCAGATCCTCCGGTTATGATAGTACGCTCCTTCTCAAACCCACCAAACCCACCAACAGCGTTTTACTACAACAAAATATTAAAACAGAAATATTCTGTGCAATCAAATCGTCTGATCATAAATAACATCACTATCGATGAGTTAGGTGTTTATTACTGCATGAACTCAGACAGAACAAGATTCAGCGGCGGCACCAGACTGCACATCACTGGTGAGAGATCTTTCAATTATTGCTTCATACTTGTTATCCATTGCATACTTTTTTAGACACTTAAGATTCTCAATAGTTGCTTTAAACAGCTTTTTATTTACAGCCCCAACTCAATTAACCGAGTTAACTGAGTGTCAGAATCACACCGAGGTGAAGTGCGTTCAGCAGAATCACACCGCAGTGAAGGACATTCAGCAGAATCAGACACCATGGAGGACATTTACTATCATCTCTGCTCTGCTGAATGCTGTTCTGGTCATTGTGGTTATTGGTGAGTTTGTTTAAGTTACAACTATGTGACTCCATCTGTAAAAAACACAAATATAATAAGCTTCTACAGTTCTAATTTGTTGAGATTGTGTCACATATTTTGTTACTAAACTGAATTCACCGTTAGGGCTGTTAAAGGTGTTTGCTGTTGGAAATAAAATACCTGGAGGACGATTACAAGAAGTTCAACCTCGAGAATCACACCAACCACTGGTAAATTACATGTGACATCTCTCATTTCCAAAAACAAACAAACAAGCAAACAAAAAAACTTGGTACTTATAGAATAATTTTCTCTATTACTCTTTTTAAAATGAAGATTTGATTGTTCCATGAAGAATCTTTAACATCCATGCAATCATTTTATCACAGAAAAAGGACTTCATGGTTAAATTGTTATTTAGATTTTTAAATGTTCTTCACACTAAGAAAAAAAAATGGTGATGAAGTACGTACTACGGCTGCCCGATGGAAATAATAATAATAATAACAGTACCAAAAATGCATTGTCCAGACCTCTGCTGGGAAGGAAATATAGAGACCGGACCTCTTGGAAATTGAATTGAATACCCCTGTTTTAGGAACTGTTCATTGAAAGGTTTTTAGGGGAACAAATATCAAACGTAGCATCAGTTCTGGCAGGTCACGTTAGTCAAGCTCGCATCAGCTGACTCTCAGCTGATCCACGTCTACCTATAGGAATACGACACCTATCACTGTGTACATATATAAGCTCCTTCAGTCCCAGCAGCGATCGCGTTTCTCAGGAGCTCATTGCCCTCCTCCACCTCTCGACAGTCAGGATTTGCCATTCTGATTCCCCTTGAATCAGAATAAATTCTTGAATCATGTTGTACTTTAAAATCTCGAATTAATGATATCTGCAATACATTCATGTTGGTTCTGTTCTGTTTACCCAAAGGGGGGTTATTGCTGCTCTTATTCATGCTAGGCTGCATGGATGCGCCAGGTCTTGCCCAGAACAGAATCATACAGCCAATCCAAACTGTATGCTAATCGTCAATCGTATTTGACGATAGTGGTCCTGACAGAAATTGCTCGTCTATGGAATCACTGCAAAAACCCACTTTTGGAACCTTTATTTTTAAGAGTGTACAAGACAACTGCAATGTGTTTTTTACCAGTGTTTACAATTTCTAATATTATTTTCCTCATTGCTCTTTCAGTACTTTTCAAAGGTGCATAAAACGTTCAGGCCCAGTCAAGTCGACAGCACCTTTGATCCTATAAAGCTGGCAAAAACACAAACGCAAGTATGTTACACATTATACAGTTTCAAGGATCATCAATAAAAAGAAATTCAGAGGGACAGATGTATTACTGTATTACTACATCAGAGTCATGTATTACTATATAGTCATTGTTTTTGGAGTACAAACGTTACCAAGTTTTTTAGGAATATTTTTAGTGCAACATTACTCTTGCTTTTTTGCTTAAAGGGGGGGTGAAATGCTCATTTTCACTCAATCTCCTGTTAATCTTGAGTACCTATAGAGTAATATTGCATCCTTCATATCTCCAAAAAGTCTTTTGTTTTATCATATTTTTAATTGAAAGATAGGCTGTACCGAGTCTTTCCGGGAAAAAAAACGAGCGGCTGGGGGCGGGCCGTGTGGGCGAAGCTAAAGCTGTGCTAACGCGCCGAGCTAACAACACACAGAGACATTTGTTCAACAGTTTTACTCACCGTTCCAACGCACGACCGCGAACCTTTATCATTGTAACTGCTCGATCCTTAAGCATTAGACGATCTGCAAATCCATCGATCTGGGCTTTGTTTATAAAACAATCATCGTCAAAATTCAGGGAACAACAGTCTTACACAACTCCGTTTATGCTCAGGAAAACAAACTCCATCCACGGGTTCCTTAACGCTGGGTTCTTTGGGAATCTGTGCAGGGTTGTCTTGCCCTGGCAACCAAAAACACACTTCTTTGGTGACATTGACTTCCCAAAAGCCGGGCAGGGCGCTTTGATGGCGAACTGCTTTCACTATCTTGCTCTGGTCTATGGATGCGCGCGCGCCCGCGATCTTACCGGAGAAGTGCCCTTAGGACCCATATAAGGAAATTCCGCTCTATCTTACGTAAGACAGAGCCATACTCAAAAAAAACTTTCCGAAACTTGTGACAAACCGGAAGGAGTATTTTTGGAACAAAAATACTCCTTCAAACGTACAACTTAGTTTTTGAAACTTTGTCCATGTTTAGCATGGGAATCCAACTCTTTACCAGTGTAAAAAACTCAGTATGCATGAAATAGCATTTCACCCCCCCTTTAAATGTAACCTATATTTTAAGAAGCGCATTGTACACTTAACACTTCCCTTTCACTTCTTATGCATGGTCTTGTCATATACCTGAAATGACTGGTTTAAACTGGTTTTGTTGATGTAATTGACATTTGTTTTGTAAGTGTAGCCTGACATAATGGAAAGTTTTTTGACTGCATGGCAACTTCACCTCAGATGTGTGAAGAAATTGTAAAGACTGCTGTTTATGTTTTGTATTGAGAATGGTACATGGTAATATATGTAATTCAGGTTTATTAAAAGTTCAATCTAAAGATAAAATGTTGATAAAGCATTGAAAGATATAGTAACAAAGCTGTACAATATACATTTTTATATATGATATGCATCTAACACAAAAAAAGAGAATGAATAAAAATGCAGTGAAAATGAGTTCCTCTCTGGTCTGTGTGGTCGAGGTTTACTTTAAAGCGGCCGATGTTTCCGCTCACAGTTCGAGATGTGTGAATGATCACTATAGCAGATATTATTCATCTGGATCAGACAATAATCATACAGCTGCAGATCTGTGAGTTTCTCACGTCACATTTGATTGAGTCAGTTTTCTTTTGATTTTACATCCTTATGTGTTTTTCTTACTCTCATAGATCTGTTCATGTGGTCTCAAGCCACAGAGAGTCTAAGGGCGTTTTCACAATCACATCAAATATGGACTAACCCAACGTTGGGTTAAAAATGCAATTTAAAAATGGACAAACACAGCTGTTGGGTTACATTTTTAATGTAACCAATGCAATTTGTCCATTTTTAACTTGCATTTTTGTCCATTTTTGATTTTGTCCAAAATGCAATTTGTCCATTTTAAAATTGCATTTTTTAACCCAACGTTGGGTTAGTCCATATTTGACCCAACATTGGGTTAAAACAACCCAGCATTTTTTAGAGTGCACCTACAGATTGTTTGTTTTGTTCCGAAACTGGTACTTAATTTGTTACAATGTTGCATTTTCCTCTTAGTGCGGTTTGTTTTCATAAGGCAACCTTTCAAAGCGTACCATTGTGTTCACGCAAGTCATATGCGAGTACAACTGTTCTCTTATTGGTCAGTGTTTCCTTTTCGTAATCCATCAAGATGAGCTACATGAGCTTATTTTGGCTTTATTTGTAACTGTCGAGACACACGCAAACAGTATACTAATGTAGCCGTCATTGCCGCTGTTAACATCCAACCCATCCAGTAACATCCCAAGCTCAAATATCTACTGCATATGTCCCTCACTCACACCAAGGAGTGACCGTAACCAGATTTTCACTTCAGTTTCAGGCAGACAAGTGTGTAACAGCTTTAGTACATCAGGCAGCAACAGAAAACAATGCCATGTCTCCATGTCTGTAATTTCGGTGGCGAAGCTCATGCCCTTTCCATTTGCCCTGTACGCCGCTCCTCTGCTAACCTTAATAAAAAGATTCGAAAGTATCTCTCTTCTCCAGTTTTTTTGTCTTCTGGACAACCATCCAGACAAAAACACCCAGTTCCCAAGGTTTTGACCCCGGTTTGGAAAGAACACCTGATTCCAGCTTGATCTGCAATAACTTGCAATCTGCGTCAGCCGAACCTGACATGGTGGAAGCCCCCATCAAAATGGCTCTTTTGATTCTCTGCCTTTCAAATTATTCTGCATAAGTTCAATTGAAGTAGCCACCAGAATATTTTCTGGCAAAAAATGTATCCTCATTGATCTCTCCGCTCCTCATGGAAATTCCCAACCCAGTATCAATATTTTAAATCCATTAGATGAATTCTCCCTGCACTACCGTGACTTTATAATAAAAAACGCTGGTTTTGGAGCCTGGCTAGCAAAGGTTGACAAAATATCTGCTTTTAAAGTTCACTCAGATTTCTGGCATCTGTTTGGCATTCGTTTTGTACGAAAAATTGTACTTCGCAGTCTGTCTAACTTGAACTCAAAATATTTGACATGCTTTCCGAAGCGCTCTGCTGTATCCTACAAAACAATCATGCAATCCCATACCTCATCCATCTCCTCAACGACTTCCTCGTCATTTCACCAAGTCATTTTCCTGCAGCAAAGCACCTAACTTGTCATCCAAACAGTGAGTCTTGTTCACTTATAACTGTGTGGATTATTTTGTATTTGTACACACAGGAGAACTTCTCACGAAAAATCTCCGCCTAATTCACAACACATTCGTACACACATGAATTTGTTCTTAACATGGTTGTGATGTAAGTGAATTTGGAGTATTTTAAACAAGTAATAAAAACTCGGTGAGTGTTTTAGCGCAATTTTCTCACCTCATGGGATCACAACACTAAGAGATAGTAAATCTTTTCCTGGATTTTTTTTGTGCGTTCCCGAGATTAGACCTTCCTTAACATAATGCCGAAAACCCGAAGTCTCTAGGTGGTCTGGTTGAGGAGTAGATAGAAGTGCAAGATTGGTGCGCACAGACAGAACAGAAATCATGAGTTAACAAGCGCAATTTTGTCCGGTGGAAAATTGCGCTAAAAAGTTGCCGCATGCATGAGGTTAGACATTTGCATAAAACATGCCCAAACTGAGGGCTTTTCCTTAAAGCCTTTTGTCATGTTCGTCAAACTTATAGTTTAATTATATAATTTTATATATGGATTATATAATACAATTATTGCAACATACTTCAATATAATTATAGTCGTGCTAGGATGAAATATAACTTCTTAACATGATTATAAGGTTGCGCAGTGCAAGTGCTTTTAGCGTATGTGTGGTTTCAGTTGTTCTTATTTTTTTTTACATTTTTTAGAATACATTTTTGGTGAATCATGATTTGTTCTTAAAATCGTTTGCACGCACATTTCACGCACAAATTTGTGCGTTCGCATGCTTAGTGACTGAGACCTAGTGTTCTCCAAACTAGGAGCTCCCCTCTCCTAAAATAAACCGAGGGCAAATCTACATTCTTGGATTTCCTCGGAATCCTTCTAGACTCTGTCTAATTCCAAGCTTCTCTCCCCAAAGAGAAAATAGATTGCATAATCACAATCGCATCAAATGTGCTAGAAGCCAACCATTGCAGCAAGCGTGATGTGCTTACTCTCCTAGGGCCACCTAAATTACACAATGCACATAATTCCTCAAGGCCGGCCTGCTAACTCTCGCTACCTCAGCCTCAGGTCTAGAAGACATCATTTCACTGAGCCAACCATGTCGGACAGACTTCATCATCTCTGCTCTGCTGAATGCTGTTCTGGTCATTGTGGTTATTGGTGAGTTTGTTTTCCTAAACTTAAGTTACAACAGTGTGACTCCATAAAAATACAAATAATAAGCTTCTACATTGGATTGGTTAAAGGGGATGTCTAATGCGATTTCATGCATGCATTTTGACTTATTTACACTGTTAAAGAGTTGGATTCTCACGCTAAACATGGCCAAAGTTTCAAAAGACGAGTTGGACATATGACGGAGTATTTCTTTGCCAAATACACTCATTCAGGGTTCGTATATGGGCCTTTCCAAATACCCACACTTGAGGTCTTTGCACTTGACCACTTGTCTACTTGCATGATGTATTTCCTGTATTTGGCCTCAGTGTTCAAGTGGGCTTGAAGAGGGCAAGTGTGTGTAGAACTTTTGATTACCTGATGGGACACACCTGCAAAAATGCAAGTGTTTACAGAGCTTTATTTAGATTTTCAATACTTTGCTATATATACTATATATACAATACTATATATATATATATATATATATATATATGTATATATATATATATATATATATATATATATACAGTACAGGCCAAAAGTTTGGAAACATTACTATTTTTAATGTTTATGAAAGAAGTTTCTTCTGTATAATAAATAAAGTATAATAAATTGAAAACCAATTATTTTAAATTGTAATAATATATCACAATATCACACTTTTTTTTCAGTATTTTTGATCAAATAAATGCAGGCTTGATGAGCAGAAGAAACTTCTTTCAAAAACATTAAAAATAGTAATGTTTCCAAACTTTTGACCTGTACTGTATATATATATAGCGTACTTGTGATAATTCCAACTTGTGTTCTGTCTTGTGTGTTCCTGGACTTTTATGTTATTTCCTGTCTTGCTCCATGTTTTGTAGTCCTTTGTAGTTTTTCTTGTTGATTAGTTCCTAATTATTGTTCCCAGTTGTGTCTTGTTTGCCAGTCTCCCCTTGAGTGTATATATACCCAAGTGTTTCAGTCTTGGTTTGTTGGTTGTTGTCTTGGCACGTTGTGTGAAGCTGTTGTGTTCCTGCTCTTTTATCATGTTTTATGTTTCGACCCTCTAGTTGGATTATCTTTGTTTTCATTTTCAATAAATAATGCTGCAACTGGATTCACACCTCTGTTCATCCCTGCTTACTAGGGATGGGGAAATGAAGCCTCATGAATTACTGAGGCTTTCCCCTGACTGTTCCGGGAAAAGATTCAAAGCTTCGAGAGTGTCGAGAACAGCACCATCTGGTGCTAATTTAAAATAAAGCAGCCAGAAGCCTGTGTTAGAAGCTCTGGCAGATGAAGCAACCACAACACACTCCATAGTGTCAATGTTATGTGTACAAATTAAAGCCTTACATGTTTGTGTTTGATTTGTTCATTAAATAAATAAATTTTCTCTCCTCACAAACCCATCAACCAGACTGAGGCAACAATGACTCGTTAAATAAGATCTGGGCTTTGAGCCTAATGACACCCAAAGCGAAACGTGCACGTGATTGGACAGAAAGTGAGGCTTCATTTGTCGTGAATCACGTTACTCTAGTAAACCAATACACAACCCGATTACGGGCTTCACTAGAAATTGTGTCGCATGTGTGATACGCGCATCGAAGCTTCAGCTTCAGATTCATACGTAACATCACATATGTGGCAGCAGTGAAATACATAGCAATATTTGCATATGATTTAGCAGTTTATTTAAATAAATATCAAAAATCTAAAAGGTGTGCATCATACATGAGACCTGGGTGAACAATGTACAGTTGGTTTTATGACTGTAAGTCATTGTCTTCAAATGCTATTGAAGTTAGAAACGTTTATGCCAATGTCGCATGTAATTTTGAGACGGTCCCTAAATATGCGTGCGACAAAAAAGTCTAAGTATGCGCTTCATGTGTCTTTCACTTATAACGTACCCATGTCTTAATGCCAAAGACCGCACTATATCTTTATATGACATTCCTAATTTAAAGTAAAATGTTATTTCTTCTGTCATCTCCATCTCTGCTGTAGCCCAGTCTATGGTACGGTTACAGTATTGGCCGCTGTGGCTCCCTCAACTCCAGGCCACGACAAATAGATGTCCTCTCAAAATATGAAGTCGTGGCCACGAGAAAAATATATCGTTCCCTCAACATATGATCGCGTGGCCACAACATAATGATGTCGTTACCTCAACAAAATGATCTCGTGGCCACGACTTAATATGACGTTCCCACGAGTTTATATGTTGTGGCCACGACAAAAATAAGTGAACCGAACATGTCCCCTCCCGGTCACCGTATTTATCTGCTATAACCACACTATGCAAGTTTGCCAAACCGGGTCGCGTTTCTGTAGTTCAAATGAGACATAAGAAACTACAAATTTGACTTGCTTTACCTCAAGCGTTACAATAGTCATTATTTAGTTTTTCTTCGTTTCTGATGTTGCAATACATCATACTTTAATAAAATCATGCAACAGACTCTACCTTGTCTGTGGACATCGTTCATTCCAAAGCCGGTGCTGGATAAACAGCGAGCGTGCGTGTGACAGTAGGCTGCGGTAGGCTAAATTATTTACGACAGCGGTAATGGACAATTCCGCTTTCAACCTGTAGGGCGACCGAAGAGGAAAAGTTCCTTAGTGTTGCTTTAATTAGAAGCACCACAATTTGAAATTTGTGTCTTCTGTTAGTCACATAGTGACTATTGAACAGACATGTAGAAGTTTATTTTAACATGCAAAGTATTGAAAATATAATAAATAAAAGTGTGTGTTTTTGTGGGATTTTTGTTGTTGTTGTTGTTGTTGTTGTTGCCTTTTTTGTTTCAGGTTTGGTGAAGAGATTTGCAGACTCAACTACAGCATGTAAAGAAAGTAACAGTGGAGACGTGAATGAGACGCAGGTGAGAACAGACATTTAATACATAGAAACAGTAACTTACCGTCATCTCACACCTTCACTGCTGTTTTTAATCGCAAGTGTGGGTTAGTACTTCAGATCATGTGAAAATAATCTAGAATTACAATGCTGTGCTAACTATAGTTTAACATTAATATCTTGTCTCCTTCAGTTTGCTGAAAGCGTCTTGCTGAAGCATCTCAGTGGAAGCAGGTTTAGTCAGACCGAGTGCAGCTTCTCTCTTCTACAGTCAATAACAGATGAAGGAGGATTTACAGAACAATCAGACCATCTCAATGATTTATGAGCAACACTTCACATCTAAATAAACATGTTATGAAATGTCATTTCATTTGTGCTTTAAAAACATGTTGGCTTGAACTAATTACTTGAATTCAAGGTGAAAAACTGAAAAAATAAAGTGGTTTTAGAAACTGCAGTCGAAGGTTAACCCTCCAGTCCAGACAAAGGTGACAGACTCTGTTTATCACTGGTTGTGAACTAACCAAACCACTGGAACATGTTTCTGGTTTTGGTTTGTGCTTCAGTTGAGTTTAAACACATGGTGTAGCCTGTAACATTTTTATTCTGAAAACAAAAAGAGTCATAAAATAGTATGCACTTATTTGATATTCCTCAAAAAAATGGGATCATCTTGTAGTACAATTGAAAATACAGGTGGATTTATTTTCTTTTAATACTGAAAACAGATTTCGCATTCTAAATCATCTTCATAAAACTGAATGTAAGATAACAATTCATATTTTCTTAAAGGCTTTTATATAAGTAAATATTGTTTTTAAAAAAGTATAATTATTTAAAGCATGCATTACTATTAATATATTCTATCCGGCTTTAAAGGAAATCTCAACCAGAACATGAATGACGCAATAATGTTACAATAGATACTGTGTTTTACAGTCAAAGACCCAGAACCAGATATGATGAATGAAGACCCGGAGTCAGAATTATAATACATTAAAGAAAAGATTTACTGAAGATAGTTTGCAGTTTCAGCAGAAGTCAGCTTCAACACTCACACAGGAGTTCGTAAGCCGCCCCGCTTACAGTTACAAAGATCACAGCAGTTATACCCTTCACCAAGGTCTAAGCTACGTCCTTGCTTCAGGTTGAATGCTTCTGATTGGCTAAGAAATAGATAAACATAGTAATTTTCCACACATATACAGATAGACTGAAGCATATCTCCATAGATTATGCAGCGGACACTCGGACCCTGAAGTTAGGCACGTCGTGACCTTCCAGGCCGCAGATTTGGGTCGCTGGGCGCCAGCATGTCCTGAACAACAACTCAGTCAATAATAAGCACAGCATAGTTGTAATTATAGATTATTTTCACATGATCTGAAGTACTAACCCACACTTGCGATTAAAAACAGCAGTGAAGATGTGAGAGGATGGTAAGTTACTGTTTCTATGTATTAAATGTCTGTTCTCACCTGCGTCTCATTAAATGTAAACACTAATGTAAAGCGAGGCGGTTGTTATAGTGAATACAAACCTGACAGGCTGATCAGGAATCAGTCTTGAATCAGCCTGAAGGGGTTGTATTCGCCATAACAACCGCCTCGCTTTACATGATCCCGCTTATTACATGGCTACCAAATAAATCAATAATTTTACACAAAATATTGATTTAAAAGGGAGTTTATTGATTTAAAAACGATTGTATTGCTTCCGCTAAAGAAAATAGTCCGTTCCGTCTCTACGGTTAGAATCCTGCGTCCATAGCAACGCTCTGTTTTTCATGGCAACGGTGTGTTATCAAGAAATAACAGACCGCATTCTACATTAGAATTCAACCAAGCTATCTATGTAATAATAATAGTTATCTTAGACGTGTAAATCTGCTTTGTGTGCACAAATACTAAGTTTCACATTGCCACTTAAACAACTCCGGTGATCGTCGCACAGGTGGGGGTCAGCAGCTTATATACACGGTGTGGGGAAAATGTAATTGGTACAGACTGGTCCAATCAAGAGGCTGCAGGTCTTAATTGGTTTAATTAAAACCCATACCTTGGCTGTGTCCGAAATCGCTCATATACCCTCATTCACTATTCCCTACATTATTTATTTTGAACTCAGTCATGGAAACTGGCATGTATAAATATTAATTAAACAATAATCAATTAAAAGAAATTAATACCTGCGCCATCTTCTGGCCAGAGGCGGGAATCCATTCGACGCTTGACTCTCAGTGCATTATGGGTATTCTCTAGCTGTTGAGCGTACATCGGTTGTTATTACAACTCGTTATTGCGGTGCATTGTGGGATTGAATGAGTGCAGTCAGTACATTTGGACAACACTAAAAATGGCCGTCCCCTCAAATAGTGCCCTTTTTAAGGGTGTAGGGGGCGATTTCAGCCCCAGCCCTTGTCAATATCTGTGTTTGACTTCATGCAGCGCTGCACATACCGAATGGCGCAAGACATCAAAGTACAGCGAGAGCAACTTGAAAGCACAGCTTTTGAATTGCTCTCGCGATTCTTGATTTACTTGGGCAGCGTGAGAGCATGAGACAGAGCCTGAAAGCGTGTCTTACACAAACTCATAAGAGTTGGCAACCCTAATACATAGCCTCCTAAAACAGATCATTATAAATTACATTGCACATCAAAGTATTAAAGTAACTAATTCTGATGTAGATTTTGATGCTGTTGCTGATATTGTTACTTTTCACACAATAAACTCCTAATTCATCAATGGTGTTATTTTTGATTAACAGAACTGTTTTTGTGTTTAAAGATGCTGTTTTCATATTTAGCTCTTTCATATGTAAGTGCGTAAGATCAACACTGGAGGATCTGGTAATTTCAGTTTGTACCAGTAAATCTCCTCTATATTAAGATCACAGGTTATATTCACATCAGATCCTAAAGTTACTGGTGTGTTTGTTAGACTCTCTGTGGCTTGATACAACATGAACAGATCTATGAGAGAAAGAAAAACACATTTATAAAGATATAAAATCAAAAGAAAACTGACTAAATCAAATGTGACGTGAGAAACTCACAGATCTGCAGCTGTATGATCTTCATTGTCTGATCCAGATGAATAATATCTGCTATATGTGATCATTCTAGGGTGACCACCTGCTAATAAGCCCAAGGGGGGACAAGGGGTATGTTTCTGAGGGACAATGTGGGACACTGCCTGGCGCGGCGGTGCCCACCCCACTGGCAGTGATAGTGATAGTGGTTTACCCATTTCTAACACATACCACCTTACATATTAATAATGCCCTATTCTACTAAACATGTAATTGCTGATGTATGCTCATGAATAGGCCAACCAATGTGTATTTTTTTTCTAAATAAATATTTTGAACATTCAATGAATTGACAGATGTACTTCCACTTAAGATTTACTATTTAATTTTATTTATTTTCCATTACAATGTATTCACTTTATACTTTGATTAACAGGAATTGTAGTTGCTCAACACCACAGGAAGAGTAAAAAAAAAAAAAAAAAAAAGTATTTACAAAAAAAAAATACGACTGACATCGTATTCCCCTCCATGTCCGATTGAGAAGGACGTTTTGCAGGTCACAAAAAGCCCTCTCTGTATCCCCCTCAACACCTTTGAGCCACAAATATTCATTTTCCCAGTCTTTTTAATTGATGATGGCGGTGCCTCTCAGACTCAGCCTCTTTATCCATTTTTCGAATTGGAAAGCGCGCATCTAAAAGTTCCTTCCCAGTGTGTCTAGTACTATGCGCGTGCGTGCGCTGTCATGACAACAACGAAAAAGTTGACAACAACCTCAGCAGTTCAACTGAGGGGTGGGTGCTGAAATGTCAAGTACCGTAATGTTCGTTTGTCTGCTTGGGGCTCGAGGATATAGAGCGACCAACTTTTTTTTGAGCAAGCATAGATTATGCGTGACACGGTCTCAATTTGCGGGACGCATGAATTGGGCTTCAAACGCTGTGCGCGCACGCGCTACGCGGGACGGGTGGTCACCCTAGATCATTCACACATCTCGAACTGTGAGTGGAAACACAAACCTCGACCACACAGACAAGATCTGAACTCATTTTTCACTTTCACTTTTATTCATTCAGGTGTTTGGTGTTTTTAGCCCCCAACGGCGCCTTCCAGGCAGCGAGGGGATGGGTAGGTTTAAGGTTGAGGTTAGGGTTAGCTGCCTGGAAGGAGCCGTTGGGGGCTAAAAACACCATTGAGCATTAATTAATTTGTGTGTGAGTGTTAGATGCACATCATAGATGTATATGTCTTATATTGAACAGCTTTGTTACTATATCTTTCAATTAGGGATGGACCGATACCAGTTACTTCGGTATCAGGTCCGATACTGCGCTTGTGTACTTGTACTTGTACTCCAGCAACAACAGAGCAAACAGAGAGCAGAATGGATATGTCAGAGAAGGCTGTCTATGAAGTAAATGTATCGAATTAACACAATATAAATAATCACACTATAGCCACTGTGCAAGAGCTGATATTATTACAGGTAGGCGATACAGTAATTACATTTCAATAAGTTTTCTGTGCACAAACATCCGAAGAGCGCGCCCAAATAGCATATTAAACAGACTTCTCTTTCATGTCTTATTGCGCATAAACAGGCACAGTAACCTTGTGAAACGGTTGGTTATGTCTTAAAAGGATTAGTTCACTTCAGAATTAAAATTTCCTGACAATTTACTCACCCCCATGCCATCCAAGATGTTAATGTCTTTCTTTCTTAAAGGCAGGGTAGGCAGGTTTTTTCTAAAAAACTTTTTCCCAAATTTGTTTAAACTGTCTTTATATACCAATACATAATTAAAATGTAAGTACTCTGAAAAAGAGAGTATAAAAATCGAGTGTCTGTAGTCCTCTCAGGGCTGCAATAAACACAGCTCATTATTTCCATTCACTCCACCCCCTCCCTTCTGGGCTTCTTCCAAAGCCACGCCCCCAAAACACATGAACACGCGACCGCTCAGCTGGAGGACGCGTTTGCCAGCGCCGAGCGGAGAGGAGCACAGTGCATGTAGTGACATCATGTCAGAATCACATGTAATAAAATACCTAACTTTATCATTATGAATATAAACAACTAACATGGCTATTAGTACTCACTATCAAGCTAGCATATCGATACTGGTAAAGTTTAAATATTCATAAGCCAAGCCAAGCCATAGTAGGCTTTGTTTGCGCCACTTCTTCTACTGTCTTCCTTTCTTTGCCTTGTTTGCCTTCGCTGACTGTATATGCAGGTACTGGGAATTTTGACTGCTCTTTCTCTGCCATAATTGTGATTCTTCCTAGCTTCCGTGCCTCTTCCCCTCCTCGAGTCAAACGGGTGCGCGCATGTGGGCAGCTCCTGTAGCAGCAGGGGTGGTAGCCATGGTAGCGAGGGAGAGTGACAGTCGCCCAGCCAATCATTTCATTCGTTCCGAATGGAAATAAGTAGCTGTGTTTATTGCAGCCCTGGAGGACTCCAGACACTCGATTTTTATACTCTCTTTTTCAGAGAACTTACATTTTAATTATGTATTGGTATATAAAGACAGTTTAAACAAATTTGGGGAAAAGTTTTTTAGAAAAAACCTGCCTACCCTGCCTTTAAGTAAAAAAGAAATGAAGTTTTTGAAAGAAAACATCCCAGGATTTTTCTCCACATAGTGGATTTCAATGGGGTTCAACCATAGACTGTAAAAAAAGATGGACGACGCCCCTTCACTCTTTTCCATCGGTGAAAAGTGAAGCCGCCAAAGTCCTAATATGGCGATGACATCTTGCGCAGATTTGGGACCCAAAAAGTTTGCGCAGTAGTGAGCCGGAAATAAAGCCGCGATATCAAGGTCCCGCCATCACTCTCGTAGAAACCGTTACTGCAGAACAACTCATTATGTCGGTGTGAAATAAACAGTTACCGACATGTAGAAATTAAAGTTGAAGCTCCAATAAAAAAAATCCCCCAAATAAGTCAGTTGGTGCCTCAGTGACTACTTCCTTTAGAGAAGCTGTCAATCATGACGTCACATTCCCGTTTTTATAGCATCAAATAATTAAGTAAGACTTATATATAAAAAACGAACACTTAAACTTACATCAGGGTGATAAAAACTACCTAAAATGACATAAAACATCTTCAGAAACAATTTATTTGAAGTGTAATTTGATTGTTTAGTTTCCATCGCGTCCATTAGACTACATGGAGAGGGTGGGGTTAATGACCTATACTGGGACCAACCACTGGGGGGGCGATCAAGACGCTTTGGCTTCACTTTTCAGGACTCGTGCGGTACGCTTGGGTCAAATGGGTTGAAGGTCCAAATTGCAGTTTCAATGCAGCTTCAAAGGGCTCTACACGATTTCCATTGAAGCTGCAATTTGGACCTTCAACCCGTTGGTCCCCGCTGAAGTCCACTATATATGGTGAAAAATCTTGAAATGTTTTCCTCAAAAACCTAAATTTCTTTTCGACTGAAGAAAGAAAGACATGAACATCTTGGATGACGTGGAATTATCAGAAAATTTTACTTCTGAAGTGAACTAATCCTTTAAGTGAACGTGAACAGTTGAGAAAGAAAACGCGCGTGTAACAGTGTGTTGGACACGTGCAGCTCTTAAAGTGACAGCAGCCTGATAAACCTACTGCTGTCTTTGTTCTCAATGTTAATCTAACAACAAAAGACAGAGAAAAATCACTCGCTGCTCTTGACTGAATGACTTTTGTAACTTTAATAATGATTAATCTAGATTTATTTAATACATTTATATACACCAACTCTGAATCAACATGCGCCAATGCTTAATTTTTCTATATATCCTAATCATTTGTTAACAATGTATATTCATTACTTCAGTGAGCTCATTGTTACTGCCTGAACTTATTACACTGTTAGCTAACTGAGTGATTTGTATATCTGAAATACATAACTTGACACAGTCACCTCTGATAACAAATCACTCTAAATTGTAATGTTGACACATGCATTTTCTGTAAAGCTGCTTTGAAATTATATGTAGAGCAATAATAGAACCAGTGAAATTAACAGTAGCTCCTACAATACATTTTAACAGACATTATTTGGCATGAAAATAACTGAAGAAAATTTATATTTGCTGAGCCAACAAAATTGATTCATATCCTTTTGGTTTCTCTGCCCAATATTTTTAACCCTTTCACACGCAAGTTTAAAATATTGCAGATGATCCCCCCAGCGTGAGTTAGGGCGACTGTTATTTTAGGACGGATCCCCTTATTATTTCCATGGTGATGCATCATGCTTGTCACAATAGCACTGTATGACAACACAACAACAAAGATTGTTATTGCGCTCCCATAGACAGTGTGTATTTTACAAACTATAAATGTGTTGTATGTGAACAGCAGACAAGATGGCCCAGATGGCCCCACGTCACAACAGGAGTCCCTTTGTCCCACTTTGATGAAAAGTCAAAAGGGTGTGATAAGACCCTATACAAAGGAATACCACAAACAAGTGATCATTTTTTTATTAAAAGATTTATTTTTTATTGTGATAGTACAGAGTGGACAGGAAGCGAGGTGGAAGAGATACGGGGGACAGGATCAGGAAAAGTCCACGAACCGGGATTCGAACTCGTGTCGCCCGAAGCGCAACAGCGCTATATGCCGGTGCACTGCCCACAAGGCTATCAATGCTGACACAAGTGACCATTTTGACCAGGATTGTCAGAGGTGAATAGCAAAAATGAGGACATCCACTTCCCACTGATCACAGACTGATTTCATCACCATTTGCCCATTGTTCAGCTCAGCTCTCCATTCCTGAAACCAAGGTGTGAATGACCATGTACTGCCAAGGGCCACCTAATCGATTCTGGCTAGAGCACAGTAAGAACAAAGAAAGGCCCAAAGATAAATACAATCTCTATACTAACATTGGCTTGAAACCACAAAAAAGGACAGAAAACTGTAAGGAACATGTCATATACATCTCCTTATTCATCCAGGGAACTGTGCGCACTCAGTGGAAACCGCTCCTGGAATAACCGCCAATGTAATCTCACCCACTGACACAGAAATGGACATCTGGGTGATCTACCTCAACCAATCTGCATCAAGTTTGGACTCTACGAGTTCAGAACACTGCCACAAGGGCTTTGAGAAAGGTTTGGAAAATAAATAAAGCATTTCCAAGGTTCTGAAGACACTGTTTTATTTAACTGTGTATTTTGGGATAATGCAACAAGCTCCACAGGATGGAAAGGTGGGACGTTGATGGGCGGACACTTGGAATGCTACGACCCAACCACAGCATTAAAGTAGAAAGGCGGGAATTAGTAATCCCCTCCCCAACTGGAAGGAATAAAAGCTTTCCCAAGCGAACACACCCTCGTTCTGAGTTTCTGACCTGACGAGGGAAGGAACAACAGCACGACCGAGGTTATACTCTCGCAAGTAAACCTTCAACCGCACGTACCTTCAAGCAGCCCAACCGCATCTGCAGAGGACTCCAACATTCAACATCTGTCCTGCACGACTCTTGCCTTTGTAACCTCTAGCCTGCAAAGGATCCGGCAGATTGACCACCGCTTGACCTACAGTTCTCCGGATTACACAAGAACCAGCAACGAACCTCCAGTACTCAGTGCGGCTCTTCAACGGTTAGAAAGCGATCCAGTCTACTGCCACTGTGAGCGGAAAGATACACTGATCAACTGACCACCTGAAACGTAAATATAAGCCAAGTTTGTTGCTATATGAGATTGCTTTTTGTGTAGAGACTGTTTATCTAGGGTCAGAATATACAGATACTTTAGACACGTTATCTGTATTCATAGTAAATGCTTATTTACTATTTCATTCCAGCATCCAGAAAGATTGCAATTGACACCCCCATAGACTTCTAATTACCCATTCATTGCTTTGTCCAATCCGTTGCTCATCTACTTGGCATTCATTTGGTAAACGTCCATTTGTGTAGTAGTTTCTGTTTGATTATTGATTAAATTTTCTTAGTAGTTTAGTTATTTTCCTTAGTAGTATTTAGTGTGTGATATTTTACTCTTGCATATCTTTTTGTTAATAAATTATTTTTTATTGCAAACTGTGTCATTCTTGTGTTGATAATCAGAGGCTCTACAAGCGCGACATAATCTCACTAAATCCTTCAGATTGATCAGATGACAAACTTACAACAATTTATTTAATTCTAATTTAGTCAACAATCTTCCATGATTGTTCTTTATTGTCAAGGTGAAATTCCTTGCCTGGTGCCTCATAATATATGAAGGAATCATCTGACACTCTTACACTCACCTTAGGTGACGTGCGACCAAAAACTCAATATTAATACTAAATTTTAATATTTAAGACCATAAATCACAACAGTATATTTAAATGTCTGAAACCTAAAATAAAGATTATATGGTTGAGAACACTGAACAGCCAAAGCCCAAAACCACATTTGAATTTAGCAGTTGATCATGTGATGCACTGAATGTTATAGTCACACCTTTGTGATCGTACGCTCCAGGGACCAGCCGAGACTATCACACCCAGTCAAAATGAAAAACAAAAAACAGGTACTCGGTATAGGCAAGTACTAAAAATTAAAGTATCAGTATGTTCTGAAAAAAGTGGTTTCAGTGCACCCCTACTTTCAATGCTTTATCACCATTTTATCTTTATTTTGAACTTTAAATAAACATGAATTCCAAATATACTTGCATACAATTCTCACATAACACATAAGCAGCTCTCTTCACAACATCTGCAGCTCTCATTACAATTTCTTCACACGTCTGAGGTGTGCTTTCCATGCAGTCAAAGAACTTCCTATTATGTCCGGCTACACTTACAAAACAAAGGTCAATTACATCAGAAAAAAAAAAACCCCTGTTTAAACCTATAGTCTTTTAAATTATATGACAAAATCATGCATCAGAAGTGAAAGGGAAGTGGGCAGTGAAATAAAATATAAGCCATATTTAAGCAAAATCACATAAGCATGAGTAATGTTGCTAAAAAAACTTTGCAAAAACAATGACAATTTAGTAATACATTATACTGACGCAGTAATGCAGTAATAAATCTGTCCCTCTGAATTTCTTTTTATTGAAGTCTCTTGAAACTGAATAGTATGTAACACACTTAGGATTTTGGCAGTTTTACAGCAGCATACGTGCAGTCGACTTGACTGGGCCTGAACGTTTTACGCACCTTTGAGAAGTTCACGTCAGCATACTGAAAGAGCAATGAGGAAAATAGTATTAAAAATTGTAAAAATAAGAAAACACATTGCAGTTGTCTTGTACACTCTTGAAATTAAAGGTACTAAAAAGAGGGGATTTGCAGTGATTTCATAGATAGACGAGCCATTTTTGTTCCCCTAAGAACCTTTCAATGAACAGTTCCTAAAATATATTGTTTTTCTTAGTGTGAAGAACATGTAAAAATTCTTCACTTTTCAACCCTAAAGAACATTTTCTATGATGAAATTATTGCATGGATGTTAAAGGTTCTTCATGGAACCATCAACTCTTCATTTTAAAGTGTAATAGAGAAAATGAATCTATAAGTACCAACTTTTTTGTTTTCTTGTTTTTTGGAAATGAGAGATGTCACATGTAATTTACCAGTGGTTGGTGTGATTCTTGAGGTTGAACTGCTTGTGTTTCTTGTGTTTGCTGTAGATCAGTGGTATGAAGTTCTTGTAATCGTCCTCCAGGTATTTTATTTCCAACAGCAAACACCTTTAATAGCCCTAACAGTGAATTCAGTTTAGTAACAAAATATGTGACACAATCTCAACAAATTAGAACTTAAAGGGGACATACACACACAGTTTCTGCCAATCTCATGTTAATCTTGAGTACCTATAGAGTAGTATTGCATCCTTCATATCTCTGAAGAGTCTTTAGTTTTATCAGATTTATAAAATACAGATACAGCTGTAGCGCTTCTTTCCAAAAACAGCCGAGCTCCTAAAGGGGTGCTGTGGGCGGAGCTAAAGAGTCACGCACAATACATCATCGCATCATAACCAAATAACTTTTGATTCACTATACGTTCGTGTTGTTTACATTATATGCACTTGCGCACTGATTGACAACAAAACACAGACATTTGATGCAGCCTTACTTGCCGCATGTGGTTCCGACTCATGACCATCTTTCAGTTTCAAAGGATCTGCAAATCCAGCGTCGAACTGGGCCTTGTTTATAAAACATTCGTCACCGACTGTCTAAAAAATGCCAAAGCGCAGTGCCTTGAACGCACACTAAACACACATGCCTTGTCCAAATACACACACTTGTGGTCTTTGCACTTGACCACTTGTTGCATGACGCAATTCCTCTGTTTGGCCCAAGTGTTCAAGCAGGTGTAAAGACTGCAAGTGTGTGTAGAACTTTTGATTACTCGATGGGAAACACTTGTAGTCTTGCAAAAAATGCAATTGTTTACAGAGCTTTTATTTATTACATTTTCAATACTTTGCATTTTAAAATAAACTTCTACATGTCTGTTCAGTAGTCGCTATGTAACTAACAGAAGACACATTTAAAATTGCAGTGCTTCTAATTAAGTGATTAAAACAATTGCAAATGTTGAACAAAATAGGCCTACACATGCCATACTCATCTTTGCACCAATAAAATGTGCAACACTTTATGTTTTTACTACCAAATTATATGTATCTAATTAATTAAAATTACAGTGGAATGCTTTCCTCGATATCTAGCAATTTTCAGGGCACATGAGTTCCTGAACATAGTGCATGATGGGATACGCTTAGCTTCGGAGCGGTATTCGAGATAGTGTGCATTAAGGACTCTGCACTTTGGCATTTTTAAGACACGTCACAGTCTTGCGCACTTCCTTCCTGTCACGTGCACGCGCTCTCAAGTGGCCAAGACCGCAAGTTTGGGTATTTGGACAAGGAAACACCATCCGAGGCTAAGCGTAGGATATCCCATCATGCATTAGGTTTGGAAAATTGCATGCCCCGAAATTGCAAGGAAAACATTCCACTGTACGTTTAATTAATTCAATATTACATGTAATTTCGTAGTAATTAACAGTAATTAACAGTAAGATCACAAGTACGCTCTCTCTCTCTCTCTCTCTCTATATATATATATATATATATATGTATGTATGTATGCGTGTGTGTGTGTGTGTATTTTTTACAACATTTGCAACTGCTTTTTATCACTTAATTAGACGTACCACAATTTTAAATTGTGTCTTTTGCTAAATAGTGACTACTGAACAGACATGTAGACGTTTATTTTAAAATGCAAAGTATTGAAAATCAAAATAAAGCTCTGTAAACACTTGCATTTTTGCAATACTATAAGTGTGTCCCATCAGGTAATCAAAAGTTCTACACACACTCTCAGTCTTCAAGCCCACTTGAACACTTGGGCCAAGTACAGGAAATACATCATGTAAGTAGACAAGGGGTCAAGTGCAAAGACCACAAGTGTGCGTGGGTATTTGGAAAGGCCCATTTACGAACCCTGAATGAGTGTATTTGGCAAAGAAATACTCCGTCATATGTCCAACTCGTCTTTTGAAACTTTGGCCATGTTTAGCGTGAGAATCCAACTCTTTAACAGTGTAAATAAGTCAGAATGCATGCATGAAACAGCATTAGACATTCCCTTTAACTGTAGAAGCTTATTATATTTGTATTTTTATGGAGTCACACTGTTGTAACTTAAGTTTAGGAAAACAAACTCACCAATAACCACAATGACCAGAACAGCATTCAGCAGAGCAGAGATGATAGTAAATGTCCTCCATGGTGTCTGATTCTGCTGAATGTCCTTCACTGCGGTGTGATTCTGCTGAACGCACTTCACCTCGGTGTGATTCTGACACTCAGTTAACTCGGTTAATTGAGTTGGGGCTGTAAATAAAAATCAGTTTAGAGCAACTATTGAGAATCTTAAGTGTCTAAAAAAGGTATGCAATGGATAACAAGTATGAAGCAATAATTGAAAGATCACTCACCAGTGATGTGCAGTCTGGTGCCGCTGCTGAATCTTGTTCTGTCTGAGTTCATGCAGTAATAAACACCTAACTCATCGATAGTGATGTTATTTATGATCAGACGATTTGATTGCACAGAATATTTCTGTTTTAATATTTTGTTGTAGTAAAACGCTGTTGGTGGGTTTGGTGGGTTTGAGAAGGAGCGTACTATCATAACCGGAGGATCTGGTAGATTCAGCAACAGCCATGTCACCTCTTCTAAACCAAGTTCACAGTTTATAGTCACATTTTGACCCAAATCTGTAAACTGTGTCGTCAAAGTCTCTGCAGCTTGACACCATATAAGTAAATCTGCAGGAAATAAACAATCATACACATAATTATTAGGGTGTTAAAACATCATAAATATACAGTGACATGATTACAAAGTATATAAAAGATATTTATCATTTGTAAGACTCACAGAGTGGAAGTTGCATAATCCTCATTTTGTTTAATCAACTGGCAGAGCACTTCCTGATGATGCTGTCTTGTTTGTTTCACACCTCTTTGGAGATGAACTTCACCTCAGACTAAGAGCTTCATTTTACCCACATCAAGAGGAAGTTAAAGTCAAGTTTAGACTGTCCACAAGTGCAGTCTTTTATTCTATACGTTCATACACTTAGATAATGCATATAATCTCTTGCCTTGCTGAAAGTATGAATCTCATGTGTAACTGTAATAATAATAATAATAAACTTTATTATAAATAGCACCTTAAAAGCAGCTTCTCAAGGCACTTTACACAATAAAAAAATACAAAGAGAGAAAAACAAATAAAAATAAAAAGATAGAAATACAAAACGTAAAAAACAAACAAACAAACAAACAAACAAACAAACAGAAGAACACACTGGAATACAAAATAATTAAAACCATCAAGGAAAAGTTAAGCTAACCAGCTTGAGAGGAGCACAAATAACGCTTGGGAATTTATATAGTTAGGAGCGCAGACAGATACTGAGGGGCAAGACCATGCAGTGCCTGATGTGAGAGCAGAAGGATTTTAAAATCCTGGACCTGACCCGGAGCCAATCCAGTATTGGAGTGATGTGTTCATTTATCCTGACTCCAGTCAAGATCCTAGCAGCAGAATTTTGCACGAATCAAGCGAGCAAGTGGTGGCTTTCATATGTGACACCTTCCTAGTAAGCAACTCTAAGTCAATTTGAGGTAAAAACAGTAAAAGATGTGCCAGAGAAACTAGGCAAGCAGAGTGTTGAAGAGGAAACAGGTGTGGCATGAATTATGGACATTGTCAATTTTAGAACTGAAAAAATGAAGGAGATTATTACACAACTGATCTGAAACAGGCAGAGAGGTGCCAGTGTTAACTTTGAGGAGTCTGTTTATAGTCTATGACATGTACTGTATATTCGGTTTTGGTTTGGTTTTATTGTTTCTGTTCCCTGCATGTGTGTGTTGACTTTGGGTACATTTACACGACAACGATGTACTAAAAACTGAAAAGTTTTTGCTTTGCTTTTTTTTTGCGTACAGACGAAAACATTGTAAAAATGATCCCATTCACAAGGATGCACGAAAATGACTAAAAAAGCTGTATCATTCATGCCAGGCCAGTAGATGGCGATGTCACTTTGTAAAGAAACACTACGCACCTTTTTTTTTTTTTTTTTTTATTGACATATTTATAGAACATTAACAAAAAGGCATTCGTAGTTTCATATTTTACAAACAAACCTGAGCGTACATACAAATATTACAACACAATATACATATGATTCCCATCAGCAGGTTAAGTAAATTGAAGCCAAGGTAAAACATAATAGTAATAATAACAAAAAAAAAAAAAAAAAAAAAAAAAAATAGAAGAACAAATAAATATATAAAGTAGGGGAGTAAGACATTATTCATTTTATAAAATCAAAATCTTCCAATAAGGAGTACAAATACATTGCTTTAGGACTTTTCATCCTTCTCACGGTCTCCAAATATACTCTAAAAACCAATAATCTTGGAGGGATTTTGAAAAATTTACATTTGTGTATATAAAATTTCAACAGAAGCAACACATTATTAGTTACAAAAGATATCTTTTTATCCTTTATTAATAGTCCAAACTTAACAAATTCCCACGACAATATCAACCTTACAGGTATTCTTTGTTGCATCCATCTCAATGCATCATTCCAAAATTTGTTTACCAAAATGCACTGAAAAAACAAGTGTTCAACCGTTTCTATCTCTACCTTACATAATTGACATAAATTTGAATCACTACGCACCTTTAAACTGAACATATAATACACATGCGCATGACATCACCGCTTTCACAAATTCTGGATTTTGTAGATTACATGAAGGCAGTGGCGTGCACAGACCTCCTCAGTCAGGGGCAGGGGCGGAAGGACCAAAAAGGGCACTTTTAAAAAAAAACATTTATTTTTTAAATAACTCACCTGTATTTAAAGCAGTACCCGTCTGTCTGTTGTGTTTTTATATATTTTAATGACTTCCTCAATTATTTGGAATATCTCGCTCGATGGAGAGCAGCAGAGTCAGAGAGCCTCTCTTCATTACCAATGAAAAGATGTTGATACAATTAGAATGCATAACACATCAAACAAAAAATAAAAAAATAAATAAATTGGGAAATGTTGATAATATTACTAAATATTATTTACTTTACCAAACAAAACAGAGAATTAAGAAGGTAATTATGAGGAATTCATGTTTAGTTATGTTGATGTTATAAATTTTATGTATGTATGCATTAAAGTGTTAGCTATCATGAAATCAGTAACACTTTACAATAAGGTTTCATTAGTTAATTTGTTAACATGAACTAATAATGAACTGCACTTCTACACCATTTATTAATCTTAGTTAATATTATTTACTAAAACTATTAAAATCAAAAAAGTTGTATTTGTTAACATTAGTTAATGCACTGACTGTGACATAACATGAACAAACAATTAAAAGTTGTATTATTAATAACCAAGATTAACAAATAGGCCTACAGTAGCCTAACAAATGTTTTGCTCATGATTAGTTATTGTTAGTTAATATGGATAATAAACAAATGAACCTTATTGTAAAGTGTACTATGAAATCAAAGATATAAATTCCTTACAATTTAGAGCTGGACATGGACTTAAAGTTTCCTTTCACTAGATGTATTTCCCCAAGCTAATAACACTTGCTATGGCCTTGGATAAAAACGAATGACATTGTCAGACTCAGAATGCAGCTGAAATTGAGTTATACTTTTATGATTGTTAAGCATAACTCACATACTGCCGCAACTTTTACAGTAGCACGGTATGTAACTTTTCCGTTGTGAAGGCGACAATGGTATCGTCAAAAGCTTGTGTTTTCTTAGACCCCCAAAACGCTGTTGTCATGCAAATGAACAGCAGAAACACATAAACAGTCAGTAGGGGTTCAATCTTCAGCTGGCTGGCAGGAGCCGCCACTGGCATGTCACGTGACCTGTCAGTGGCTGGCTAGTTGTCTGGCAGTCTGCCTTTGGCAAGTTTCAGAAACCATTGATTTTTGGGCAATTTTTGTGTTTTGTGTTCCTCCCTCTCTAGCTCATTTATTATGCATGTTGATATGATTATGTTGTTTTGCATGATTGGCGTTTTAGAGAAATTAATCTCATGCATCTATTCTTTAGTATGAGTGATGTTTTGGGCATGGTTATCGCAAATTAAACCAGTCAAATGGCCGTGATCAGACTGGCAGTTTACTGACGCTTTGGTGGACACTCAATCCAGTCAGCGCGGCTGAACTGAGAGTATAACGCGTTGCCTGACACTCTCGCTATAAGGAAATAAATTGTTTTCTTATTATGAATATAATCTCATGCCTACGGTGGCCGAGAGAGCTCAACGCGCTGCAAATGAAGAAAACACATGCAAACAGAAAAAAACGCATGCAAACAGAAAAAAACACATGCAAATAGAAAAAAAACACCAGCGAATAAGAAAACATCTTCATCAGTTTTACAACTCACGTGCGTCCCAATACTCACAAAACAACCAAATACGGAAACGCGCTGCAATTACAGAAACGCGCTGCAAAAGTTCACAACAAAACCAAATACAGAAACGCGCTGCAAATAGAACAGAACACAACGGAAATGTTTCCGGGGAACCCAGCCTGCCGGATCCAGGCCGTATCCAGATCTGATGAAGGACCTGCGCCTGGACCCGATCCAACGCAGTGCTGAAGTGCCAACTAGTCTCTCCCTATGGAGGATCCCTTTACCACTCCAGATAAAGCGTTGTCGGGAAACTCAATTCGCGTACCTACCCCGAATTGATATAATTTTTGATACAGAATTTTATTTTATTTTAAGGAAACGCCAGTACTTTGTTCAGGCTTGGTTTGTAGGTTTTTTTGCAAACCTGCACACATATATTCAAACGCACATAACTATAGAACCAATTCTAAATGCGCATGTGAACGCCATCAGCGTTTCTCACAGGTTCGCGTTTAAAGTCTGTGTAGAGAGAATGGTGTCGTCTTAGCGGCCCCAAATTTAATAACAAATGATCATTGCGACGGAAGCGAATCAATCAAAACTAACTTTAGCTGGAAAATAACTTTATTAAAGAACCGCTATAAAGCTAAAACAATCTCTGTTACCTTAAATTATACGTTTATCTTTGTAAAGCTGCTTTGAAACAATCTACATTGTTAAAAGCGCTATATAAATGAAGATGACTGACTGACTGACTGACTGACTTTCCTCACTGAGTTCTTGGTTAAAAGGGAGCCAGATTTGCCATGTCCGTTTAGTGTAATCGACTATTAACCTATTAGTTATTTAGTGTTTGATGCTGTTAATGCCATGGCAATATCGCTGATCTCTCTGTTTGAATTAGCGTTGTGGTGTCAGAGGCATGTAAGGCTGCGCCAAAACTGCGCTATAGTATCACAGCTGCATAAGCATAATAACTGACTGTAAGTTTTTTTTTTTTTTTTAACCAGTCAATTTTTTAGACTACGTCACTTTCTCTAGCGAAACTTGGCAACATTGAAGACAGCACATACTACAGGAAGAAGGTGGGACATGACATGCCAACACTCCTCAGTCCTCAGCAATAAATGCTAGAATCATCATATTTTTAAACCAACAAGACGGGACAAATTGAACAATAATTTTAAAATCCACTTCAAAAAGGCTGTTGTTCATGGAGGTATGAACATTGGAGTTATTTTTTAATATACAGTGGCAATAGATATTATTTTACATTTATGCATTTGGCAGACACTTTTATCCAAAGCGAATTGCATTGCATTTCAAGGTACACATATTTAATAGTATTCCCTTTGGAATTAGATGGTTTTCTGCATGATTTAACCATAACACATTAATTTATCTTCATTAACATCTAAAGGTTGCAAAAACAATGCACACTGAAACTTGAGCTAACAAAACACAAAGAATTATATATTTGTGTATTTGTATTTTGTTATAATAATATTTCATATCTATGAATGCATTTAATTATATCTTTTCAATTAAATCGTTTAAAACAAAGTCTTTATAATAACGTTGTTTTAAACTTTAAAACGTTACAAAACAATGCCTTGCCGCGCCCACTTCCGGCACCAGACTGTTAAGCTGGCGCTGTCGTCCTCACACTGCTATGAACCACACTGTAGTGATGGTAGAAATGAAGCTTTTCAAAGCTTCGAATCAATTGAACCAATTGCTTCGCAAAATGATTCACTGTTTTAAAGCGTTCGAAACGCCACACGCTGTTGACCCCTACTGGCCAGAACAGTGTGAATGCAACAAAAACTCAGGCCAAAGTGCAGAAAAACGAGAAAAACACGTATTGCAAACACATAGCAAACGTTTTATTGGAAGTAAAATCTATAAAATGCAATAAACTGTAGTTAGTCAAATCAGCTAATACAATTAAATATCAAGTGTCTGTATAATATGTGTCAGGGCTTGTTTTGTTTGTTCCATGGCTCAGCTAAATAGGTCAATAAGAGACTTAACTACTATTATTCCTTTTAATTACACTATGTCTATTTAAAACGTCTACAAATGTATAAAACTGATCAGAGATCAGGTAAAACCAAGGGTAAAAGACTTGATTAATGGGTTCACAGATGATCGCTCCCCTCGTTTACTGAAATCACGTGACTTGATACGCGCTCCGAACTACTGATTCGAAACAAAAGATTCATAAAGATCTTGAAGCTTCATGAAGCAGTGTTTCGAAAACGCCCACTAGATTTTAGTGAGCCATACTACTCGTGTACTGTAGTGAGGTGCTACTGGAACAATAGGCTATTCCGATGCTAGTGCTACAAAAACGGTTCAGTTTATTTCAGACTGGCGCCATCAACAAGCTCCTTTTTCGGATTACGTTAACCTCGCAAACATGACGGCTGTTCCTCGAACGTGATAATCGTCTCCGATATTTTTGCAAACAAAATGTTTTCTGTGGACACTTAACCTGAGCACGTGGCGCTGGTGATATGAGAGAGCCCAACAGGATACTTCAGAGAGAAATCCCCGTGCGACATATTTATTTGTCTGTGATTGATATATTAATGTGTAACGTTTTGTATTAAGCTTGATTTGATCTGTGAGAAAATGTTCCCAGCTCCATGTGAATTGAATTGTATGCTGTCTGCTAAGCATGTAGGCTAGCTAAGTGTAAAAATACTGCACACTACAATATTGTATTTGTATTTGTTCAAAGTTCTGTTTTTAAATTTAAGAAAGTATTGCAAATATTATGTACAATAAATGTTCGTTTCGTCTCATTTAAATTGGACACTGTCGATAGTAAAGTGCTACAGCATTCGCTGCGTCCGAAATCGCATACTAGAATTTGAGTTAACTTCAGGGCTGCTAAAAAAAAGTATGTTCTATATAGTATCATTTACACACCAGAATCTCGCTGGAAGTATAAGGTCATCAGGTACTTTTTTTGTCTACTATTTTATCAGTAATGTGAATTTGGACATTCTGCTTTTTGTCACATACTATTTTTAGTCTACTATATAGTAGGGAAGTATGCGATTTCGGACGCGGCTCTACGCTAGTCGCAGTCAGCTGGGCTTGCGTGATCACATAATATGTGCCCACAGGAAGAAGCAGCAATCAACATTTAGGGTAACGTTATAGAACTGTGTTTTACTTAAGTTGCCTAGCCTGCAGGTTCGGTTGGTCATGATGGCAATCTGGTATGTTTGTCTGAATATTTCTCTTGCATAACCTGTTTTCCCGGAAGCTAAGGGACAGGGTAATGCTAAAAACAAAACAAAAAAACTTGGCTGACTGCCAAGAAAATGCTAAGCATAACATCGCTACGTCATAACGCTATTTAGTGTTTTACAGTCTATGGTTTTAATCTATTCTGGGTCAGTGTTAGGGTAAATTGAATATGGATTCGAAACTGTTTTTCCAGTCATTCTAAAATTCTCCTTTCACTCTGCGTCTGCAGGACTATTTTTTTACAGTCTATGCTGCAGGACAACCGCCATATTGCTCTCATCGACATTTTTACTGCGTGATAAATATAAGCTGCACGGCAAAACGGTTCATATTGTCTCAAAATTATGACCAGAGACGGATTTTAAGTGTGCTGTTTAAAACAAATATTTGTGCAGTGTGCGTATGACAAAAAAACAATTACGTGCCAATCTTTTCCTCCTCTTTTCTACCTTATGTAGCCCCGCCACTTTTCAGCGCTGCGCTCGTTGTCTTTTGACTTTCGGTCTGTATTTTCACAGCGGTTCTGCGTGTTTATTAATGAACGGCTCGTTTTAAAAACTTCCCGACTGACGACTGACATTTAACCCTTTCATGCATGAATTATGATAACCTCAGTCAGGATTTTTTTCCTATGTGTTTTTATTGCTCTTAGGGCATGAAAAACAAGAATTGATTTTTATTTATTTATTTTTTACAAATTTTTCAAAGAGATCTTCAGATGTCCACTTGAGTGGACAGCATGCGGTTAAGGTTTAAACTGAAGATATACTGTATTAAATATAAGACAATAATCAAACAGATAAAGTATGTGAATTTAACAAACTAATTAATGCAATTATATCAAATAATGTGAAAACTATAAAATATATACAAAAAATATAAATGCAAAATATTGCAATGGCTTCATACAACTTCATACAAGTTGCACTTCGTGTATCTTTGATATCAGAACATGAGGACCGTGATTCCATCAGAATTTTCTACAGCCTGTCAAGGTACAACTGTGGAAACCACTCAGATGCTCCCTCCAGTGCACCAGAGTATGGAGATTTACCCTTATTAGCTGATAATTCTGATTATGTTCAAGATGGACATGCACATTTCTATCATAGCCCTCCTCTGAGAAAACCTAGCGATACGTTTTTTTCAATCTCATCTGAAATTATCAGTGTTGGGGGTAATGCATTACAAGTAACATGCATAACGCATTCAGATTACTTTTTTGATGTTACAAGTAAAGTAATGTGTTACAAGTAACATGCATTACCTAATCAGATTACTTTTTGATCTAACAAGTAATTAACTACAAGTAATGTGCATTACCTAATCAGATTACTTTTTGATGTAAAGAGTAAAGAAACGCATTACAAGTAATATGCATTACGTAATCAGATTACTTTTTGATGTTATGAGTCAAAAAACGCATTACAATAACGCACATTACATAATCAGATTACTTTTTGATGTTATGAGAAAGGAAACGCATTACAAGTAACATGCATTACGTAATCAGATTACTTTTTGATGTTATGAGTAAAAAAACGCATTACAATAACGCACATTACATAATCAGATTACTTTTTGATGTTATGAGAAAGGAAACGCATTACAAGTAACATGCATTACGTAATCAGATTACTTTTTGATGTTATGAGTAAAAAAACGCATTACAATAACGCACATTACATAATCAGATTACTTTTTGATGTTATGAGAAAGGAAACGCATTACAAGTAACATGCATTATGTAATCAGATTGCTTTTTGATGTTATGAGTAAAGAAACGCATTAAAAGTAACATGCATTACGTAATCAGATTACTTTTTGATGTTATGAGTAAAAAAACACATTACAATAACGTGCATTATGAAATCAGATTACTTTTTGATCTAACAAGTAAAGTAATACATTACAAGTGTCATACATTATGTAATCACATGACTTTTTTCGATGTCAATGAAAATTACATTCTAATAATACAAATACATTTATTTACAGTAGAAAAAGTCAATGCATATTAAGTTTTTAAGTTTTAAATTTCAAAAACAATATTCACATTATAATTATGAATTGTAGCTGAAATATAGCCATTGCATGCATGACGTCCACTACAGTGGACATGTGATTAATCAGAGTTTTCTCTCAATCTAAAATCAAAACTTGGAAAATTTTACTGTGATATGACTCATTAGATATTGCTTTATGCTGCAATATTTTTTTTACCTACAAGAGTCTCCTAGGATAGAAGGAATGGATGGATATTCTGGAGCAACTTGGCATGTCTGACTGACCCTTGGCCATCTTGGTTTGGAGGGGGAAAAAATCGAAACACAAAGGCTTGCCACTTGGTTGCAATTTATAGGATGATGCACCAGGGTCCAATGAAGAGATTGATGTGCAACTTTGCCATAAAAACCCGTGCAAATTCAAGAAAATGCTTTTTTAATAGCTGTCCACTGTAGTGACCACTATGCGTGAAAGGGTTAAGTCATCTGCTTTAAACATCACAGTCCTCGTGATAACTTTCGTTACATTTACATTAAGTAAATCCACTTCAAAATGCACAAATCACTATTCCAAGTTTTACAACCTTGCGTTGTAAATATAACATTCAGAAACTGACGAATCAGTTTAACGTTTCATTTAAGACAAGCTTTATGATATGCAACTATAGGGTGACGGAAAATTAGGAAATCGGCTACAATTAACCATGGAAACTTGCAATTAGCTTAATCATAATTTTAACTAAATAAAGTTATAATGTGATTATAAGAAGATGTTTATTATAACTATTATTGTTATTAAATTATTTCGTACATCTGTTTGGAAAATGACCCATTTTTGCTCTGCCTTTGGTTTATCCTAGGAAAGTTTACATTACCTTGACCCGTGTTTCATTGGATTATGTGTTGATAAATGTAAATTTAAACTTTTTTTGTGTTTAAAGTTCAGCGATAATTTTCTTTCATCTGACGGTCTTCTGGACAATTCAAGGTGAGCATTAAAGTTTAACAGTCATTCTATATATGTATGTATGTATATATATATATATATATATACATATATATATATATATATATATACACAGACCCTCTCCAAAAAATGTGAATATCATGGAAAAGTTGATTTATTTCCATAATTCCATTCAAAACGTTAAACTTCCATAGATTATAGATTCAGGGCCCACAACTTAAACGATTTCAAGTATTTAGTTGTTTATTTGTACATAATTTGGGCTTACAGCTCATAAAACCCACGAAAACAGGATTTCAAAAAATTAGAATATTAGGCTACATGAAATCACACAGTAATTACACAGTAATCCCATGGTCACTGAACCAGGTTTTGGTTATTTTGGCAGTGTGGGCCGGTGCAAATCCTGCTGGAGAATGAAGGAAGCATGAAGTGCTCTGGAAATGTCCTGGTAGACGGCTGCGTTGACTCTGGATTTAATAAAGCACAGTGGACCAAAGTCCTCTTTTCTGATGAGAGCAAATTTTGCATCTCATTTGGAAACCAAGGTCCCAGAGTCTGGAGGAAGAATGGAGAGGCACACAATCCAAGATGCTTGAAGTCCAGTGTGAAGTTTCCACAGTCTGTGTTGGTTTGGGGAGCCATGTCATCGGCTGGTGTTGGTCCACTGTGCTGTCCACTCAACGCAGCCGTCTACCAGGACATTTCCAGAGCACTTCATGCTTCCTTCAGCAGACAAGCTTTATGGAGATGCTTCCATCATTTTCCAGTAGGATTTGCACCGGCCCACACTGCCAAAAAAACCAAAACCTGGTTCAATGACCATGGTATTACTGTGTAATTACTCTGTGATTTCATGCAGGGTACCCGCGGGGTCTTAAAAGCATTGAAAAAGTCTTAAATTTGATAATCTCAAATTAAGGCCTTAAAAGCCTTGAATTTGGTATACAAAGTCTTGGATTTCGTTACAGAGGTCTTAATTTTTTTTATTTTTTTTTGCCTTTTCTATGATTAAATTCATACCGTAACAAAATTAACTGTTACTAATGTAGACTAATTAAAAATTAGTCGCGTAACGTTGAGTGCACCTCGCGCTTCACGTCATTAAAGAACGCGCGAAAGCGCGCGCACCCGTTACGATGGTTACTAAACAGAGCTTTTCTGTTAAAAGAACATGTTTTCTACCCGGTCTTTTCAGTAGTACGTTATCTGGCCACAGCCATCCACGCGCGCTCTCTCTACGTTGTTCAAGCAGCGCGGATGATCTGAAAACACAGACAAGCTGGAGTTCAGCGATCTTCATTTGAGAAGATCTGTCACGAGCCGCTTGAGCTGTTTGTGCGACTAAATCTGCGATCAAAATGCAGGCTGATATACAGCAGTGTTTTTAATGTTGATCATTATGCGAGCAAGAATCCAATGTTTCCCGACTATCCACACGATTTCAAATGTGACATTGATTTTATACAACAGTAAAAAAAAAAAAAAGGGTAACATTGAGTGATGTACTACATTTTAAACAGTATTGTCAGGCTTATTGCTCTATTTTGCAACAAAATCTGTGGCTTTGACAAAGACAATGAGTTACCGCCACCTACTGGCGATTTTAATATCATATTTTTATTAATATTAAACGTTTTTTAACATTGAATATTTATTGAACATTGTTTTATTTAAAGAATTATTTATTTTTTAAAGGTATTATAAAGGTGAAAAATGAAATGGAAAAATTGATTAAATGGGGCAAATATTGTCCCTTAATGGAAAGATGTGACTGCAGTCGTGGAAGAGAGGGGGTACGGCACTGTAAAAAATTGGAGAACTAAGGAAAAGGGATATGTAGAATTGCACAAGTGCTACTGCTAAAGAGTGCAATGTCAATACAGCCTGTTAGCTTAATTTTAATTTCTCATAAGCTTAATCGAATTGGCCTAAAGAGAATAATTATGACATTTTCTGTCTAAAGACTACACATAAAATAGCTACCAAAATTAAAGTAACTGCAGTTTGACTAAAAGTAATGACTAAAAGTTGACAAAAAATGCAAACACATTTCGTCAACTAAAACTATGAAAGGCAGAATGACTCAAATGTGACTAAGACCAATAAGCATTTTCGTCTGAAGATGAAGAGTAAGACTAAATAAAAAATGGCTGCCAAAATTAACATTGGCCTACACACGTGCACCCTACAACGCTGCTGCGTATGTATTTTATATGACTGATAATTTACATAAAATGTTTTATTTAATTCAAGTAGTCTACTTGTACATAATTATTTTTTAGGGTTTAAAATGTATACAGATTTGACATTTTCCACTCATACTTCTGTCGGAATTAGTTCGAAGTTGGCATTGAATTTCATTTGAAATGGTATTAAAAAGGTCTTAAAAAGCCTTGAATTTAAGTTGGAGGATCCTGGGGGTACCCTGTCATGTAATATTCAAATTTTTTGAAATCCTGTTTTTGTGGGTTTTATGATCTTTGTTTTTTTTATTTTTTTTATTTTACCTCTCTTGCCTGTTTAATTTATTTCGTCTTCTCTCTGTTTTAGTGTGCTCAGAGACCATTGTGGGTGTTATTGGTGGCTCCATTGTTATTCCTTGTTCTTCTGAAGAGCGTCAGCCTTCAATTCAAGACATCACTGTGCATTGGAGACAAAGCAGCCTGAAAGTGTATGACATAATTAAGGGTACAGGATCAGTAGAGGGGCAGAATCCAGCATTCAAGAACAGAGCTGAAACCTTTCCTAAAGAATATCTGAACGGAAACTTCTCGCTCAAACTCAACAGTATACGAAACACTGATGAAGGAGAGTATACATGCTTTATCATAGAGGAATCAAAAACGCGGGATGCCTATCTTAGCATTAAAGGTATGTAAAAAAAAATGATTGACACATTTTTTTTTTCTCTCAAAGAGTAACAGGATCTTAATGCTATAATTGCATGACCACACTAGTTATATTTCAGCATACTCTCTTATGGAGCAACATTCAAGGATGCATTCATGTTTTCATGTTGTTTTTCTTTTGAACTTTTCTAATGACAGAGAAACAACCAATAAGAGATAGCTTCAGCAAGGGAACAAAACCACAACCTGAGATGACTGTAATCATTATTTCCATTCTTTGTATCGGCTTTATCTTTTCTTCAGCTGTAAGTACATTCAGCATGAACCTCATATTGTAAGTAGGCTGCAGTTTCTAATTAAATATTGCAATGATGTATGTGTTCCAGAACTTCGCCACAGAACATTCTATGCAACTGCATGTGCCGGTCCCAAGCCCGAACAGAAGAAGGAGGGGCTGGAGAAGGATGCCTTTACACTGATAGTAAATACATGCTCAGAGTGTGCTCACTGTTTAAACTTCTTGTTCTTCTTCCGAGACATTTCTGAATAGTATCTCCTCCTTGAGCTTTCAAGCTACAGTAGATAAAAAGTCTACACATCCCTCTTAAAACAGATGTTTTTTTTTCATAAAATAAATAAAATCAGAACTTTTGCCCATTTAATGTAAAAACTTCAACCTACCATAATGCCATAGTGACAGAGAGAGAAAAAACTAGTACATTTACATTTTATTTTCATCTTCTGCTGAACAAATCTGAATGGCCTACCATTGCAAAAATTACTGTGTATAATTATTTTGTATATATTATACACACATATGTATGTATATATTTAACAAATATTTGCATGTGTATACTGTATATTTATACATCATTTATATTATATAAAAATATAAATATTTTATATATAAATAACACATTTTTCTTAAATATATACATGCATGTGTGTGTATTTATATATACAAAATAATTACACAGTACACACTTATGTTAACACAAATTTTTATTTTGGATGCTATTTAATTGTGATTAATTGTAATATAAAAATAGAATATTCTAATATTCAAATAAAACTGATATTATTACATTTAGTTGACTACATCTGGAGGGGTGTCCAGTCCTACCGTCCTGCAGAGTTGAGCTCCAACCCTGATCAAACACACATGAAAAGTCTAACTAAAGTCTTCAGGGTTACTTAGAAAATTAAAAGTTGTATCTCTTCAGCAGTGAAAAAATACAAGAAATATATATGCCTCAATTTTAGGACACTTAGACATGTCATACGTTCAGCATATTTAGCATATTACTTTTTTTTTTTTTTTTTTTTGCATCAAACAAATAACAGAAACATTGATGACTTGGGCCTTTTTTTTATACCCTAATAGGGCAACGTGTCCTGGGAGATACTATTCATAAAATCCAAACTACATCACATATTTAAAAAAAAAACAATTCTTTGGAAATGTTTTACTTAAGTCCAGATGATATTAAAAGTGACATGAAATAATTTGTTGATGATCATTTTCCACTCTTGCCTGTTTTAGGGTTAACAGGTTTCACTGGTTTTGGACACAAACAGATATCCTTTGACAGGATCTGCCGTCCGGGATCGGATCTGATATTTCTTATGTGAAAATCCATTGGCATAGTCGGCAGGATGTAGCAATCTAACAATTCGATCAAAATCTTTTGTGTGGTGTTTAAAACTCTTGTTTCAATTGCTTTATTACAGGACTGCTGTTGCTGTGTCTCCATTGATACAATGTATTTTGTTGTTCAATTATTTTCATGTCGTTGATAAAAAACATCTGCTTTTTAATATGAATATATTTTCAAATGTATTTAAATGACTATAAGCTAAAAAAAATTATTGAATATTTTAGAACTCAGTTTGAAAGTGTATAGGTTCAATGTATATTATTGTATATGTATATGTATGTATATAATGTATATGAGTGATTATAATCAAGGTATCAATCAGTATTTTTCCTTCTAAATATCAAATGAGTTGAATGACTTCTCTGGAGATTTTGCTTTGTTATAGAAGCCACCAGTGTGATTACTGAAATGTTCTTTTCATGTATTCTTTAATGTATGTATTTGATATCTGAATGCATTATCAGTGCTTGCTCATTTAGCCCGGCTTCCAGAAATGAAATATGGACTGGTTTTGTGTTTGTGTTTGAGAAAGATCTTCAACATGTTAAAACACATAGGGGTCATTGAAGCCAATAGTTTAAGGGAACATTTCTTTGTTAAAGCCTTAGCCTACTTTCCAGTTATACTAAAGTGTAGCTCTCCTTGAGAGAAAGAACGTATTATCTTGATGTTTTATGAGGACTCTCCTGTTTATAGTTAGAGCGATCTGGAAGGTCACGACGAGCCTGACTTCAGGGTCCGAGTGTCAGCCGCCTAATAGATGGAGATATGCTTCTGTGAAGTTCCATCTATCTGTATATGTGTGGAAAATTACTATGTTTATCTTTTTCTTAGCCAATCAGAAACTGCAACCTAGCTTAAACCTTGGTGAAGTGTATAATTGCTGTGACCTTTGTAATAGTAAGCGAGGTGGCCTACGAACTCCTGTGTGAGTCTTGAAGCTGAACTTCTGCTGATGAAACTGCAAACTATCTTCAGTAAATCTTTTCGTCAGTTTATTATAATTCTGACTCCGGCTCTTCTTTCTAACATCTGGTTCTTGGGTCCTAAACTGTTACCCCCTAACACTTGTGTGTAGTACAAATGATTTCATTGGTTGAATTATTTCATGTAGAAAACGTATTGATTTTTACTTCATTTTTACATCAATTGGATAACGACTGCATTACGCCGTTATGGTTTCATTCCAAATAAATGTGGTAACATGAAATACTGAGTTGAATTTTTTTATTAGCTTATTTGTAAATCAGACTAAAGTCAATTCAAGCCACCTAGCAACAAGAAAATGTATAAATATACAGTAGCCTATTAAAATATTGTGAATGTGAATCCAGATTTATATGGATAAACAAAACTGCTAACTCCAACTTGAGTGAGAAAAATAACTATTCCTTAAGAGTCAAATCCATCACTGCAAAAACCAGAACAGACGACAATATTCTTGTTAACAGTGAAAACACTTCAGAGGTAAGACAACAAACCAAGACCAAACTATAACTCAAAAAAAGAAAGAAATACAATACAGTAAATTACACTACGGTATTTTCATAAGAAATGACACCCAGCCCCAACAGCTCTCCATATGTGGACAGGCAGTTTAATTTACAAAAAATAAATAATTAAAAGATCCATTTATAAAATATTTCAGATGTTCATGTTTCATGTTAATGTGACAAGAACAAGAACTTCTGTTTTTAATGTTTTAAGTTGTGATCGTCCAATATTATTATTTTTTGCTAATTCAGTCCCCCCCCGCCTGCCCGCATTTTCAATTGTAAAACTATTATCATATTGTTCTGAGGAATCTTGCATGAACCTGCATATTTTTATTTTATGACTTTTTGTTTTCAGAATTAAAATGTTACAGGCTACAGCATGTGGTTAAACTCAACTGAAGCACAAACCAAAACCAGAAACAGAGTCTGTCACCTTTGTCTAGAGTGGAGGTTTAACCTTCGACTGCAGTTTCTAAAACCTCAAATGCAAGTAATTTGTTCAAGCCAACATGCTTTCAAAGCACAACTAAAAGGACATTTACTAACATTATTTAGATCTGAAGTGTTGCTCATAAATCATTGAGATGGTCTGATTGTTCTGTAAATCCTCCTTCATCTGTCATTGACTGTAGAAGAGAGAAGCTGCACTCGGTCTGACTAAACCTGCTTCCACTGAGATGCTTCAGCAAGACGCTTTCAGCAAACTTAAGGAGACAAGATATTAATGTTAAACTATAGTTAGCACAGCATAGTTGTAATTATAGATTATTTTCACATGATCTGAAGTACTAACCCACGCTTGTGATTAAAAACAGCAGTGAAGGTGTGAGATGACGGTAAGTTACCGTTTCTATAAATGTCTGTTCTCACCTGCGTCTCATTCACGTCTCCACTGTTACTTTCTTTACATGTTGAGTTTGAGCATATCTTCACCAAACCTGAAACAGCAGCGAATTAAACATCACACAGACTCATTAAACAAGTTATGAATGAAACATGAGCAGATTATTATATACTGTAAGACCAACAAAAGACGTGATATTAATCTAAAGAAAGCCAACAAAAAACATGTAGTTAGTGTTATATTTGTATAGATATATGTATGAGTTTGTCTTAACAGTAAAATAAGTAAAAAGTACCAATAACTGCAATGATGAGAGAAGCGCTGAGCAGGACAGATGTGATGATGATGGTCAGATTCCTCCAGGATTTCTGCTGTTGTGGAGCGTCATGTGACTCGGATTCTGGAGTCTGATTCCTGTGGACAAATTCTGTCAAAATAATAATAAAAAAATCTATTTAGTGTTGAGCCAAAACAATAAACCAAGTATTAAAACATTTTTATACTTTTACATGTAATATAGTAAATATAATAATAAATACTAAAATAAGTCATTTTAAATTACTACATTGACCATCAAAGTAAGAAAATAACTCACCGCTGATGTAGATTTTGGTGCCGTTGTTGAATTTTAGTGGTTCACTAGTTTTCACACAATAATAAACTCCTAATTCATCAATGGTGATATTTCTGATGAACAGACGACTGTTAGTTTTCACTGAGTATTTGTGTTTAAAGATGCTGTTTTCATATTTACCTCCTTCATATGCTCTATCATAAGTGCGTAAGATCAACACTGGAGGATCCGGTAATTTCAGTTTGTACCAGTAAATCTCCTCTATATCAAGATCACAGGTTATAATCACATCAGATCCTAAAGTTACTGGTGTGTTTGTTAGACTCTCTGTGGCTTGATACAACATGAACAGATCTATGAGAGAAAGAAAAACACATTTATTAAGATATAAAATCAAAAGAAAACTGACTCAATCAAATGTGACGTGAGAAACTCACAGATCTGCAGCTGTATGATCTTCATTGTCTGATCCAGATGAATAATATCTGCTATAGTGATCATTCAAACATCTCGAACTGTGAGCGGAAACACAAACCTCGACCACACAGACGAGAGGGGAAGTCAGAGATGAACTCATGATTGCAGTTATTTATATAATTTTGAAAATAATTCTTCCAAGCTTGATTTGTGTAATTTGAAGTGCAATTTGAAAATGTAAAGAATATACGTTTTTGAAATACTACAAAAGAAAGTTTAACACCAGTGTCTATGGGGTCAAACCAGTAATCCAGCATGATCTACAGGAGAGCTGCAGTTGCTCTGCTGTCCTCTAGAGGCGCTGAATGGAAGTTTCCCACTCAGTTTCACCGCTGGATGGCAGCTGTCACTCGTTGACTCTCTATTTTTCATGTTCGCTGAAAACATCACTCTTTCATAAGCACATGTGCATCATTCGCTCATTTATTGTATTTATATGTTGAGAGAACTCGATCTCGATCTGAACGGTGTCTGATTTGCGTCTGTTTTTGCTTCAGAGCTGCAGAAAACTTCATCTTCAACTCATATTGAAGTGTTTTAATCACGACAATAACATGAAGATCATTCAGCTTCAGCTCTGTGAGTTTATTACATGATATTTACACTAACAGTCAAAAGTTTAAATTAAGTAATCAAAATTAAGTGATTTATTAATATAAATCAAAATTAAGTTAGTTTTTGCTTAAAACAAGCTAATCTATCTGGGGTAAGAAAAATAATCTTGTTTCTGTTTCAATTAAGATTATTTTTCTTACCCCATGGACAGATCATTTTGCTTGTTTTACTCACGTAATTTTGAGAGAAAACAAGACATAATATCTTATCTAATTTTACTTATCTAGTAAATGCATCTTGATTTAAGAATTTTTAGATATTTGGACTGGAAACCAGACAAAAATACTACGTAAGAAAAGCATTTTTTGCAGTGTGCATTTATTTAATAAAAAGAAAACAGCAATATTGTGAAATATTATTATAATTTAAAACAGCTGTTTTCTATGTGAATAATAGTAAAGTGTAGTTTAATCCTGTGATCAAAGCTGAATTTTCAGCATCATTACTCCAGTCTTCAGTGTCACATGATCCTTCAGAAATCATTATAATGATGATTTGATGCTCAAGAAACATTTCTCATTATTATCAATGTTAAAAACAATTATTTACATTTTTATTTCAGGATCCTCTGATGAATAGAAAGTTTAAAAGAACAGAATTTATCTGAAATAGAAATCTTTTGTAACATTAAAGACTACCGTTCAAAAGTTTGGGGTCAGTAATTCTTTTTTTTTAAAGATTATTTTTTAGAAATAAAATAAATCAATACTTTTATTCATCAAGGATTAATTAAAGTGACCGTAAAGACATTTTTAATGTTACAAAATATTCTATTTCAAATAAATGCTGTTCTTTTGAACTTTCTATTCATCAAATAATCCTGAAATCATTGTACAAAACTGTTTTCAACATTGATAATAATAATGAATGTTTCTTGAGCATTAAATCATCATTAGAATATTTCTGAAGGATCATGTGACACTGAAGACTGGAGTAATGATACTGAAAATTCAGCTTTGACCACAGGAATAAATTACATTTTAAAATAGTTCAAATAGAAAACAGTTACAGTATTTTAAATTGTCATAATATTTAACATTACTGTTTTTAAAAAAAAATCAAATAATTGCAGCCATGGTGAGCAAAAGAGACTTCTTAAAACATTAAAAATCTTACCTATCCAAAACTTTTGAACTTATGACTTTTGATTATTAATCTTGCAGCTGTTTCATAAGTTGATATTTATATGACTTCACAGTTTTAAGTCAGCTATCTTCATTGTGATGCGTGTTTCTGTCTTATAGATGTATTAATCTGTTGTGGAGCTGCAGTCTCAGATCAACTCACTGATTTGGGATCAAATGTGACCATAAACTGTGATCTTGATGAAAATGAGGTTTATTGGATTTTACTGAAAACACCAGATCATCCAACTGTGATTCTACGGTCATTCTCAGATCCAACAGCACCTTTTTACTTAAATAAAACACTCAGAAAGAAATATTCAGTGCAGTTTAAACACCGTCTGGTTATTAATAATGTAACCGCTGATGAGTTAGGAGTTTATTACTGTATGAAAACAGGCACTCCTCCAAAACTCAGCAACAGCACCAGACTGCACTTCACCGGTGAGTTCATTTACTCTTTCAGGGATCAAGACATTGATGCTTACATGTGTCATTTACTTCATTCACTTTTTTCTTTCTTTCCAGAATCAACTCCACTGACTGAGTGTCACAATCATACAGCGGTGGAGTTTATTGATCAGAATCAGACACAATGGCAGATTATGATCATCATATCTGGACTGATGAACGGGCTTCTGCTCATTGTGCTGATCGGTGAGTGACTCTTCTTTAAGAAAAACTAAATCAGGAAATGAACAATATTAGTGTGTGGTGACATTTGTAACAATATAAAGATGATGCTCTTCTTCTCCAATAGGCAGGTGAAGATTTTTCTATTCATTCATTTTTTTTGACTATTATTTTGTTTGTGTCTCCATATATACTGTTACAATTTAAGGATTTTTAATCTGAATTCACTGTTTCATTTTTAGTTTTTGCAGTTACAAAAACAGAACGGCTGGAAAAAAACATTTATAATGCTGATTTACTGCTGACAAAAGTTATGTATCAGCCTCAGGACCCAAACCAGTCAGGTACATTTTATGAAATCATTCATATCAATACTAAAATGAATGACTGTAAGTATTGTGTAAGTTGATGACCTTTTATTACAAAAAAATAAAGTAGTCTTTTGTTTTGATTCGTTTTAGTTGAACTGCAGCTGAAATGCTAATATTGTTTTTCTCAATATTGTTTTCAGGATGCTGAGAGGGAATTTATGAGCTGCAAATATTCAGCATCCAAATGCATATACTGTATGTGTGACTATAAGACATGTTCATAAAATATCATGTGCTTCACATTGTGCTTCATGTCAAGAATATATAGTTTTACAGTGTAATATCAGGAGTATTGGAGAGACTGGGGCTGTTTTTTTACTTTTACACCAATAAAATAGTTGAAAATTGATTATAAAGTCTGCTTCTCTATTTTCACTTCTACATTTCTACAGTTATTGTCTGGGAAAAAATATATAGACTTATTTTATGACTTTATGATTCACACATTAAACATCATTGTCAGATTCATTGATAAATGGTCTTTCGATCATATTGATGTTTAGTTAATTCAGTCAGCATTTGCATATAAAATGTATATATGTGATTGTAATGAACAATAAATTAAATGGAAAAAAGAAAAGTGGTTGTTTAAAAATGGCCTGCCGTGAGTAATGTATTATAATAATATTTGTGAAACTTTTTTTTTTTTTTTTTTGAAATGAAAGAAACAAGATACAGGCTACATCGTGTGTTTAAACTCATCTGAAGCACAAACCAAAACCAGAAACATTTGGTCAGTTGACAGCCAATGATAAACAGAGCCTGTCACCTTTGTCTAGAGTTGAGGTTTAACTGTGAATCGAGTGTTTTTCCAGTACATTTATGTATCTCAGTTCTCACAGTTGTCTAAACCTCAAGTGGAAACAGCAGCATTGCTGTGTCTGTGTATCTACAGCTGCGTGTTTAGTGTAGACACTGACAAGTGTTTGAACCCAGCAAACATTGGTCTGACGGCAACGTCGTGTCCCTGGCCATAAATAGTCGCGGTAGGACGGCATAAATCGGTAAAAATATGTAACACAGAACATTTCCTAAAAATGCATTCAGATACATTTGTACATGTCTACAGTTCTCTGGGGTTGCATGTATAATTGTTATTTTGATTTTTAGCTACGTGTAGTTCAATATATAGCGTTTCGGGTGAGAGGACGTCACCTGGTGACGTCTTTTACACGTGCATTTACAGTCCATCATGACCCTCTATGAAATCCTTGTGAAATATACAAAAGCTGTGCTTAATCCTTGCATGGTTAATACTGCAATAATTAATTTAATTGCCCAGTTTTTAAGTCAAGTAGTTTTTAAGAGGTTGTGAAGACGTCCACTGACGTCCTTTACACGTCTAGTCAAGCAAGACAGAAAAAAAACAACAGGAATTATCTTTATGAAATACACGATTTGTATACAAAGTAAATATATTTACTTTATCTTGTTTAAATAAATTAGAATCACAAAGTGCCCAGTGTGGTTAATTGCAAAGCACTGCATTTTAGTCGTTTTAAGTGGACGTCCAGTAGGTGACGTCCTTTACACGTGCATTTATAGTCCATCATGACCCTCTATGAAATCCTTATGAAATATGCAAAAGCAATTATGCTTACACCTTGGTTATACTGCAATAATTAATTTAAGTGCCACAAGTAGTTTTTAAGAGGTTCTGAAAAGACGTACACTGACGTGCTTTACACGTTAAAACTGTACCACCGAGATGTTGTAGCAAATCTCGCGATATTTCAAAATCCCACGAAATGATATATTATCTCGCGATAAAGCGATAACGCAGCCATTTTCCCGTTTTTCTACAACCAAGATGCGAGCAGGATTTGAGGGAGCATTGTTGTGTTGCCGAATTACAAAAAAATCTACTAACAATTTTTTGGATGCCAACTGCCATAAAACCTAAAAGAAGAAGAAGAAGAAAAAAATCTGCTGTTGGGTAAGTACATTTTGTATTATAAATGTAACATTAGACATTCTCTGCTTCAACAGAGTACCCGCCTTCAATGAAGTTAACGCTTGTCAATGGCGAGGGGCCAGACTCTCTGTACAAATTAAATGTACGAGAGATTATTGGGAGAACCAGGCAAATTTTTTCTGCCGGTGAGACCAAATTTTGTTATAGGTCGCGCTGGCGCGACCGCAACATTGCCCAGCAGCGAATGGTTTAAAAAATAAAAAATGAAAGCGGAACGAAACTGCGCTACTCGTTTGTGCTTACGGACCGTTTATTAGTTCGGACCATTTCGGATATAGAGAGCCTAAGTCCCTCCCCTTCCGGTCGACCACCATGGGACCTTATTTCGGAAAAATATTGTATGGTAGTCAATGGCGAGAGACAACAAATATTTTGATCTCGTTTGAATTGTGCCCTGATTTACACATATGATGTTTGTCAATTTAAAAGATACATTTTAAAGTCAAGAAAGTCGCAGCTTGATGTAAAACTGCTGAGGTATAAGACTGTGAATATACGTAATTACAAAGACTACAAACCCAGAAGGCGCACATGCGACGTCATACCTTTTCTCTCAATGAATGAAGCTAACTTTACTGAAGCTAACGTCTGTCATGTTTTCTATAGTCTTACATTATAATCGTAACGTTACGCCGTCATGCCTGAGTGTTTTGAGCCAGAATACACACATACGAGCAACGGATCTTGTGACGTACATAGTGCGAGACGAGAGATGTAGTTCATTGAGCGATTTTCACATAAAACTAAACGTTACTCTTCTGTTTTATGACAAACTGCGACTTTCTTGACTTTCATAATTACCTTTTAAATTGACAAACATCATATGTGTAGTTCAGGGCACAGTTCAGACGGAATAAAAAGATAAGATATCTCTCGCCATTGACTTCCATACATATTTTTTCCGAAATAAGGTCCCATGAGCCGGAAGCGGAGGGGCGGGACTTAGGCTCTCTAATTCATGAGTCAGGAGGTGTTTTGCATAAATGTTAACATAATATCCCAAAACGTTTCTGTGATTTACTGTGTTTATATCTTACACTACCATAAAATTAACTATTTGTGCAGGTGAGGTTAATGCACAATGAAAATAGGCAAGTATCAGTTAGGAGACTACCTGATTCCTCACCTATGGCCTCAGCTTTAAATACTTAAGTAATGCTTTATGGCCGTGCCTTTTTGCATAATGAATATAAATTATGTCTGTATGCAAAGAACGAATCTTCTGTTTTTGATAATATTTGTAATGTATTGTGAGTGTATTATTGTCACTTGGAAGGCAGTTTGTGTGCTCTCTATATTAAGGCAGTTAATGGCTCAGGTTTGCTCTGTTACAAAGTTGCTCTCTAACCATACTCTAAGATTACCAATTTTGTAATCACTTCAGTGAAATTTTTAAAATGTGATTTTGTTTGTTGTACTTGACGAAATTACATTAAGATGCAATTTTTCTTTCAGGGTCACGTAACAAACAGCCATCTGTCAGACGTAGAATTCAGGAATCCTTCTCCAGGCCGTCTGGCAGAACCAAAGAGACATTGCATTTGTTTCTTGTTTAATGTCCTTCATAAAGGTGTTTTATTTTTTTTTTTTTTTTTTTTTTTTAACATATAGTTATGGTGTTTATTGATTAAGGTGTCCTTTCTTACCTTAAATACTTCTCACCCATTTGTTTTAATGTCTATTGTCTCCAGTTCCAAATTCTGCATTATCATCCCAGTCCCAGAGGACACCCCATTGTATGCGAGAACTTTGCGATTTGCATCTTAATTTATACACAATATACCTTAAATACAAACATACATTTTTCTAAATAATTGTTCATACAGTTACAAATATAGAGCCTAAAATGTCTGTCATTGCTCAAGAAAAAGCTAAAGTACAGCCAGCTAATGCAGTATTACACTGTGAAGTGTATATTTGAACAGCAGTCTTATCACTTCACAATTTAAAATATGTAGACCAGGTGTAGCCAACCCTGGTCCTCGAGAGCCACTGCCCTGCTTGTTTTCCAACTATTCCTGCCCTTCCAGCTTCTGACTGACAACACACCTGATCCATTATTAGTCAGCAGGAAGTAGGGCAGGGATAGTTTGGAAACAAGCAGGAGAGTGGCTCTCGAGGACCAGGGTTGGCTACCTTGGATTTATTTTGAATGATGGCTACAATAGTTGACTATGTCCAATTGGATTACAAGAAGTCTAAATCTTTGCTACATCCACAAAGTAGTTAAAATAAAACAATATTGTTTACTGTTTTTATTTAACTACCCTCTTATTTAAGTTTGTGTGTGTTTTGGTTTCATTAACAGAATTTCCTAATGTTGTCTTGCCTCTTGACCGCTGCATTCGGGAGAGAGCACAGAAGTGAGGGTATGTGTGTTAATGGTCTTTTCCAGCCATGGGGTTGTCCTATCCAAAATTGAATTTACATTTTACAAATCTTTACATTTTGAAATAGCTGGCACCAGACCCTCAAGGAGTGCTTACCCCATGTCAACTGAAAGTGAAAGTAAGAAATATTATATATTTCTAATTATTGTGAATTATGATTATTAATAATGATTATTTTTTTATTTTGTAAGATAAAATCAGAGATTGATTTGGTAAATATGGATGATGCTCAAAGACTGAGCTGGCTGTTCACATGTGAAACATAAATTAGCCAATTAACTTGAGAAAGCCTGGGAGAAGAGGAAAAAAGCTCTTTATCGAGATGATCTGTAGATGAGGATTTGTTTGTATATGCTGTGTATGTATATATTTGTATTCATGTATTTCTCCGAATGATTTGTATATGCGACCGGAAGATGTTTGCTAAATAAGTTTGTGGTGTTGTGTAATCCCATGTGGGATGGGCCAAATGTTTGGCATGACACAGATTTTTTTTTTTTGAGGTGAAGTAATCCTGTGTAATTTCTTTCACAGAATCATGTCAAATGCTTTAATGGCGATTTTCAATATGAGGAGTGGTGGCCAAATTGAAAAGAAGTCATTCAACGCTACACGAACGCTTTGTACGATATAATTCAAGGTAATTTTGGCCTTATAACATTAAAAAAAAAATCTCTTGTTCCTTGTCTAATATTAATTTAATTTTTATTGTTAACTTTTATCTATTCAGGGGACATTCTTTAAAAGAACACCTGTCTTTATCAGAAATGTCCTTTTCACTTTTCCAGTTACACACCTAGTGAAGGGTCTTTCTTAAGGGCTCAGTATTGAAGAGGTCAAATGCTGTTGTTTTTTTTCTTTTTCTTTTCACTATTCGAACACATTTAGTGCAGAACATCTTTTATTGGCATAAGATTATTATGCAGTAAAATAACATGGTTTTTTTCTGACATTTAAAAAAAAAAAGTACTTAATTTACCTGGAAATTAGCCTTTTTCTTTTTTTTTTTAACCATATTCTCTTTCCTCAGATGCTGTGATGTGGTGGAGCCCAAATGCTCCAGACTCAGACACTGATGCAGCAGTGGCGGAACACCTGAAGAACGCTCCAGGAACCGCTGAGGGTGGTGTATTTAAAAAATGAATAAACTTTTATTTATGGCTGTTTAACAGTAATGCAAGACTGTTAGTAACTGAAACTTAGTACTGCCACAGCTCTGACTTCTATTCATCAATGATGGCATATTATAGAAAGACTCTAAGAATAGAATGCGTTGACCATTCCTGTACTTTTGTTATATTCTGGTTTGATTAATGTCTGCTTAACCTTAATGTGAAACTGTTAGAGAAAATGCCATTACCACAGAATTTACCACATTGTACTATTTCTATTATCTTTTTTGAATAGTAGCTGTTTAACAACTGAAAGACATTTCAAATGTAATATTCACAATAAAATGTTGTGCTAAATTATGGCACTATTTTTTTCTTTAGTCCACAAATAATGTGTTCTGTTGATGTACACGTGATTAAACGGTTTTATAGACGTCCAGGTCTGACCGGACCGATTTTGGACCTTTTTAGAACTTTTGTCAAGTTAAGATGTGTAAAAATAGCCTAAATGATTGCCTTTCACGATGTTACACAATATGGGTGTGATTATTTTATATGCAGGATTATATATACACATACATTTGGCAGCAACACATCTTATAAACATCCAGAAAACCTAAAAAAAATAATAAACCCATTTAGACGTCCAGGGACGCGCAGAAAAGACGTGGAATTCACGGCCAGACGACGTCAAAGACGTCGGTTCAACTTCCATTTTGGAACTATTTTTCAACCATGACGGGACGTCTCGGACGGACGTCTTTTCAACGGTCATTAAACGTCCAAATATTTGCTGGGAATGCATGGAAATCACCTTTATACTTGTTACTGTAGTTTATATCACTGTGAACATACAACAGTTAATAGACTGCTACTGTCAGGGCCACTTTACATGAATTGAGAGTCATTCTCAGATGATTGGAGAAAATAAATATGCTATAAATGCTTAAACTATGGCCTCATGGAGAAAAGCAAAGCAAAAACAAAATAAAACGTTAAAAAGCATTAAAACATTCACATTCACATTGGAGTCTGTATAGATGTAGATGTATGAAACCTATTGTTGCAATTCACTTTTATAGACGTTTATCATGCTATAGTTTAGTGTGAAAAGGGTCAATATTGTGTACAAGAGCTCTGCTGCCCTCTGCAGGCCATTCATGGTAGACACACAGATTCCCCTGTACTTGTATTTTTTGTAAACTATTAAGAATAAACATTACATTAATAGAGAAAACGCAACAAAGATAACCCACTAACTAAATAAATAACATGACCTTTCTTGCGAATATATAATCCTCAACAACACAAGGATATACAGCTTCAAATGTGAGTATTAGCCTACACCCCACGTAATTTCATCTGCTTTGTAAACTTAAGTGAACTGTTTTATAATAAGACATTTTTTAGAGAGCTTTTATCTATGTTTAGTTGTTATCACATTAATGATAGCAGGTGTTAACCATGATTAATAACTAAAAACAGGGTCTGGGTCATTTGGGAGTCCTTTGATTATAGAAAATAACCACCATGAGAACATTTTCGTTACCATTTACCTATATTATCTGATATGTGAGTTAATGATAAAATAATAGACATGTATGCAAGAATGGCATTTTAAGGAAATGTGAAGCTTCCTCTGGTTCACGCGGGCTAGAGGACTAGGAGTGAGAAAACAAGAAGCATGCTGAAACATGAAAAAATTAATCTGAGTTCTGCACATGCGCAACATTTGGCTTCATTACATTCATCTGCCAGTTGAAGAGACTTTTTCAACGCGGAGGTTGACGGTAATTTTTTTGTATATATATTTCTTATTCTTGGTGTTTATACAATGCTGATACTATAAACAGTAAATAATAGTACTTTATAATTGTACCTTTTAAAGTTACTTAGCTTTTTTAATTACATTTCTGAAGGTGAATTACCGCAATGTTAAAATTGACCAGTCCAACAACCAGCTCTCTTCAACTCTCTTCATTTTTGAACTTTATTGGTTAACTTTATGTCTAAGACAGTAGAATTTTAACTTTTCATCTAGGACATTGCCTAACTAAAACTACAGACCATTTCTCACAAAGTTGCCTAATTCTATTATAAATCACAAAAAAACGTGGGTGATTTGTTTAAAATGTTTGCAGTGATTAGTGAATGAGACTGATTGTATGATCACAAAAGAGAACAAACATTTCCACTTATGTCATGTGACAGACAGATACACCCTGCTTCACAATATGTCCTCTGTTATAATATAGTATGTGAAATGGGCAGTATGTAGGAATTCACAGTATTCATAAAACAATAAAAAGTAACCAGGTGACCTGCTAAAGGTGTGTCCAGTCCTGCTCTTGGATGGCCACTGGATTATTTTTTTTATTTTTTTTAGATTACAGACATTTATAGGCCATTTTACTTATTAAACAGACATCAACACAGTATAAGTAATTGCTTGTATTAAGAATTAACAAGTTACATGGATGTGGGGTTTAAATGACAGATGGTTGGTCAGATGTTTTTAGAAAAAATACCACGTGATTTAATATACATCAGACTATGTTTATGTAAACTGCAAATCCTGTTTGACTGGATCTACACCTATATTTGCATTCACTCTAAGCAGGAAGAGTTCAAGTCTCTAGAGTTTCATAACAAGATGGTGAACAAGCTAAATATAAAGTGAGATGTCAAGAAAAGTAAACTCTTTAGAGTCTATCTTTTGCACATTTAAAGACTAAAGAGAAAATAAAGAAAAAACATGACAGTAAATTTACAATATCTTTTTCAGGATAATGAACAGCCTGTAGAAACAAGGAGCAAACTCCAAATCTGATGAGCGAATCACCTGAACTATCTGACTTCAATCCATTGCTCAGCAGAATGGGTAAGAAAACAAACAAAATCTGATTTTTCCAGCCCATTTCAATGGAAAAGTTTTATCCTAAACAGATGAACGTGAATCTGGCAACATTACATCAACATCAACATTGAGTGGCGGAAAGGTTAATGCACCATCGCTTTCTAAAATATGGGTCCGGACATGGACGGCGGTTCGCCATTTGAATATCACTGAGACAGATTAAAGGGGTCATGACATGGTTTTTGTTTTATTATGTTCCCTTAGGTGCAATTATAGTATTACTGTAGTTTTTTGGACAAAAAACTTTACAATTTGAGTGATTTATGACCTTTTCCCACCCTGTTTCTCATCCTCTGATTCAAACAGTCTGTTTTGGGGGTGTTTCCCCTTAACCCTTTCACACGTAAGTTTAAAATATTCTGGCTGAACCCCCAGCTTGAGTTTTTAAAGGCGACCGTTATTTACAATGTGTCACTTTATGGTTTCCATGGTGACGCGTCATTGCTTGTCACGTGACACACCACAGCAACAACAGTGCTGAATGAATGATGATCTGCTTTTATGTAATTTTTCCTTTTGTATTAAAAATATTCACAAATTTGTTAGCTATGGCATGAAATATCTGATATTCCGATTGTCAAATATATGCAAGTGGAAGTGTTTTGTTGTTTAAACACCTTTATAATGATCTCGTTAGTTGAGCTGTATGCGCGATGGGCGCCGCCATCTTAGTTTGTGCCGCAGACGCAGTTCAGAGAATCGGATCTGTTGGATTTACAACACGATTATTATTGCCTCTTCCATAGACATCAGTGTGTATTTTACAAACTCTAAATGTATCGTTTTTTTAGTACTTATGTGAATTTATATGTCTGAAACCTAAAATAAACATTATGTGGTTGAAAACACTGAAAGGTTGTGATATAAGACAGCTCTGAGCGCGCCTCTCTCTGGCTCAGCGCCAGCCAACGCACGAAAGCACATTTGAATTTAGCAGTTGGTCATGCGATGCACTGTCTGTTCTAATCACACCGGTGTGATCGTACGTGCGAAAGGGTTAAGAGTTCAGTGTTAACGCCCACTGTTATGATTGGCTAACGTCATTGGCTAAAAGTAGTTTTAAGATGAAATACATTACTTACAGTTTGCGGTGTCGTTGTTGGGCCCAGATCAGTCGGCACGGTCTGATCTTTAAGCAAAAGTTTTCTGGCAAAGCCAGCATCATACTGCGATTTGTTCTCAAAACAGTCATCCTTGAAGTGTAGAGAACACACGATTAAATTAACACTGCCGTGACTGGGACGTCTGCAAAAAATAAACTGCATCCATTTTTCCCTGACGTCTGGATCGTTCGGCAGCGTATTCAAACATTTGTTTGTCCACAGCCAGGAACAGCACATCTGCGTGGCATCGCAATCTTCTTCTAAACAGACCCACTCGCTGCACGTCGACTGGAGACCTGTGGGCGTGACAATGATGCCATGATGCGAAATGAGGCATAGTTGTCTTGCGCTGGAGGTGGTCATATGCAAACGACTGGTATGTCACTTCGTGCCGTGACGTCACTTCTTTCCATAGATCCCCTACGAGCCGTAATTAGAGCTTGATTATATAAATGCTTCATTTATAATGGGGAGGACGTCTTAAGCTATGAAACTTCCAGGAAGTTTTAATGGTACAAAGACCTCTTATATACCAAAAGATCAAGGCAAATTTGGTTTCTCATGTCATGGCCCCTTTAAAGGTTATGCGTATTTGGCGTGCTGTCCGAGGGGAGGGCTCCGAGCTTGGAATTTGGCCCAAACCCAGAGTACTCCTGCCTCCATCCCAGGCTGGAATAGGAATAGTTAGGATTGATGAGATGGTATAGGGGAGGGATGCTGGAAAACCGTTGTGGGACAGAGGTAAGTCTGCTGCATACAGTATATACCTCTTATCACGTTATTTGAGTTGATTAACTGAACGTGCTCCTCCCGAACTTTGTTAAAAAACTATTTATGAACTTCTGTGATGTTTTCTCAACATTTTCAGTTGTATTGACACTAGGGGATCTTTTTTACCTTAAAATATATGTTTCCAAAATCGTATCAGTGGTTCATCAAGTCTTAACAGGGTGAAAGGCACTTCTGGATTCGCTTTGCAGCCCTATATCTGCTATAACCACACTATGCAAGTTTGCCAAACTGGGTCGCATTTCTGTAGTTCGAATGAGACATAAGAAAACTACAAATTTGACTTGCTTTACGGCAAGCGTTACAATAGTCATTATTTAGTTTTTCTTCGTTTCTGATGTCGCAATACATCATACTTTCATGAAATCATGCAACATACTCTACCTTGTCTGTGGACATCGTTCATTCCAAAGCCGGTGCTAGATAAACAGCGAGCGTGCATGCGACGGTAGGTTGCGGGCGGCGAAATTATTTACGACAGCGGTAATGGACAACTCCGCTTCCAACCTGTAGGGCGACCGAAGAGGAAAAGTTCCTTAGTGTTGCTTTAACAACATTCAAGATGAGTGAATGCAACTTAAGAGAAGGATAACTGCAGAAGAGGGGGAAATGAGTAAAATTTAATTAAGATCCCATCCAAACTATCTTTTTTTTTCCAGACAAAATGAATTTTCAACTGAATTGATTCAAACAAATCAATTTATTTTAACTTGGGGTTTCTGAGTAACAAAAGTACAGTAAGCCAAAAGGCATTTAAGAAAAGTCAACTAGAAAACATTAGTTAGGTTTTACAGTGTATGTTGCAGCATATTAATGAATCTGAGAAAAGTTCTTCTGTGTTTATTCTAGATCACAATCTGACAATTGTGTTATTTGGAAGCTCTGCAGCAGTCCAGTTTCAACATGACAATATTCTTCTTGGAGAAATACAAGCAGATATTGGAAATGTAGAAATATCCTGGACCGTTCCTTTGCAGATGAAGATATCAGGACGTCGTGTCTCAGTGATCAACATGATTGGCTTACATGAGACTGCACTTGACCTGGATCCCCTCACTGGTCAACTAGTGAATGAAAATAAAATAATCTCCTTCATCTTTGTTGTGCGACTGGGTCAGCTAACAGATGCTGATAAGATGGGTATTGAGTGGCTTCAGAGAGTATTTGGTGACAGAGTTCTTCAGTTTGTGATGATTCTCTTCACCTATGAGAGTGAAGAAGAGTCTGACTCTATAATAGATGATCTGAAGAAAAACTCTGCTCTGGAGCGGCTGCTGAAGAAATGCGGTGGAAGATATCATACCTGCAGCAAGAACATGACCAAACAGTCAGAGATGAGAGACCTGATGAGCAGAGTTGAGCATCTGTTTATTGAGAATAACCAGCAGTGCTACACTAGAGAGATGTACAACACTGCGTTAGGAAAGAGAGAAGATGTGCAAGACAGGACATATCAAAGTGGTAAGAACACAGATTTGGTTTTGTGATCTCTGACATGTTTATTTACCCCTGATTTTTAACACTTCCATTCATAATTGACCAATTATACTATTATAGACTCAAATATGTTGGTATACATGGGTTGTTTTGTTAAAGTCTTGCTTTTGTTTTTGAGGTCTGCAAGATTTTCATGCTTGAATGTTCAAAAAACTGGTTTTCTCAGTTTGGAGAAAACTCAAAAACCACATTTCATACTGTGAGAAGTGATACAGGAAATAGCATAAGATCACATGAGTTCTTGCACGAGACTGGATTTCTTCCTGTTAAAAATGGTAGCCTGCAAGAAGCTTGTAATCCAAGTTGTCTGTGCACTGATTTGCAAAAATACACACTACACTATTGCCACTCGCATGAATTTGGACCAATTTGCCACCGATTTCAGACATTTGTCTGCAATTTTGACTCTACGTGTACTGAAATTCTTGACTCAGTAGCACCGCTAAAGAGCAAGAAGGCTAATTTAAATAGAGAGCCATGGCAAAATGACATTACTCGTGCTCTCAGAAGGGAATGCAGATGTGCTGAGAGGAAATGGAGGAAAGACAAGCTCTATATTTCTCTGGAGATTTTAAGAAATTGCTTGTCCAAATACCAGTCTGCTGTTAAAGCGGCAAAGACCCAGTACATGTCGAACCTTGTGCAAAACAACTGTCATAAACCCCAAGTCCTTTTTAGTGTACTAAATAGGATAATTAACCCTCCTGAACACATCGGCATTATTCCTAGCACCATTTTGTGTGACCGATTCTGTGAATTTTTTACTGATAAGGTGTCCAGTATTAGGGCATTAACATGTTGTACTGCACCAGATCCCAGTGTTACACCGTTATGCTTAGGCATATTTGAAAAGTTTATCCCAATATCGCTTTCAGATTTGTTAAAGACGGTCCAATGCTTAAGACTCTCTGTCTGTTCATTGGACTGCCTTCCTGCAAAGCTTTTTATAGATGTATTTGACACTGTTGGATTTTATATTTTAAATATGATAAATATGTCTCCTTTAACAGGTTCTGTGCCGGTAACCTTTAAAAAGGCCATTGTACAACCCCTCCTAAAGAAACACAATTTAGACCCCTCTGTCTTGTCTAATTACAGGCCAGTTTCCAAGCTGCATTTTTTATCTAAAATATTAGAAAAAGTGGTTTATAAGCAACTTCTACTGCACCTTAAATCAAATAATATATTTGAAAAATTTCAATCAGGTTTTAAATCAGGTCACAGTACGGAAACCGCACTTTTAAAAGTATTTAACGATCTCCTTTTAATTTCTGATTCTGGTAGCTCTGCTGTGTTAGTGCTTTTAGATTTGACTGCTGCGTTCGATACGGTCGATCATAAGATTTTACTGTCAAGACTTGAGTCCTGTGCAGGTATCAAATGCACAGCTCTGAACTGGTTTGAGTCTTATCTGACTGACAGATCTTTTTCTGTAAATTTCGGGCCTTTTTACTCTAAGAAAACTCCAATTAATAGCGGGGTGCCCCAAGGTTCTATCTTGGGCCCAGTCCTGTTTTCATTGTATATGCTGCCCTTGGGATCAATTTTCCGGAAACACAAAATTTCGTTTCACTGCTTTGCTGATGACGTCCAGATATATCTACCTCTAAATTCTAAAACCAATTCTATTGAAGCACTGAGTAACTGTCTGGGTGAAATAAAAGATTGGATGTCACTAAATTTCTTACATTTAAATGACAAAAAAAATGAAATTATAATTTTTGGGAAGCCGGATATCTCAGGTCTAAACAGGGCTATAGGCCCATTACTCCCTAATTACAGCCCATCTGTAAAAAATCTTGGAGTCATTATTGATAGTTCTTTAAGATTAGAGAAACAAATTAGTTCAGTATTTAAAACAAGCTTTTTTCAGCTTAGACTGTTGGGGAAAGTGAAGCTGTACCTGCCGCAAAGTCAACTAGAAAAAGTTGTACATGCCCTCATTACAAATCGCTTGGACTACTGTAACTCTTTATACTACGGCTGAGATCAGTCGTCTATTCACCGTTTACAGTTAGTACAAAACGCAGCCGCTCGCCTGTTGACAGGGAAAAAACGGTTTGATCATATTACTCCGGTACTGTCGTCCCTCCACTGGTTGCCTGTTGCTTTCAGAATCCATTTTAAGATCTTATTATTTGTTTTTAAATCTTTAAATGGATTAGCACCGTCTTATTTAGCGGATTTGCTGACTATGCACACCCCAGTCAGAGCACTTAGGTCAAATGACCAGCGACTTCTAGACTGTCCTAGATCTAGACTGAGAACCAGAGGAGACAGAGCATTTTCTGTTGCAGGACCTAAGCTATGGAATGCTCTTCCCCTCAATATTAAGGAAGCTAGCTCTATTGAGTCATTTAAATCGCTTTTAAAGACTCATCTTTTTGAAAAATCTTTTAATACTAAATGAGCTGTGACGTTGTGATGTTTGATTGTAAAAATGTTTACATGTGTTTTTAACTATTACTATTATTATTGGGACATTTTGCCTATGTAATTGCTCTCTTTGATTAATTAGTATGTTTTTATGTTTGACATGAATTTCTGTACAGCACTTTGTGGCAGTAATGACTGCTTGGAAATGTGCTTTATAAATAAATTTGACCTTGAATTTCCACAAAATATATTGTGTAGTGTGTACCTGGCATTACCATGACTGCCTTAGATCTGGGGTGGAAAGCAGTATCTCTTGGACATGGTGACAACACACCACAACTAATGCAACTCAACCAGGCCTCGTCCCCCTTTTGCCTTGACCGGGAATTATTTAAATGAGGAATATTTTAACATGTATGTTCCGAAAAAAAATGTAAGACTATAATCGTGGTATTTCAGTTTAATTTCATAAACAGTGCTTCAATAAGATTGCTAAGTGAACAGAGCAATTCAATAAGATTCCAGCGACAAGCAATTTGTCTGTCCACATCAGACACAACAAAATCAATCAAAAATCACAGCAAATCAGAAGAGTGTGTGGGTGGGCTCTCTCTGTGAGCGTACTGCACTTGCAACAAAATAGATGAGTACATAATTAAGTTATTATGAATAATCTGTCATAGAAGTTCAAAGTTTGAACGTTCTTGAAAATGTATTTACAAGATCTGAGGTGAATTGTCACTTTAAGTAAGTCTATAAAGGTCACGCAAAATGATACTCAAACTCACATTCAATTATTTTTACAAAAAATAAAGCAAATTGTTTACAAATTGTGTAAAGCAGATTTTTTACGTTGTTGTTCCAACCGTGATGTCACATAAATACAACTGTTTCTATAATAAAATCGTTGTATATCACCGTTGCGTCAATCTTTTCTGATTAATTGAGAATTTATATTTCATTGCGTGTTGAGGCGTCAGGTCATTTCTAGTTACCTAGGACACAGTGTAACTCCCTTTGGAGTGGACTTTGTGTTTTGTAATGTGCTTTGCGCTTTGAAATGTATAGCACATGTCGGGCAGACTCAGAGCTGCGCCTTGATTGGAAAACTTAACATTCATTCTAAATTATATTACATCAAGTAGTGCGGTTAAGTGATATCATTTGCCATGTTGTTGTGTCGATGTCAGGCCACTTTAGGGAGGCATTGTGAGTATCTTGCTAATGTTTCTTCTGTTCTCCACGTAAGCATCTACCAATAGAGATCTCCATTAAAAAGAGCTGCTTGCCCTGCTGAAAAATTCAGTGTTGAGAAGTTAACAGATGTAACGGTCATCAGCTGGAGTCCCCTTGAGAACCACCTGAGGGCACTCCACATCAGATTATCATGTTTCACTCACAAACTACATCTCCCATAATTCTGTGCCTGGACTCATCAACACTCATTATCACATTCACCTGTGTCTCATTATCTTGTTTAGCTCACCCCATATAAGCCTGGTTCACCCCATCACTCACTGCGAAGTTTTGTATGTTGTTACACTGCATTTCTGAGTGTTTCCACTGTTGTCTATGTTCCTGGTTCTTGTTATCTGCCTGTGTTAGGGATGTGGAAATGAAGCCTCATTAATCACTGAGGCTTTCCCCTGACTGTTCCGGGAAAAGATTCAAAGCTTCGAGAGTGTCGAGAACAGTGCCATCTGATGCTTATTTAAAATAAAGCAGCCAAGAAGCCTATGTTAGATGAAGCAACCACAGCACATGTGTACAAATAAAAGCCTTACATGTTTGTGTTTTATTTGTTCATTAAATAAATTAATTTTCTCTCCTCACAAACCCATCAACCAGACTGAGCCAACAATGACTCATTAAATAAGATCTGGGCTTCGAGCCTTCTGATACCCAAAGCGACACCCATGTGATTGGGCTTCATTTGTCGTCGATCACGTGACTCTAGTAAACCAATACACACCCCGATACGGGGCTTCACTAGAAATTGTGTCGCATGTGTGATACGCACATCGAAGCTTCAGTGTCATAAGTAACATCACTAGCCTGTGTCCTGGTTTTCCCGTTCCTGTCTTACCCTCTGGATTTGTTTGTTTGTATGGATGGACTGCCTGCCTGTGTATGACTCTTGCCTGGATTTTGGATTACTCTAATAAACTGTATTTGGATCCTCAACCTGCTTGTCTCGGAGCAGTTTGTAACAGAAAACTTTGCCCAACATGGATCCAGCAGTTTGTCTCTTCCGCCTCGGCCAAGGTAACTGTCCGATTGAGGATTATGTTAAAGACTTTTGTGAGCTTTGCCATGGGGTGGACTTTAATGATGCTGTCTTAAAGGACATTTTTCACCATGGACTTATTGAGCTTCTTAACTACCTCCTGCCTGACAATACCCCTCACTGGACTCCAGCTCAATATATTGACCTTGCCCTTTTGCTGTGCGGCTAATCATTTTCTGTGGGCTTTACGGATGAGGAGCCTTGCAAGCCACGGTATTCTCTAAGCCTGAGCCACTTCACGTCATGCCCACTCTAGTTGGCAACTCCAGTGCTAACACCGCTCACCAGCGCAGTCACACCAGAGCCTCATCCCGCCATACTGAGCCTGAGCTTCTTCACGTCAGTCCTGCCGAGCCTGAGCTTGTTCACGTCATGCCTGCCGAGCCTGAGCTTCTTCACGTCAGTCCTGCCAAGCCTGAGCTTGTTCACGTCATGCCTGCCGAGCCTGAGTTTCTTCACGTCAGTCATGCCGAGCCTGAGCTTGTTCACGTCATGCCTGCGTCATGCCTGCCGAGCCAGAGGCTGTTCACGTCATGCCTGCCGAGCCAGAGGCTGTTCCCGTCATTCCTGCCGAGCCAAGGACTCTTCAAGGCTCCAAGGCTCCGCCCTGGCCTTCCATCCTGCTGCAGTCTCCAGGTCCTCTTCCGCTCCACGGGCCTGGCCCTCCATCCCGCTCCCGGGTCCGCCTCCGCTCCACCTCCTTCCAGGAGAATTTTAGGAGCATCTGGAAGCCGCTCCTTTGAGGGGGGGCTATGTAACGGTCATCAGCTGGAATGCCCTTGAGAGCCACCTGAGGGCACTCCACATCATGTTTCACTCACAAACTACATCTCCCATAATTCTCTGCCTGGACTCAACAGTGATGGCCGCCGCCACGCCTGAACCTGAGCCCTCAGCAGAGATGGCCGCCGCCACGCCTGAACCTGAGCCCTCAACAGTGATGGCCGCCGCCACGCCTGAACCTGAGCCCTCAACAGTGATGGCCGCCGCCACGCCTGAACCTGAGCCCTCAACAGTGATGGCCGTCGCCACGCCTGAACCTGAGCCCTCAACAGTGATGGCCGCCGCCACGCCTGAACCTGAGCCCTCAGCAGAGATGGTCGCCGCCATGCCTGAACCTGAGCCCTCAACAGAGATGGCCATCGTCAAACCTGAGCCCTCAGCAGAGATGGCCGCCGCCACGCCTGAACCTGAGCCCTCAACAGTGATGGCCGCCGCCACGCCTGAACCTGAGCCCTCAGCAGAGATGGCCGCCGCCACGCCTGAACCTGAGCCCTCAACAGTGATGGCCGCCGCCACGCCTGAACCTGAGCCCTCAACAGTGATGGCCGTCGCCACGCTTGAACCTGAGCCCTCAACAGTGATGGCCGCCGCCACGCCTGAACCTGAGCCCTCAGCAGAGATGGCCGCAGCCACGCCTGAACCTGAGCCCTCAACAGTGATGGCCGTCGCCACGCCTGAACCTGAGCCCTCAACAGTTATGGTCGCCACCAGGCCTGAACCTGAGCCGTCAGCAGAGATGGTTGCCGCCACGCCTGAACCTGAGCCCTCAACAGTGATGGCCGTCGCCACACCTGAACCTGAGCCCTCAACAGTGATGGTCGTCGCCACACCTGAACCTGAGCCCTCAACAGTGATGGCCGCCACCACGCCTGAACCTGAGCCTTCAACAGTGATGGCCGTTGCCACGCCTGAACCTGAGCCCTCAGCAGAGATGGCCACCACCAAACCTGAGCCCTCAGCAGAGATGGCCGCCGCCACGCCTGAACCTAAGCCCTCAACAGTGATGGCCGCCACCACACCTGAACCTGAGCCTTCAACAGTGATGGCCGTCGCCACGCTTGAACCTGAGCCCTCAGCAGAGTTGGCCACCGCCAAACCTGAGCCCTCAGCAGAGATGGCTGCCGCCACGCCTGAACCTAAGCCCTCAACAGTGATGGCCGCCACCACGCCTGAACCTGAGCCCTCAGCAGAGATGGCCGCCGTCACGCCTGAACCTGAGCCCTCAGCAGAGATGGCCGCCGCCACGCCTGAACCTGAGCCCTCAACAGTGATGGCAGTCACCACGCCTGAACCTGAGCCCTCAACAGTGATGGCCGCCGCCACGCCTGAACCTGAGCCCTCAACAGTGATGGCAGTCGCCACGCCTGAACCTGAGCCCTCAACAGTGATGGCCGCCGCCACGCCTGAACCTGAGCCCTCAACAGTGATGGCCGTCGCCACGCCTGAACCTGAGCCCTCAACAGTTATGGTCGCCACCAGGCCTGAACCTGAGCCCTCAGCAGAGATGGTCGCCACCACGCCTGAACCTGAGCCCTCAACAGTGATGGCCGTCGCCACGCCTGAACCTGAGCCCTCAACAGTGATGGTCGTCGCCACGCCTGAACCTGAGCCCTCAACAGTGATGGCCGCCACCACGCCTGAACCTGAGCCTTCAACAGTGATGGCCGTTGCCACGCCTGAACCTGAGCCCTCAGCAGAGATGGCCACCACCAAACCTGAGCCCTCAGCAGAGATGGCCGCCGCCACGCCTGAACCTAAGCCCTCAACAGTGATGGCCGCCACCACGCCTGAACCTGAGCCTTCAACAGTGATGGCCGTCGCCACGCCTGAACCTGAGCCCTCAGCAGAGATGGCCACCGCCAAACCTGAGCCCTCAGCAGAGATGGCCGCCGCCACGCCTGAACCTAAGCCCTCAACAGTGATGGCCGCCACCACGCCTGAACCTGAGCCCTCAGCAGAGATGGCCGCCGCCACGCCTGAACCTGAGCCCTCAGCAGAGATGGCCGCCGCCACGCCTGAACCTGAGCCCTTAACAGTGATGGCCGCCACCACGCCTGAACCTGAGCCCTCAGCAGAGATGGTCGCCGCCACGCCTGAACCTGAGCCCTCAGCAGAGATGGCCGCCGCCACGCCTGAACCTGAGCCCTTAACAGTGATGGCCGTCGCCACGCCTGAACCTGAGCCCTCAACAGTGATGGTCGTCGCCACGCCTGAACCTGAGCCCTCAACAGTGATGGCCGCCACCACGCCTGAACCTGAGCCTTCAACAGTGATGGCCGTTGCCACGCCTGAACCTGAGCCCTCAGCAGAGATGGCCACCACCAAACCTGAGCCCTCAGCAGAGATGGCCGCCGCCACGCCTGAACCTAAGCCCTCAACAGTGATGGCCGCCACCACGCCTGAACCTGAGCCTTCAACAGTGATGGCCGTCGCCACGCCTGAACCTGAGCCCTCAGCAGAGATGGCCACCGTCAAACCTGAGCCCTCAGCAGAGATGGCCGCCGCCACGCCTGAACCTAAGCCCTCAACAGTGATGGCCGCCACCACGCCTGAACCTGAGCCCTCAGCAGAGATGGCCACCGCCACGCCTGAACCTGAGCCCTCAGCAGAGATGGCCGCCGCCACGCCTGAACCTGAGCCCTCAACAGTGATGGCAGTCGCCACGCCTGAACCTGAGCCCTGAACAGTTATGGCCGCCGCCACGCCTGAACCTGAGCCCTCAACAGTGATGGCAGTCGCCACGCCTGAACCTGAGCTCTCAACAGTGATGGCCGTCGCCACGCCTGAACCTGAGCCCTCAGCAGAGATGGCCGCCGCCACGCCTGAACCTGAGCCCTCAACAGTGATGGCCGCCACCACGCCTGAACCTGAGCCCTCAGCAGAGATGGTCGCCGCCATGCCTGAACCTGAGCCCTCAACAGAGATGGCCACCGTCAAACCTGAGCCCTCAGCAGAGATGGCCGCCGCCACACCTGAACCTGAGCCCTCATCACAGATGGCCGTCGCCACGCCGCCTGAGACCTCAGCAGATATGGCTGCCGCTAAGCCTGAGCCCTCAGTGAGTGCAACACTGGCCATTATGGCCACAGGTGCCTGTTCTTCAGCCGGTGTCTGTCCCCGAGCCGAGTCAGTGTACACCATAGTTTGGGGGGGGGGGCAGTGGGTTGACTACACAGCCTGCTCTGCCCTGGCCTTCCATCCTGCTGCAGTCTCCAGGTCCTCTTCCGCTCCACGGGCCTGGCCCTCCATCCCGCTCCCGGGTCCGCCTCTGCTCCACCTCCCTCCTGGAGAATTTTAGGAGCATCTGGAAGCCGCTCCTTTGAGGGGGGGCTATGTAACGGTCATCAGCTGGAATGCCCTTGAGAGCCACCTGAGGGCACTCCACATCAGACTATCATGTTTCACTCACAAACTACATCTCCCATAATTCTCTGCCTGGACTCATCAGCACACATCACATTCACCTGTGTCTCATTATCTTGTTTAGCTCACCCCATATAAGCCTGGTTCACCCCATCACTCACTGCGAAGTTTTGTATGTTGTTGTATTTCTAAGTGTTTACACTGTTGCCTATGTTCCTGGTTCTTGTTATCTGCCTGTGTCCTGGTTTTCCCGTTCCTGTCTTACCCTCTGGATTTGTTTGTTTGTATGGACTGCTTGCTTGTGTATGAACCTTACCTGGATTTTGGATTAATCTAATAAACTGTATTTGGATCCTCAACCTGCTTGTCTTGGAGCAGTTCGTAACAACGGAGTTGTTTCCATCCTTTTCATCAGATCCATTCCTTAGGAATTGAAAGATACACTTTATACATTTACTCACCCTTATGTTGATACTGTCTTTCTTCTAAGGAATACAACATAAGATATTTTAATAGACATTAGGGTCCAGAGCAACATTGGAACCAACTGGCTTTCATCGTAAGGAAAAAAATTAATAAAAAATATATAAAATAAAAAATAGATTTTTCAAAATTCACTTTTTGTGTTCCAGAGAAGAAAGACAGTTATACAGATTTGGAACAACATGAGTGTAAGTAAATGATGTCATTTTTGGGTGAACTATCTCTATGCCGAATGAGCTACAGCCTAAAATACATGTTATATTTTTGTTTATTCATTGATTTTTTCCCCATAATATTCTCTCTCATTTTTTCTGTCAAAAGATCAACCCACAAGAACTGAAGAAAGCCTTGAATCAACTACAACAACAGAAACAAGAGAGAGACTTGGGGTACGTGTTGAGTGAAGTGCAAAAATAGAAGAGGAACAAGAATTTAGAAATCCCTCAGGCTTATTATTTTATTTTAGATCCCTTTACACAAGAAAACGTCTTTATTACAAAGTAAGTTAATACGCTAATCCACAGCAAACTTTCTTTATTTGTGCTGTTTTGTTTCTTAGGCAAAATTGGAAAGTCGTTCAGAAGATGGTGCAAGACTGAATCCGAGCAAAGGAAATGGAATCAGGGAAAAAATAGAGCATCTTTTTCAAAGACTCTGTCTTGATAATAGGGATAACTGTAAACTAAGAGCTGCAGATGTTCTTCAACTAACACGGCATTCATTACAGTCTTATGAGTCTTGTGCAGAGGAGGACCTCATTCAGACTTTCCTACAAAGACTGCTGATGATGAACTACAGAGCAAGATACATTAAAACTATTGATTTACAGGACGACAGACAACAAATAAACAATGACTTAATTGAAGATGAGGGTGATGCCGATATTTTCAGAGAAATATCTTTGTGTCCAGCAGAAACAAACAAAAGAGATGCTATTCACCCAATGGATGTTCAGATGGCCACGATTTATTATGCTGATAGTTTCCTAAAACAGTTGATGGTGACTAAACTGTCTCAGTGTCAGTACGCTCTGCCTCTGCTTGTTCCTGATCCATTCACTCAAGAGATTGAGTTTCCTCTCTGGACATTCAGACAAATCAACAAGAGCTGGAAGATGAAAGATATCAACAGTGAAATCATCAGTAAAATCCAGCCAGTCTGGAAGGCAGAAACACCTATGGTGTCTTTCTTCAAGTTTGGCTCATTGTCCTCATCCAAATCTCAGCTGATGAACAGTCTGATTAATGAGAAACACAACACATTCTTCCATAGGAACTGCACAGGCAGCAGCAACACCAGAGTACTGATGGATGGAGTGGTGGAGATCGCCTGGTACAGCCCTTCTGGGAAAGACACAGATAAATTTACTCAATGTGTTGCATTTTGCAACCTTCACGGTGATGCAGGAGCCAACGAGAAACAGCTGCAGATCCTCACTGAAATGTCCTCTGTCAATGTTGTTATCCTACCACGACTTGACAAGAATGACAAGAGTGGAGTACAGATCCAAGAGCTGTACAGGGACAGAAAGCCACTAATTTGTCTTTTTACTGAAGATGAATCAAGTTTAACTGAAATGAGGAAAGGAAAATACAAAACTGGACTAAATAAGAGAAATCAGTCAGATGTATCTGAAGAACTCATACAAGCTATCAATAAATGTCTCTCATTTTTTTCATCTCAATCACCTTCTATTTTCAGACTTGAAGATGTGTCAAAACACTCAAGTATCAGAGTAGATGAGGATCATGACAATGACTGCAGAAGAGGGAAAGAAGCAGCCCAGCAGATGATGGGTTTACTGGAGAAAAAAGATCTGACAGAAATCAAAGAATTATTTCTGCCCTGTCAGGGGAAACTGTGGCATCAGTGGTGTGAAAAAAACAAAGAACTACATCGATCTCAGGGGAATGAAATAGACATGGAGATAAAACAGAAACAAGAAATGAAGATAATCCGTGAACAGCAGCATGTGCTGAACATTGGTGAGTTCATGAATTTGTTTATTACAAAAATTAATTCACAATCTCCAAATGAGAAGACATTTTTTCTGAAATGGCTCGCAATCCTCCTGGATGAATATACCTCAGCTGACCTTTCTGCTCTACATTACAAGTATAATGAAAAATGGTCAAAAGTCTTAAAACTAAAAGGGAAAAATTACATACCTGAGCAACAGATGGCAACAAATTTAACAGATGAACACACAGAACTTGATAGGATATCAGAAGAACTTCAAGCTGCAACCTTTGGATTGGAGCACATCCTGAGAGAGATCGGTCAGATCTATGAATCATGTCAATCAGTGAATAAGAACAAGGAAGGACTACCATGTAATTTCTCTTCTCTCCCGAGCCTTGCCGCAGACATGATGATCTCTGGATTTCCACTGGAGCTGATGGATGGAGATGCAGCTCATGTTCCTGTGGTCTGGGTTACTGCTGTTCTACATGAACTTATCAAGAAACTGGGAGACAAGAGAGTCTTTGTGCTGTCAGTTTTAGGGATTCAGAGCTCAGGGAAATCCACTATGCTGAACGCCATGTTTGGACTGCAGTTTGCTGTCAGCGCTGGCAGGTGCACCAGAGGAGCTTTCATGCAGCTGATCAGAGTGTCAGAGGAGATGAAGATGAAAGAAAAGCTGAAGTTTGACTATATTCTGGTTGTTGATACTGAGGGGCTTCGTGCTCTAGAACTGTCTGGAAGGTCAACAAGACATCAGGACAATGAAATGGCCACATTTGTTGTTGGTCTTGGCAATCTGACACTGATCAATATCCTTGGTGAAACCCCATCAGAGCTGCAGGACATTCTTCAGATCGTTGTTCAGGCCTTCATGAGGATGAAGAAGGTCAGACTGAATCCCAGTTGTATGTTTGTGCATCAGAACGTTTCAGACATCACAGCTGGAGAGAAGAACATGGAGGGAAGGAGGCGGCTACATGACACGCTGGATAAGATGACAAAACTCGCTGCTAAAGATGAAGTCTGTGACGCAGAATGTTTCAGTGATGTCATCACTTTTGATATACAGAAGAATGTGAAATATTTTGGACAGCTCTGGGAAGGCAGCCCACCGATGGCACCACCAAACCCATCATACTGTGAAAACATCCAAGAGCTAAAGACAACGTTTTTTGGCCATGCTTCAAAATCAGATGGTTTAGAGCTGACACACCTTAAAGTTCGTATTAATGATCTCTGGGAGGCTTTATTGAATGAACGATTTGTATTCAGCTTCAGAAATGCTCTGGAAATTGCAACATACCGAAAACTGGAAACAGAATACAGCAAGTGGTCTTGGAGTCTTCGCAGTGCCATGCTGGAAATAGAGAATAAACTCTACAACAACATAGAAAATGAAACCATTGATGAGGTGTCAGAAAGTGATCTTCAAGGAAAACTAAAAGTGAAAAGTGAAGAAGTAGAAAAATCAATGTCAGAATTCTTTGAGAAAGACAAAGATAAAGATACACTTATACAGTGGAAAGCATCATTTCACATCAAAATCCAAGACCTTCAGGAAAACATTGTGAGAGAAACAAAGAGGAAATTAAATGAGATTCTTCAGCAGCGAGGTATGAAGAAAAAGATTGATACTCAGAAAACACGCCATGAAAATACTCTCTTGGAAAAAAGCAAAGAACTTGCAATAAAACTCAAAGACAAAGCCAATGATGAAACAATCCTGAAAAAAGAGTTTGATTCCTTTTGGAAAAAGTGTGTCAAGAAGATTACCAGAGAAACTCTTCCAATCAAAGACATTAATGTATTAAGAGACATGAAGCAACTCCTCAGTGATATCCATGAAAGTGTCCCTGTAGACATCTGGACAGAGAGCAGGGATGTTTTCGCTGTGCTGAGTTATTCAGATTATGTACAGTTAAAGAAATCCAGTGGATTTACAGGACATGCTAAAAATGATATCAAAACAGACAAAGAGAAATCAAGTTACACTCTATCTAAGGAAGATGAAACCCAAATAAAAAACTTAGTCAGTGACATTGCTCAGGATGTAGATAAAATGATCACCTCATATAACATTTCAAAGATGGGCTACAACAAAAGCTACATTCAAGAACTTGCAGATCACATCAAGGTAAGAGTAATGCTTTATGAAGAAGGTCCTGTAAAGTATGTGTTCACAAAGGAATTTTACATGGTTTTGGTCATGTCCATCTGTAAGAGAGAAAACAAGTTAATCACTGACCAGCACAAAAAGTTCAGGGAAGCCAACGATCCTGTTTTCTACTTTGAAAAGAAGAGCAAAGAGTACTACAGTATTTTCCAGAAATACTGTCAAGGTGCAACATCAGCTGCCATTTTTGCAGAGATCATCTGTCAGAAACTGAAAGAGCCCATTCAAAAGAGTGTCTACAAAGACACTGCCAGAGATTTGACTGATGAAATTAAAACAAACTGTGAATCGCTAAATGGAAACAGATCTAAACTAGAGAAACATATCCTCAAAACACTGGCCGAAGAGGAGGATTTTGACAAATACATTAAATACTTTGACAGTCCCAGAGATCACTTTAAGAGTTTCATCAGAGATGAAGTCAATCGGTACATAACTGATAACTTCAGAGTCAGTGTTCGGCCCAAGATGAAGGAGAACATTAAACTCCTGCAGCAGAAGATAATGGCAGCGGCTCACAGAGCAACTACACTGGTCAACACAACCAGCGGAGATGTTCAGAAGTGGTTAGATTATTTCACTCTGCAGCTCTCAGATGTGCTGATATTCTCTGTAAAGGACCTCAGTGGAGTGAGTCATGATGGTGTTGATGATTTCAACGTCCTAGAAGATGTGATACACGAAGAACTTGGTTCAGTGTTATCTGAAATACAACATAAATTCCGCACAGAGACATTTCCAGAAAATCTGGAACACAAGGACAGACCAGATGAGATTCTGGTTGATCATCTCAGTCAGTGCTGCTGGGTTCAGTGTCCGTTCTGTGCAGCCACTTGCACCAACACTGTAGAAAACCATACTGGAGATCACAGCGTTCCTTTCCATCGAGTAAATGGTCTCACTGGGTGCTGTTATGAGGGAACAGAGTATGCAGATTTTCTCAGTGCAGATTTTTGCACAACATTAGTGAGAACTGGTAAAATGTTCTATACAGGTCAGTGGATTCCATGTAGAGAATACAGAAAAGCAGGACATGTTTATGCAGAGTGGAGCATCACCCCTGACTTCTCTGAGCTGCCATACTGGAAGTGGTTTGTGTGCAGATTTCAGAAAGATCTGGAAAAACGCTCTGAGAAAACGTTCCACAGGTGGTATAACATTTCATATGAATGGAGCCAATACTCAAAAGAGCAAGCTATCAAGAGTTTAGATAAATACACCCAATGACAGATGAAAATGAGTCATGTGTAGGTCTCTGATTCATAGACCACAGTTTGAAATGAGTTTCTGTTTCACACTGGAACACAATTCTGAATTCATCTATACCTATATACCTCTATATACCTATATACTTACCCTCTTTTGAAACAAGATATTGTGAAGAATCTCTGAATTGCTCTTGTTACATACAATGCATATAAAGATCTCATCTTAAAATCTTCCCTTGTATCTCTGAAGTATCAATACAGTGCATTAATACAAAGTTTCAAAATTGTATAGAAAAGTACATGTTAACAAGGCAAATATTTAGATGAAACAACAACAACATGGAAGAGATTTTTTGTATTAATGTAGTACCTCTGAAGAAGAAGTACAAAAAGATTAAAGAAGAATAAAGAAGAATAAAATAAAAGAGAGCGCTGCTGCAGTGATTGCTTCTTTAACAGTGTATTGATTCTGAATGACCAATAATAAAAACCTACATGTATAACAAATGCTCAGTACATTACATTATCAGTGCATATAACACTTTTCTTACAAAGTAATGACTAGCTGTAAATAAGTAAATTCAAGCATGTCTCATCCCACTAGAAACATTTACAACTGACACAGTGACACTTGTTCTGTACAAAGAGAAAACACATTTTCAGACTAAACATTTACCTGGACCCACTAAATGACAGTATGAAATTGATGACAACAATGCAGATGAGATATCAATTACATGCTCATGTCTAACTAATGTTCACTCCATCGTGTCCAATGTATTTACTACAATAAAGTCACTTACAAGATTGATGAAAACTATGGAAATGCATAACTTAACTCAATTCACAGACATGAAGGAGTTAATTACCCAAATGTGCACGTTTCAGATAACTCATAAAACTGAAACAACTTAATAAACTCTTATATTCAAACAATGTTGACATAAATGACTTTCTCTCTCGTGTATAGCGGGCTAACGCGCTGATCGCGAGGCATCCATGCTAACCATGTGCTCAGAAATGCTAACACATGACACACTATCACTAAACTAAAATAAACTACTTTCAATCCGTACAACTCATCAGTGTTGCATTAAACAATGTTACTACTCAAGACCGAAATGTTTAAGTTACCTGAAGAAGAAGTACAAAAAGATTAAAGAAGAATAAAGAAGAATAAAATAAAAGAGAGCGCTGCTGCAGTGATTGCTTCTTTAACAGTGTATTGATTCTGAATGGAGCGTATCACGGGCGCGCGCCACATACCGAAGTGTGCGATGACGTCACCACGCTGGTATGCCAAATGAAAATAATTAAATGGATTAATGCACATAACGCTCTTACTCATTTCGTTTACCTAAAGCACACATAAACATTCAAACAATATTAGCAATATCAAGAAAATAACATTGAACAATTCTATAATGGATTTGAAGAAATTAATAAACATATAAATCACTATATCACATTAACATTTTTTGCTACTCCCACTAGAGGGCAATATACTGTTTGTGGTGGGACAAATGCACAAGGGTAGTAAAGTAATCATGTGATAAGGGCCTGTGTAATCAAACTCAGGTAGCCCGATGCGGAACCGCTCTATAGTTTGTCGTATTGCTGCCCATGAGGCTATCGGCTCCGACATTGGTTTATTTTTTTTTAACACTTTTATTGAAGAAGGAATTTCATGACACATTTATCTACAGTAGTGAAGAGTTATGAATATGCAAATGTTCCTCAATATATTTGATTCATAAATATCAGGCGCGTTTCCTCCGAGGCAGTGTTTTCTCAAAAAAAATGGATGATAAAATAACCGATATTACAAAAATAAAACGACGCAAATATTGCAAAATATGACATAAAAAGTTTAAAAGTTTCTGGTTTTTCTAAAGTAACAGTATCAAATAGTGACACTAGCAGGTAAAGTTACAGCGGGAGTCAGCGTCTTTCTTGCCTCCCCTGAGTCCATTGAGTTTTAACAGCCCTAAATGCGTGCGGTTGGTTTAGTGGGGGGTAATTGGGATGAATGGGGAAAAGTCATGTGAGAGGAAATGCCTCCATGTCACATGCCTGTCCTGTCTTGTGCTGCACATGGGTGTTTTGTTATTTTGGGCCATGTGCTCGTGTCTATTGTCTAGCCCCTCCCATCTTGTTATCTAATTATTGATTATTTGTTCCACCTGTTCCCTCTTGATTTATTCCCTTTTTAAGTCCCCTCTTGTTTGCTGTCTGTGTTGGTTCGTTGTCAAATGTTTCTTGTTTCCCCGTGACCCTGCAGTTAGTTTCATGTTCTGGTTTTGTTTGGTATTGTGTTTACTAGTTATGTTTTTCCCCCTCGTGGGTTTTGTTTTGTGTTTGTTCTTTCTTTATTAATAAATAACCACTCTTCCGCACTTGAGTCCTCGCACCTTTTGTACTTCCCCAAGTCGTGACAGAACGAACCAACCCAAAGATGTGGATTCAGCGGAGTGAGTTTTTTTCTGGCGAGGATAAGGGGTCTCCAATCTCCTTGTTTGAGTATTTCGCCAGGTGTGCTCAGAGGACTATGGAGGAGGAGAGACTCATGGCAGATGGCGGTCAGCAGAAGGGCAAGCCTTCACCGCTGGTCCCGAGACGGAGGAGAGGAAGGAAGAACCCCTCCGTGACTGTTCCGGTGGTCCCGAGTCCGGTGGTCCCGAGTCCGGTGGTCCCGAGTCCGGTGGTCTCGAGTCCGGTGATCCCGAGTCCAGTGGTCCCGAAACGGAGGAGGAGAAGGAAGAATCCCTTCGCTACAGTTCCGGTGGTCCCAGTTCCGGTGGTCCCAGTTCCGGTGGTCCCAGTTCCGGTGGTCCCGAATCCGGTGGATCATAACACGGAGACCATCCCGGAGGTGACTATCGTCCTTAATGAACCTCCCAGACGTCGTCCTCTGCCCAGGCGTACTGTTCTGCCGGTCCCGCCCGAGCTGCTCGCCCTGCCGGCCCCGCACGAGCTGCTCGCCCTGCCGGCCCCGCCCGAGCTGCTCGCCCTGCCGGCCCCGCCCGAGCTGCTCGCCACGTCGGCCAATCCAGAGACTGTTCACGTCACGCCTGCCGAGTCTGTGTCTTCGGACAAGATGGCCGCCGAGCCTGTTCACGTCACGCCTGCCGAGCCTGTGTCTTCGGACAAGATGGCCGCCGCCGAGCCTGTTCACGTCACGCCTGCCGAGCCTGTGTCCCCTGACAAGATGGCCGCCGTCGAGCCTGTGTCTGAGCCGGTGGTGTCTGTTCCTGAGCCTGAGCCCTCAGTGACCGCGACACTGGCCATTATGGCCACAGCCATGTGGTGTGTGTGGGCTACGCACACACTTGAGCCGGTGGTGTCTGTTCCTGAGCCGGTGGTGTCTGTTCCTGAGCCGGTGGTGTCTGTTCCTGAGCCGGTGGTGTCTGTTCCTGAGCCGGTGGTGTCTGTTCCTGAGCCGGTGGTGTCTGTTCCTGAGCCGGTGGTGTCTGTTCCTGAGCCGGTGGTGTCTGTTCCTGAGCCGGTGGTGTCTGTTCCTGAGCCGGAGCCAGAGCCAGTGTCTGTTCCTGAGCCGGAGCCAGAGCCAGCGTCTGTTCCTGAGCCGGAGCCGGAGCCAGCGTCTGTTCCTGAGCCGGAGCCAGCGTCTGTTCCTGAGCCGGAGCCAGCGTCTGTTCCTGAGCCGGAGCCAGCGTCTGTTCCTGAGCCGGAGCCAGCGTCTGTTCCTGAGCCGGAGCCAGCGTCTGTTCCTGAGCCGGAGCCAGCGTCTGTTCCTGAGCCGGAGCCAGCGTCTGTTCCTGAGCCGGAGCCAGCGTCTGTTCCTGAGCCGGAGCCAGCGTCTGTTCCTGAGCCGGAGCCAGCGTCTGTTCCTGAGCCGGAGCCAGCGTCTGTTCCTGAGCCGGAGCCAGCGTCTGCTCCTGAGCCGGAGCCAGCGTCTGCTCCTGAGCCGGAGCCAGCGTCTGCTCCTGAGCCGGAGCCAGCGTCTGCTCCTGAGCCGGAGCCAGCGTCTGCTCCTGAGCCGGAGCCAGCGTCTGCTCCTGAGCCGGAGCCAGCGTCTGCTCCTGAGCCGGAGCCAGCGTCTGCTCCTGAGCCGGAGCCAGCGTCTGCTCCTGAGCCGGAGCCAGCGTCTGCTCCTGAGCCGGAGCCAGCGTCTGCTCCTGAGCCGGAGCCAGCGTCTGTTCCTGAGCCGGAGCCAGCGTCTGTTCCTGAGCCGGAGCCAGCGTCTGTTCCTGAGCCGGAGCCAGCGTCTGTTCCTGAGCCGGAGCCAGCGTCTGTTCCTGAGCCGGAGCCAGCGTCTGTTCCTGAGCCGGAGCCAGCGTCTGTTCCTGAGCCGGAGCCAGCGTCTGTTCCTGAGCCGGAGCCAGCGTCTGTTCCTGAGCCGGAGCCAGCGTCTGTTCCTGAGCCGGAGCCAGCGTCTGTTCCTGAGCCGGAGCCAGCGTCTGTTCCTGAGCCGGAGCCAGCGTCTGTTCCTGAGCCGGAGCCAGCGTCTGTTCCTGAGCCGGAGCCAGCGTCTGTTCCTGAGCCGGAGCCAGCGTCTGTTCCTGAGCCGGAGCCAGCGTCTGTTCCTGAGCCGGAGCCAGCGTCTGTTCCTGAGCCGGAGCCAGCGTCTGTTCCTGAGCCGGAGCCAGCGTCTGTTCCTGAGCCGGAGCCAGCGTCTGTTCCTGAGCCGGAGCCAGCGTCTGTTCCTGAGCCGGAGCCAGCGTCTGTTCCTGAGCCGGAGCCAGAGCCAGTGTATGTTCCTGAGCCGGAGCCAGAGCCAGTGTATGTTCCTGAGCCGGAGCCAGAGCCAGTGTCTGTTCCTGAGCCGGAGCCAGTGTCTGTTCCAGTTTCTGAGCCGGAGCCAGTGTCTGTTCCAGTTTCTGAGCCGGAGCCAGTGTCTGTTCCAGTTTCTGAGCCGCTGGAGTCTGTTTCAGTTCCTGAACCGGTGACTGTTCCTTGGCCGCGCGAGGGGTCGTCTCCGCCGTGGCCGCCCGAGGGGTCTTCACCGCCCTGGCCGCCCGAGGGGTCTTCACCGCCCTGGCCGCCCGAGGGGTCTTCACCGCCCTGGCCGCCCGAGGGGTCTTCACCGCCCTGGCCGCCCGAGGGGTCTTCTCCGCCCTGGCCGCCCGAGGGGTCTTCTCCGCCCTGGCCGCCCGTTGGACTGTCGTCTCCGCCCTGGTCTGTCCCGCCCTGGTCTGTCCCTCCCGTCCCTCCCTGGTCTGTCCCTCCCGTCCCTCCCTGATCTGTCCCTCCCGTCCCGCCCTGGCCTGGCCTGATGGAGCGTCTGGTAGCCGCTCCGTAGGGAGGGGGTAATGTCACATGCCTGTCCTGTCTTGTGCTGCACATGGGTGTTTTGTTATTTTGGGCCATGTGCTCGTGTCTATTGTCTAGCCCCTCCCATCTTGTTATCTAATTATTGATTATTTGTTCCACCTGTTCCCTCTTGATTTATTCCCTTTTTAAGTCCCCTCTTGTTTGCTGTCTGTGTTGGTTCGTTGTCAAATGTTTCTTGTTTCCCCGTGACCCTGCAGTTAGTTTCATGTTCTGGTTTTGTTTGGTATTGTGTTTACTAGTTATGTTTTTCCCCCTCGTGGGTTTTGTTTTGTGTTTGTTCTTTCTTTATTAATAAATAACCACTCTTCCGCACTTGAGTCCTCGCACCTTTTGTACTTCCCCAAGTCGTGACACTCCATCGGTCTATGTTTGGATATGATTGGTTATGATTGGATATGATTGGTTTGTGCGATAAATTCCTCCTGTTCTTTTCTTGCGCATTCTCGAATCGGCCTGAAGACTATGAGCAAACTATGAAAACATAATGTCATTGAGATGGCAACTGAATACAATAGAATCAAAACATTAATACCACAAATTTAATATTCATAATACGAATTTGTACACATTTGTACGTCTGTAAAGCTGCCAATACGTAAATAATTTAGTTGTAGTGCTGTCAATGTCAGTACGTTTTAGTGTGTATGAAAACGTAAGTAAATGTACATGTGGTAGAACCACACTTTTCATGAAAGTACACACAAATACTCATACTTCTGCCCTGACAGCATAGCCCTATACACTAAAAATAACAGTGTTTTGAACCTATATTGGGTAACACTTTAGAATAATGGTCCGTTGTTAACAAGTAGCTATGCAGGAAGTAATAGGTAGTACTATAACATTTTTAACCAAACTAAATACTATTAACTATATATGGAAGCAAAATTAACTAAGCAGTAAGTAATAGCAAATTTAGTACAAAGGTAGTTACTTATTAGGTATTTGATTATTACTAAATAAATATATCCACATTGAGAACTAGGCTACTTGTGAACTATGACCAATTAATAAAGAATAACAAATTAATTATCACAAAAGTAACATGTCTAAAAAGTGAACAATTTTCTTTTTTTACTCTTAACATGGTCATAACATTTCAGAAGATTGTGCCTCAAATGGGTTTGTTGTGGAAACCAGTTTTTTTGAATATTATATCCCCCCAAATACGTTAGCTACATGTTGAGATTGTGACTATACTGTTACCAAAGAATGGACGTATGTTCTCTGTTTATTTCAAACTTAAACATAGAATAATTGTTACGGGCGGACGGACACCACCCCTAACATAAATGGAGAGACGCACACAGACCAGCTCGTGTCCAACATAAGGGGTATGTTTATTTAGTAAGTTGTTCAGAAACAGAGGCAGTAATACTGAGGCGGAACGCTTTTGTTTCCCGGGGTGGACTCCTAACGCTTCAACGACAGCACGGCAGTGCATAGGCTCCTGCTCAGGCTCAGTGTGCGCCTCCAGGTGTGCTTCCGGAAAGCTTTTGTAGCTCCAGTATACGGCTGCGCTCAGGTGTGGCTCATCTGTAATTAAGAGCAGGGGAAACTCAAACACATAATTAGAACACAGCGGAGCTGAGGGACGTAACACCCCCACCCCGAAATGGTGACCTGTCGCAATACTCTAAACATGGGAAATACTTATTTTTACTCTAGCCTTCTGTGTTCAGCTTTCAGGTATCTGTATAGGCCTATGGAAACAAAATAGAATTACACAGGAATGTAGTACTTTGGTGTATAAGGTCAACTCATAGGCAATACACACTTATGTGTAAAAAAGAAAGAAAAGAAAAAACATTGCTAGAGAATTATATTAGATTAGCAGGCTCAATAAACTAAAGTAAATCTCAGAGTAAATAACGAGTATATACGAGTATATATATTTTTTAACAAGAAAATTACTATTAAGCATCCACCCTAGACAACGCATCTGCGACAATATTGTCTACTCCTCGGATATGTACAATTTGGAGGTTAAACGGTTGAAGCAACAAACTCCAGCGCATCAACCTGCGGTTAGAATTGTACATGCGACTGAGGAACTTGAGTGGATCATGGTCAGTATAGACCTTAACTGGATGTATGGTAGAACCCAAGTACACTTCGAAGTGTTGAATAGCCAACACTAGAGCCAAAGTCTCTTGCTCGATAGTGGAGTACCTTCGTTGGGCAGAATTAAACTTCCTAGAGAAGAAACTCACGGGATGGTTTACATGGTCTGCACCTGACTGCAACAGTACGGCACTGGCGCCTACGTTGCTAGCGTCCACAGTAAGCTGAAACGGTCTGTTAAAATCTGGCGCAGCGAGCACGGGAGTTGTCAGTAAGAGAGCCTTGACGTTTTCGAATGCTTGGTTACAGGACTCCGTCCATTCAAACTTAGTTTTGGGGCTCAATAGGTTTGTGAGGGGACAAACCACAGTCGAAAAGTTCTTACAAAAACTGCGATAGTAGCCTACCATTCCTAAAAATCGGCGTAACGCACGCCGGTCGCAGGGCACAGGAAACTCCTGAATAGCGGCTACTTTAGCCATTACTGGCAAAACATGTCCTCTACCAACTATCCGCCCCAAGTAAGTGACAGTGGCTTTTCCGAATTCACATTTTGCTAGATTTATCGTGAGCTTCGCACTGGACAGTCTACGGAAAAGCTCTTGAAGTTGTGTCATGTGTTCGGACCAGTGTGTACTATATAGGACTATGTCGTCCAAATACGCCTCGCAATCTGCCATTCCAGCTAAAACAATATTTACTAAACGCTGGAATGTGGCAGGTGCATTCCGCATTCCGAAAGCCATAACCTTATAATTCATAAACGCATCGGGGGTCACAAAGGCTGATATCTGGTTTGCTCTTGGTGTAAGGGGCACCTGCCAGTAACCTTTTAGGAGGTCGATTTTAGTGACAAACGTAGCCGAGCCAACACGGTCCACACAGTCATCCATCCGCGGTAATGGATAGCAGTCTGGCACAGTGATGGCATTAACACGCCTGTAGTCCGTACAAAACCTGTAAGTGCCATCAGGTTTTCCAACTAAAAGGCACGGGGAACTCCACGGACTAGAGCTAGGTTCAGCAATATTATTCTGTATCATGTACTCAACTTCCCGTTTCAGGATAGCTCGCTTCTCTGGGTTTACTCTATATGGGTGCTGTTTAATCGGGCCCTTATCACCCACGTCTATGTCATGTTCCAGAACGGTGGTCACAGTCGGAACATCTCCGAATAATTCAGGAAAATCATCTATCACAGACGATATGTCAGTTGCTTGAGAGGGTGTTAAATGTGGCAAATGATTTACAATACTGGACAGCATAGCGGAGTTTTTAAGTCGACCTTCAATCACGCACCGCGACGGAGGAGTCACCTCATCATCATCATCGTCTACCAGTGAAGACGGCAACACGGGGACCTCGACAGGACCGGGTACGTTAAGGTCACACGAGCTATTTTTAACCTCTTCACGTGTATAATATGGTTTAAGCATATTTACATGGCAGACGCGAGAATGTCTTCGTCTGTCTGGGGTCACAATTACATAATTCAGATCCGATATTTTTTTTTCAACAGTATATGGTCCACTGAATCGAGCTTGAAACACAGAACCGGGCACGGGTAAGAGAACCAACACTTGGTCTCCAGGTTTAAACGAACGTGCTCTGGCTTTGCGATCATACCATGTTTTCATGCTAGATTGGGTCTTTTCTAAATTCTCTCTAGCGAGTTCACGCGCTCTGTATAGTCGGGTGTGAACGTCACTTATAAATTGTACTGCGCTACGAGAGGTAGGCTTGCTCATCCATTGATCTTTTATGACGCTCAAAGGCGTGCGAACATCATGAGCAAACACTAGTTCTGCAGGGCTGAAACCAATTGACTCTTGCACGACTTCTCTAGAGGCCATAAGCATCCAAGGAACCGCCTCTTCCCAGTCTGTACCCACCTCCAAACAATATGCACGCAGCATAGATTTTAGCGTCTGATGGTAACGTTCGAGAGCGCCTTGGCTCTCCGGATGGAACGCGCTAGAAATGCGGTGCTTAATTTGGAGCGATTTTAGGACCTGAGAGAAAACACGCGAAGTGAAATTGGTTCCTTGGTCCGTTTGAACGATTTTCGGTAGCCCCACAAAAGCAAAGAATTTTAATAGAGCCCTGGACACAATTTCTAGCAGTGATTTTTCTCAGAGGCACCGCCTCTGGGTAACGAGTAGCAGTACACATGATTGTTAATAGATACTGATATCCACTTTTCGACCGTGGAAGAGGACCGACACAGTCAATGATTATTTTCTCAAAAGGCTCACCTACGGCAGGTATGGGGTACAACGGTGCAGGTGGAATCATCTGGTTTGGTTTACCACTAACCTGGCAGACATGGCACGTCTTACAATACTGCCGCACATCACGCTTCAGCCTCGGCCAGAAAAAGTGACGAAGAACGCGGTTGAATGTTTTAGTCACACCTAAGTGACCAGAAACACAATCATGCGCAACACTCAGAATAGCGCGTCTGTTTTCAGATGGCATAACGATTTGTTCAATGTCATTCCACTCATTACTTTTCTGAGGTCTCCACCTCTGCATAAGTAAGCCGTCTCTGATGAAATAGGTCGGACTCTCGCTTGTACGGTCTGAAACAGATTGAACTGCATTAAAACATGAAACAAGAGAGGGGTCGTTTTGTTGAGCACTAACAAGTTTCTCTAATGACAACGAGACATCTGATTGTTTGTTCTCTCTTTTCTCATCGGTCACTATAGGCACAGGACTACTGCCGCACTCTGTGAAAGCGGGTTCGAAGAGCCTCTCACACTCTGCAGGGTGAGCGACGAAACTGTCACTCAGGTCAACGTCACTGGGAGGTGCTGCATCCTTCAACCTCTGAGTCTGCGACCTAGTGACGACACTAGTGGGAAAAACTTCTGGGAATTTTTGTGCGCACTCATCGGGGCACTCTTGAATGAGCGGTACAGACACAACCTCGGGTGGGACATCGCCACGGCTCCACACGTTCCCACCGGCTAGGTCATTGCCAAGGAGAAACGTGACACTGGGAATTGGCAAAGAGTCTTGAACACCAACAACCACATCACCACACACCAAATCTGAATCAAGACGCACGCAGTGTAACGGCACTTCAAGAAAACCCATCTCGATTCCTCGAACAAGGACACTACTACCAGTTGCAGTCTTTTCAGACAACGGCAACAAGCCACGCAGGTGGAAAGACTGCGCAGCTCCCGTATCAAGCAAGATGCGCACAGCGACAGCCTCCTCACCAGGCACAGATACGGTCCCATTCGTCAGAAAGGGCTCGTACATGGACTGGGGTTTCTCTGATTTTAACGCTGCATGAAGGACAGGCGACATTTTCTTCGAAGAACTAACGAGACCCATTGGTTTCGTGGACTGTTTTTTTTTTAAATATTAAACAGTCTGCCACAACATGCCCGGGCTTTTTACAATAAAAACAGTGTCTGTCTTCTTGCTTTACTGCATTCTTTTTCGTGTCTACATCAGTGGTCGTAGAGGGGTTAACTCTCAAGCGAAAACGTTCCCTGGAAATGTTATGCGTTAAGAAATATTCGTCAACAAGTATAGCAGCTTCAGAAATAGACTCGGCCTTCTTCTCAGCTAAATAGGTTGCCACGGCGGTTGGCAGGCAGTTCTTAAATTCTTCTAAAAGAATTAGTTCACGCAATTTCTCCTGACTATCAACACGCTGTGATGAGCACCAACGATCAAACAGGGCTGCTTTATCTCGACCAAATTCAACAAAAGTTTGACGCTCAGCTTTTTTTAAGTTTCTAAACTTCTGTCAGTATGCTTCAGGGATCAGCTGATAGCACCTCAACACTGACGCTTTCACAACATCATAGTCACCGCTCTGCTCCACTGTCAGCGATGAGTAAACCTCCTGCGCCTGTCCCACTAAAACGCATTGCAGGAGGAATGCCCATGCAGTTCTCGGCCAATTTAAATTAGTCGCGACACGCTCAAAGTGGGGAAAATATTTTTCCACATCTCTTTCCACAAAAGGGGGCACAAGTCGGATGTGGCGAGTGACATCAAATGAATTAGGGTCAGAAGGAGCGACACCTTCCCTCTGAGCCGCGATTTCTAATTTTCTCAACGCGAGTCGGTTTTCAAGTTCATGCTCACGTGCCTGTGCTCACGGTCGAACTCAATTTCCTTCTCTCTGATACCTAACTCTCTTAACCGAATCTGCAGTTGTAATGCTTCTGTAGACACAAAGGATTGTTTCTCTACAGGCAGAATGCCCTTACTAACCAAAGCAGCTTGTAAGACGGTCTTGATTGTATCTTTGGTGCGCTTTTCAGCAGAAGTGAGCTCAACCTCGTAAGTTGCAGCCAAGTTCAGTAACTGCTCTTTCGTAAATTTCAAAAATAACTCGATAGAGGGTTCTTTAACGAATACTTCCTCTGTTGCCATTTTAACGCGTAATTTTAAAGCGCTTGTTAACGTTTAATTTTAGATGTAAAGACAGTTAAAGCACGCAAAAAAAAAAAAAAATTACAAAAATTACAAATAAACACTCACCAAAGCAGTTTAACTGCGACAAAGCTACGAGGTAGCGAATATCTAAAGTGGTCAAACGAAAAGCACAATATAGGCTACAAATGACCACGCATTTTAATGTCCACCCACAAATTAATCAATACGCTAGTACAATCAGAATTCCAGCGCTCACTAAATAGGCGGTATGCCACAATATATCACAAGCTATACAACTAAACTAAAAGGTATTCTGATAGGCAAAAATGTTGTCCAACTTCTCTAACTAACTATACACAAAAACCAAAACAAAATCCTAAATACCTACGCAATCTTCAGTGGCTTACTCAGCTCGAGGCATCTCCTACGTGCCCCCTCCTGAGATATCCACCAAAATAAAATAAACGTCAACTAAACAAAGGAACAGACAATCATAATTGCTCACCAGAACACTCACCAAAATGTTGTAGCCTTCAAAAGTTCCGCAATTCACACTAAAGTCCGACTTAATCAAAATTATTAATCCCGGACGAGCCTCCAATATGTTACGGGCGGACGGACACCACCCCTAACATAAATGGAGAGACGCACACAGACCAGCTCGTGTCCAACATAAGGGGTATGTTTATTTAGTAAGTTGTTCAGAAACAGAGGCAGTAATACTGAGGCGGAACGCTTTTGTTTCCCGGGGTGGACTCCTAACGCTTCAACGACAGCACGGCAGTGCATAGGCTCCTGCTCAGGCTCAGTGTGCGCCTCCAGGTGTGCGCCTCCAGGTGTGCTTCCGGAAAGCTTTTGTAGCTCCAGTATACGGCTGCGCTCAGGTGTGGCTCATCTGTAATTAAGAGCAGGGGAAACTCAAACACATAATTAGAACACAGCGGAGCTGAGGGACATAACAATAATACTAAAAATGATAATTTGTTTAAATTTTTTAAATAATTAGGAAGTGATGCTGATGATTGGATTAGTTCACTATTATCACTATATTGACTTCCATAGTATATTTTTTTCCTACTATGGAAGTCAATGAGACCAGAAACTGTCTGGTTACTGATATTCTTCTAAATATCTTCCTTTCTGTTCAGCAGAAGAAAGAAATTCATACAGGTTTGAAACAACATGAGGGTGAGTATATGATGACAGAATTTTCATTTTAAAGTGGAGTATCCCTTTAATGAAGACATTGGCTGCATTTATGTTGCATTAAGCACAAAACCACATCTTCCAGATTGAAGATCTAACAGATTTGTAATAATATCACTAGTGCCTCACAGAAATGTATGCCTGTACAGTATGTCAAATATAAAATTAAATAACTTATTATATTACTTGTGAAAAACATGTTAACTCCTCACTAATTACTCAAGCGTTACCTTGTCATCCCGCAGGAACTACTAGTGATGAGGACCATTATTTTTAAAATGAAAAACATGTTAACACCTCACTAACATATCACCCCGCAAGAACTATATACAACATAAAACAACTGCAGTGATTGGGTCTAATATTTTTTTTATTATACGCACGGGAAGATTTCCATGAAATCGTAAAAGAAAATAGTGCATTATGCAAAAAATGCACAACTGGGCATGCAAGAATAAAGCACTGTGCAAAATATAATGTCTGAATTAAACATTCTAAATTAAATACAATTTGGCACAATGGTGAAACCTAGCCATAAACTAAACAGAAATTCTGTACTTTGAAATGACATTCAATACATTCAACACATTCAACAAACTGTGAGAAACTGAGCCAAACATAATGGCTCAACAACAACACTTTCAACACAATTAGATTGTGAGGATAAACAGAATGCACATAAGATTGTACATACAGCCACTGGCAACATGTTATTTATTCTTTTGTGGAATGTTTATTAGCTCTCCACTTTTCTTTTTTTCATCTATGGCACTGCACACTGGTTCCTGTGTACACAACTGTCAGCAACGGTCTGCAAAGTCGCAGCTTCTGCCCTTTTTGAAACGCAGCACATAATTTATTGTACGCTGCATGTTACAGGCTTCCAACTCAGCAATGGCAGACTTATCAACAATCGTTTTCCTATCCACACCATAGACAGTATATAAACAAATCCACACCACACTTTGGTATGCCTCCATTTTGGTTGCTCCTTTTGACAGGTTGTTACGACCGCTAGGGTTCAGCCGCAACAGGAAAAAGAGAGTCACACATACCAGAGAGATGACAAATAAAAGGACTTTTATTTTGTGTTATTCTATGAAGGTAAATCAGTAGCAAAACTCGAGAGCACGTAGATGTGAACTTGAGAACTTGTACAATAAACATTCGTACTTGTACATGAACATTTACACTCACAGCTCAAATGTGAAAACCTGTAAAATAAAAATCTGAAGTTGAATGTTGAAATTTGCACTCGCAGACAATAGTCACAAACCTGTATTCTGAAGCTGCAGACAAGTAGACACAAATGTGTAAAATGCCATTCACAGAAATACAACGACAGACACAAACTTGTAATATATATTTTGCGTTTAATCTTACATTCACATTCGCGGAACAGCCTCAATTAGGCACTTGCAACTTCTCAAATCTGTCACTGCAAATTCAAATTTCGCGCCTTGACTTTTGCTACTCTTTTCGCGATATATCAGGTGCAAAACTAACTTGTGCACTTGAAACTGAGAGGCGGTGAGAGAGAAAGGGGGGCGGGAGGAGGGGGTGTCAAAGGAGCCGTTTTATTGGTTGGCACCTAGCCAATGAAATGGGACTTCGATGATGTCACAAAACCCACGTGCACTGAAACGCTATTAGACTGATATTAAAAGAAATAAACAATATTATCAAACTCAGTAAACACCATGCTAATAATGCATACTACAGAAAAGCAGATGAGCACAGAATATGACGAAAGAAAGCAAATGTGTGTTCAGTGCAAATAAACTTGCTGCCTGTGTTTTATTAATAATGCAACGAATTATGTTTTTTGTTATTGTTTTTTTTATATATATATAACTGTTGATCCATTAAGCCTCATTAAGCGTTTTCTTGGTTTTCTATGGGAAGATAATGTACAATTGTTGCGTTCATATTCTGTGCTTTTCTGTGTGCTTTGTTTGTATGGTGTTTCCTGAGTTTGGTCTTTTAATACCACTGTCTCAATTAAACGCGTTGTGTTCATATTCTGTGCTCATCTGCTTTTCTGTAGTATGCATTATTAGCATGGTGTTTACTGAGTTTGATAATATTGTTTATTTCTTTTAATATCAGTCTAATAGCGTTTCAGTGCACGTGGGTTTCGTGACATCATCGAAGTCCCATTTCATTGGCTAGGTGCCAACCAATAAAACGGCTCCTTTGACCCCCCCTCCTCCTGCCCCCCTTTCTCTCTCACCGCCTCTGAGTTTCAAGTGCACAAGTTAGTTTTGCACCTGATATATCACGAAAAGAGTAGCAAAAGTCAAGGCGCGAAATTTGAAATTGCAGTGACAGATTTGAGAAGTTGCAAGTGCCTAATTGAGGTTGTACCGCGAATGTGAATGTAAGATTAAACGCAAAATATATATTACAAGTTTGTGTCTGTCGTTGTATTTCTGTGAATGGCATTTTACACATTTGTGTCTACTCGTCTGCAGCTTCAGATTCAGAATACAGGTTTGTGACTATTGTCTGCGAGTGCAAATTTCAACATTCAACTTCAGATTTTTATTTTACAGGTTTTCACATTTGAGCTGTGAGTGTAAATGTTCATGTACAAGTACGAATATTTATTGTACAAGTTCTCAAGTTCACATCTACGTGCTCTCGAGTTTTGCTACTGATTTACCTTCATATTATTCGCCCCTCTTTCATATGGAGAGTGTCGGATAGCCAGCCTGATGATACAGTACAGGCAAAGGCAAAATTCCTTTCAGAATAAATCTCTCGATGTGTCCAAATGTAGGCCCTATCTTATTAAATTATAAATATAGTAGCTAATGTATTTAAAGGTTTTTCATTAAAAAAAAATTCAATTGAAGTGTTCAATCCAATTGTTTCAACTGGTTTTGTTAGAGTTTTAGAATGTTTGAGGACACTGTATGATTGTCAACAATCTGGTATTATCTAAACATGAACTGTTGACGAAACGCGTTATACGTGTGCAATATGCCAGTTTTTAATTAAGTAACAGTTTTAAAGTTTTATAAGTGCCAATGGAAGGCGTTAATGTGTCTACTACTATACATACGTACCTATTTAAATGTATATGAGAGAATGTTTGGGAGAGGATGCGCTAAGGAAATGTTCATTCTTTTTGTACAGTGTCTTTTTGTGTTGTCTCTGTAAAGCTATGGAATGGACAGAGTCCAAAACAAATTTCCCTTCGGGGACAATAAAGTATATCTCAATCAAGCGTTCATGACATTCTCGGGTCTTCTCTGAAGACAAAGCAAGCAGTGAAAGCCTTATTTAAAATATTTAGAAAAAATATTTAATGACGATGCTGGTTGGTTTAAGTTGCACACACGCAGTTTATTTTAGATAAAGACAGCTTACATGACTGCTCTTTCACCCTGATTGGCCAAGCACAAAGTAAAGTTATATAACATCTAAACATACCAGATGCTATATTCATCTTTTATCACAGTTATAGCTAACTTACAGAATTAAATGAAGATACCAGTGACCGTAAAATCTACAAGCTACGTTTATGCTAGTGTGCAAACCACGACTTCAAGACCCCCGATTACAAGACAGCAAAACAGAAGTCCTAATAACGTTACAACAGCCTGTCCGGTAGCACGTGTAATCAGTGCAATAATAATCTGAGCTAAGGAAGCTTACCGGGCTAACGTTAATGCTTATTTTTACAGTCTGGGATAACGTTATTTGAGCTATCGTCATTGTGGTGGTTTTCCATTAACGTTACATTACAAGCTCAGCTCGACTCGATTCTATTCACCATGTTTGTTTTTCCATTGTGAATATAGTGTCTTGTACCCGATGTGGTAAACTTACCCTTTTCCTTATGGATTGAGTAAGACGCCGCCACTTCACCGGGGTCAGTTCAGGTTGTTTATACCGGGAGTGAGCGAGTCGAGTCGGGGCGAGTTGAGCTAACGTTATAGGGATCTAACGTTACTGAAATATACCAAACGAAAAATTGTGAATATCTCGTACCTTGCACCTGCATGTGGTTCCTTTTCCGTATGGATTGAGTAAGAAGACGCCACTTAACTGCGGTCAGTTCAGGTTGTTTTTAGTCGACTCGGGGCGAACGTCACTGAAGCTAATGTCACACACTGAAATATACCAAACGAAACAATCAGCAGCACTCACTCATATCAACGGTATTAATATATCCATATACTTATAAAATAGATTTCATGTTAACGTTTCATACCTGAGATGTGTTCTTCTCCCAAAAATGTTTGATTCTCTGGTATTCTCTGGTGGCCGCGCAATTTCAAAATTCAAACAGCAACGATCCCACAATGCTATGCGGCGGCTGTAAAATAATGCTTCTACAGTGTAATTACAGGACTGTCCATAAATTTCCCATCATGCATTTGCATTTACAATAAAAACATGAATACAACATGCACTGTAAAATGTAATATGCTTACTTTACTTAGAAAAAGTGAGGAAACCGATTGCCTTAAAATTTCCAAGTAAAGTAGTGTATTAATTTTTAGTTGGCACAACTTAATAACATTTGTGTAAAAAACTTGTTAATGAAGTATACTCAAGCACTCTTGAATCAAAATCATTAGTTGTGGTAACTTCTCATTAGAGTTCACATTACTAGGAAAATAGCACACTGTAAATGTAATACGTTGACTTTACTTAGAAAAAGTGAGGAAACCGATTACCTTAAAATTTCCAAGTAAAGTAGTGTATTAATTTTTAGTTGGCACAACTTAATAACATTTGTATAAAAAAACTTGTTAATCAAGTATACTCAAGCACTCTTGAATCAAAATCATTAGTTGTGTTAACTTCTCATTAGTTCACATTACTAGGAAAATATCAGGAAACCGATTGCCTTAAAAAAAGCAAGTAAAGTAAAATAGGAATAGTATGTGGTACTGATAAATGCTTAGTTAGTATAGTTCACTTACACAAGAGTTCTAGTAACTAAAAAATAACTGTAGAGAGTACTTGATAATTTACTTTAAATGAAATGTTACCATGGTTGTGTTTTGCAGGCTGAATGATGAAGTCTGTGTGAGTCAAGCATGATCAATTACAAGATTGTCACACATATAGAGGATTATATAATCCCAATTAACTGTTGGGTTAATATATATATATATATATTAGGGCTGGGTGATTTAATTCGCGATATTGTTATGCGCATCTCGTCAGTAAAGCCGGTTCCTTGATTAAATCGCCATCACCTGCTTTCAGATGGAGCAGCATCAGCATAGGGCTGAGGAGATAATTAAGTGATTAATTTAGTGATGATTGAGCATTATTGAAGACACCTGATGTTAACAAGCAGAATCACTGAAGGAGAAAATCTCAAATTGTAAGTTACCATTAAGGTGATGGGTGTTTGCTTTAGTTGGGCTCTAGACCATTATATGTTTACTTTAATATTTACTGTTGTTTGTCTGCTGTTATTGATTGATAACAGTTAAATGAACAAAGTAAAATGTTATTTGTTAGTGTTGGTTATGTTTTGACATAATCATGCTGTGATCTGAAAAAGGAAACTTATTGAGATAGTTTGGTTTATCTTGTTAGCAGCAGATTAGTGATTCTTCAGCCTATGATTATCAGTACTTATAATTCTAAATATTTAATAAACATTATTCTGATCAAAAGACATTCAGATTAATTCATTTAAAACACAGACATCAATAATCAGCCTGTGAATCTCAACAATGGTGACAATAATAAAGCATGTTGCAGTGGCTGCCACCAATCACAACTCATTAATGGCTCCCATCATGCATTGCGGTATGAATAAATTATGATCTGAATTGAATCTGAATGTAATTTACTTTTCCTAATTGAATATTCTGCTTGTCACCATTGTTGAGATGCATAGACTGAATCTTGACATCTGTGTGTGCCTAAAAGAACTATTTTTTTTTTAAAACAACTTTTAAGAAATCCTTTATATTATATAAAAAATTCTGGGCATTTATGCAGATTCACTAACCAACAACATAAATCAAAGTCAGAAAGAAGGATTTTAATGAGTTCAGTGATCAAGTTCAAATGATGATTGTCATAATATAACTAACACCATCAGATCACTCTTTTCTTTGTTCAACTGGCAATTATAATTCAGATATAACAGCCAAACAAAATCTAAAGTAAACATATAAGGGTCTAGAGCCCAACTAAAGCAACCATTGATCGTCATAACGGTAACTTACAATTTGAGATTTTCTCCTTCAGAGAGTCTGCTTGTTAACATCAGGTGTCTTCAATAATGTTCAATCATCACTAAATTAATCACTTAATTATCTCATTAACTTCAACACTCTTGAGTGTGGACTCATACACTCCCAGGAGTGTTAATTTAACACTGGAGTTTTTGCTGTGTACAAAGAGCCGTAGTTAACTGACAAGCTGAGCCATATCGCAGTAAAATCGCGGACGTATCTCCAGCGATATTTAATGCGATTTGGCTCATCTTGTCAGTTAACTACGGCTCTCTGTAGTAAATGCCGCTCCATCTGAAAGCAGGTGATGGTGATTTACTACTAATCAAGGAACCAGCTTTACTGACGAGATGCGCATAACAATATCGCGATTTAAATTGCCTGGCCCTAATATATATATATATACATATATAGAGAGAGAGAGAGAGAGAGAGAGAGAGAGTAGTAATTATCTTTCTCTGATTCTAAATGACTGTTGCACCACTGCATCAATAAAAAGAGAATCATAACAAAGAAAAGAAAGTTCCAATTGACCAACCAAAGGGATCACTAATCGCCATGATGGTGACTAAAAATATTCAGTTGTATTGACAATTCAACATTCAAGATTACTTTGGGAAATGAGTGAATGCAAACAAAGACAAATAACTGCAGAAGTGGAGGAAATGAGTGAAAGGTCCATTAAGAATTTCCCCGCCTCAAAAACCACACTCAAACCAATTAATTAAACTTAACTTGGGTTTTCTGAGTAAATAAACCATAGTATGTGAATAGTACAGATTACTAGATTTTTACAATTAAGTTAAGACATTAAGTAAAGTTAATTAAAAAAATTTAGTAAGAACCACTGTTGGATTTTACAGTGTGTTGTTGTAAAATGTATTGTAAAAATTACATCAATTGCTAACAGTGTATGCAAGCCAATAGTTTAAGGGAATTCTTTGTTAAAGCCTTACTTTCCAGTTAGACTAAAGTGTTGCTCTCCATGAGAGAAAGAATGCATTATCTTGATGTTTTGAGAGGACTCTCCTATTTATAGTTAGAGTCTGGCCAAATCCAACCTTGGGTAAAGCTGTGTGTCGATGTGTGTGTTAGTCTTCTTGGTTACAGGTTAAGGAACCACTGGCATTATTGAAGATTGACTGAGTTGTTGTTCGGGACATGCTGACACCCAGCAACCCAAATCTGCGGCCTGGAAGGTCACAGCGTGCCTAACTTCAGGGTCCGAGTGTCAGCTGCCTAATCTATGGAGATATGTTTCTGTCTATCTGTATATGTGTGTAAAATTACTATGTTTATCTATTTTTTAGCCAATCAGAAACTGCAACCTAGCTTAGACCTTGGTGAAGTGTATAATTGCTGTGATCTTTGTAACTGTAAGCGAGGCGGCCTACGAACTCCTGTGTGAGTCTCGAAGCTGACCTCTGCTGATGAAACTGCAAACTATCTTCAGTAAATATTTTCGTCAATTTATTATAATTCTGACTCCGGGTCTTCTTTCAAACATCTGGTCCTTGGGTCCTAAACTGTTACCCCCTAACACTTACTTCATTCTTACATCAATTGGATAACGACTGCATTACGCCACTTATTATGGTTTCATTCCAAGTAAATGTGGTAACATGAAATACTGAGTTGAATTTTTTATTAGCTTATTTGTAAGTCAGCCTAAAGTTCAATTCAAGCACCCTAGCAACAAGAAAATGTCTAAACATACAGTAGCCTTAAATATTCAACACATGTGAATCCAAATTTATATGGACAAACAAAACTGCTAACTCCAACTTGAGTGAGAAAAATAACAAACTGTTAAGTTTGTAGCAGGTGTGAACAGTGATTACGTAAGGGATAATGCCCGACGAGGTGTCCATTAACAGAAATTAATGGACGATGCGGAGGCGTGAACCGTCCGACGCGAAGCGGAGTACATTAATTTCTGTTAATGGACACCTCAAAGGGCATTATCCCGCTTATACCATGGTCACTTACGAAAGAAAGAAATATTTAATCAATTAATAATACTTTAATGTGTTTCAGAGTAAAAATCGTGAGGATTTTTATTTATTAAGTCGAGCGCACTATTTAATATCTCCCGTATACAGGCGTTGCCAAGCAACGTGGCATACAGCGACCCGACCGCAGCAGTTGTTCAGTGAGTTTGAGCCAGCGCAATCATTTAGAACTGTCATCAGCAGAGCCGGATTAACGCAAAGGCAAACTAGGCACGTGCCTAGGGCCCGATTGGCGGGATGGGGCCCAGACAGAGGGACAAAAAAAAAAAAAAAAAAAAATTGTACAAATGTCCTATCTACAATTTATTTCAAAATGTATTAATTAACTAAAAATAGTGACGATGTTTATCTTAACCATAGACTGTTACATTACGTCACATTAACGCCAGCCCATGACTGTATATATATAGAGGCGCCAGCCAGTTAAGTCCGAGTCAGCGGCGGTCAGAGGCGGTTAACGAACGCATCCATCAGGTGCTGCGAGTGCGAAGCAAAAGCCTAAATAGGCACGCAAAAAAGCACAGCTCGTAATGCAGGTCATCGATTTTGGAGTGATTGCAATGTATTTTAAATATAAACTTGTGGGCTACTGTAGATCAGCGTCATTTCTGGAAAAATCATTCACCGCTTTGTTAGTCTACGAGTTTAAAAGAGCGCGAGCGTCATTAACGTGCCTAGACGCGACGCTTTGAATTTGCGCGTACAATGAATAACATCGCGTTGGGAGCTGACTAGTAAAAAAGCTACAAAAGTAAAAGACAAGACGTTTGTATTCAAAGTTAAAAAACCAACACACTGCAACATTTTTAAATGTTTCAAATAAAGGATCTCATATCTATGGGTCTATCTTCTATATTCTGATGCTGATGATTATACCCTGACATCATTAGTTTAGATTTTTTTTCCTGCTCAGTAGCGATCGTATCTTTCTCTTCCACTTGATTTGTGTATAGCATATTTAAGGTAGCAATGCAATACATAATATCATATTACTGATATTAATAATATGACAATATCTGCAGTCAATATTGATTAAATGGGAGGGAAAAATCCTGCCCATAACGCATATGAAAAAAATTATAAAAGCACGTTCATGTTCATCTACTGAAGTGGTATTCTGGAACTGTGAATAAACTGAATAAAACAGCAAAATAACAACAAGAACAATAACATCTTCATTAAACAAAAAAGAGATTACCTTAGATGAAGTTTGATGTAGTAGGCTACCAGTAAAAAGTCTTGACCCATTACTATTTTTAATGTTTTTGAAAGAAGTTTCTTATTATGCTCTACAAGCCTGCATTTATTTGATCAAAAATACAGAAAAAAAACAGGAATATTCAGCGAGGATGTGTTAAATATATAAAAGTGATAGTGAAGACTTTTTTAAAACAACTTTTTAATAATCAAAAAATCCTGAAAAAAAGTATCACGTTATAAAATAAATATTAAGCACCATTTCTAGCATTTGATAATAAATCCGAATATTATAAAGTTTTCTGAAGGATCACGTGACACTAAATTCAGCTTTGCATCACAGAAATATATTTTAAAGTATAGTAAAATAGAAAACCATTATTTTAAATTGTAATAATATTTCACTATATTATTTTTCTGTAGGCTATTTTTGATCAAATAAATCCAGGCTTGATGAGCATAAGAGACTTCTTTCAAAAACATTAAAAATAGTAATTTGTCCAAACTTATGTACTGTGTAAGTAAAAATATACTAAATTTAAAATTAAATGTTGTATAAATAAAAAGGTTAGGAATCATATTTGTTTCAAGTGTTTTTTATTGGGGGTGGGGGGGCCTCCAACATGAATTTTGCCTAGGGCCTCCAAATGTCTAGAACCGGCCCTGGTCATCAGGCAAATTGACGGGACGCCTTTCCTAGGTGTACATTATCACTTTTTAATGGACACCCTGCAGCCTATGGGACCACGTGAAACGTAAAGAAGAGCGCCTTCTACAAGGTGTGTGTGTGTGTGTTTGTTTTCTGCAGGGGTGCCCTGGATTGTTTACTACTGTTTGCAAAGACTCACCTACACTATTTATACGTTTCATACTACAAAGCACAAAGAAATACCGCCGTATTATGTGTTTCTGAACATACCTTAGATTAAAGGTAATGACTATAGTAACCTATATTACTATTAAATACCATGACACATGAATTAAAGTAGGCCTACCATGGTATTACCATGTTATCATCTGATACCATCTGTACTGTAGTACTACTCACTGTTAGTCTCTTATTGGCCTATTTAGCTGATCCAGCCATGGAACAAACAAAACAAGCCTTGAAAATTGATCTAAAAAAAAAAACACATATTATACAGACACTTGATATTTAATTGTATTAGCTGATTTAACTAACTATAGTTGATTGCATTCTATATTTACTTACAGTAAAACGTTTGCTATGTGTTTGCAATACGTGTTTTTCTCTTTTTTCTGCACTTTGGCCTGAGTTTTTGTTGCATTTACACCGTTCTGGCCAGCCGGGGTCACCAGCGTGTGGCGTTTCGAACACTTTAAAACAGTGAATCATTTTGCGAAGCAGTTGGTTCAATTGATTCGAAGCTTTGAAAAGCTTCATTTCTACCATCACTACTAAAAACGTCTCATGATTCGAGCATTTATTGCAGTGGAGTGTTGGCATGTCATGCTTTTGCTGTAGAAAGCGCTGTCTTCAGTGTTGCCAAGTTTCGCTAGAGAAAGTGACGTAGTCTAAAAAATTGACTGGTAAAAAAAACCCTTACAGTCAGTTATGCAGCTCTGATACTATGTGGTATCAGTGATTAGCATAGCATTAGAGCATTAGGTCAGTGATTAGCATGGCACTGACAGAAGGAGAAACAACATCAAACACTAAATAACTAACTCTGGCAACCCTGGCTCTCTTTTGACCAAGAACGCAGTGAGAGAAGTCAGGCGGATGCTTCAGTTTGAGTGGGCTTGTCCTGGGCAGTTTGAAAACCCCTGGTGGTCTAATCCATTCACTTTTCAATTTGTATGTGCAGTATTTTTTAGCTGTGACTATTAATAAGTTTGACTGTAGAATGTTTGCTTAAAAAGTGTAAAAAATGTTATGTGTTATTTATCTGTATATAATCCTGTTGAATCCTAAAAAAAGTCTTCATTTTAGGTAGTTTTTATCACGCTGAGTAAGTTCAAGTGTGAAGTTCAACGAGGAAACTAGGGGGCCGTTTACATGACACCATTTTCAACTTAAAACGGAAAACTTTTTATGTGTTTTGGCCGTTCATTTGCAACAGCGTTTTGGGGGCCTAAGAAAACACAAGCTTTTAAATCCGTTTTCAAAAGCTTGCGGTGTTTTGAAAACTATCATTATCACTTCGTGTAACGGTGTCATCTACAAAAACCCAGATTTGTGAAAGCGTTGATGTCATACGCATGTGTATTACCTGTTCAGTTTAAAGGTGTGTAGTGTTTCTTTACAAAGTGACATCGCCATCTACTGGCCTGGCATGAATAATACAGCTTTTTTAGTCATTTTCTTGCATCCTTGTGAACGGGATCATTTTTACAATGTTTTCGTCTGTATGCAAAAAAAAAAAAAAGCAAAGCAGAAACTTTTCAGTTTTTAGTACATTGTTGTCGTGTAAACGTACCCTAAGTCAACACACACATGCAGGGAACAGAAACAATAAAACCAAACCAAAACCGAATATACAGTACATGTCATAGACTATAAACAGACTCCTCAAAGTTAACACTGGCACCTCTCTGCCTGTTTTAGATCAGTTGTGTAATAATCTCCTTCATTTTTTCAGTTCTAAAATTGACAATGTCCATAACCTAATTCATGCTACACCTGTTTCCTCTTCAACACTCTGCTTGCCTAGTTTCTCTGGCACATCTTTTACTGTTTTTTCCTCAAATTGCTTACTAGGAAGGTGTCACATATGAAAGCCACCACTTGCTCGCTTGATTCGTGCAAAATTCTGCTGCTAGGAGTCGTGAGAAATGAACACATCACTCCAATACTGGATTGGCTCCGGGTCAGGTCCAGGATTTTAAAATCCTTCTGCTCACATGTAAGGCACTGCATGGTCTTGCCCCTCAGTATCTGTCTGCGCTCCTAACTACAGTATATAAATTCCCAAGCGTTATTTGTGCTCCTCTCAAGCTGGTTAGCGTAACTTTTTCTTGGTGGTTTTAATTATTTTGTATTCCAGTGTGTTCTTTTGTTTTTTCTTTTTTTATGCTTTGTTTTTCTCTCTTTGTATTTTATATTGTGTAAAGTGCCTTGAGAAGCTGTTTTTAAGGCGCTATATAAAATAAAGTTTATTATTGTTATTACAGTTACACATGAGATTCATACTTTTAGCAAGTCAAGAGATTATATGCATTATCTAAGTGTGTGAACGTATAGAATAAAAGACTGCACTTGTGGTCAGTCTAAACTTAACTTTAACTTCCTCTTGATGTGGGTAAGATGAAGCTCTTAGTCTGAGGTGAAGTTCATCTCCAAAGAACAAACAAGACTGCATCATGAGGTGCTCTGCCAGTTGTTTGAATTCAATGAGGATTATGCAACTTCCACTCTGTGAGTGTAACAAATAATAAATCTTTTTATATACTTTGTAATTATGTCACTGTATATTTATGATGTTTTAACAGCCTAATCATTTCATTTTCAAGAATACTCCTAATGTTTTTATATGTGTATGATTGTTTATTTCCTGCAGATTTACTTATATGGTGTCAAGCTGCAGAGACTTTTTTTTCGTTCTTTAAACTAAACTAAAAAACGAATAAACGAGCTGGTTTTCATTTCTCGTTATTCCATTCCAAACAGGAAATCAAATGACCAAAAGATACACTGACCAATAAAACAATAAACCAAGTATTATTTTTTTTATTATACTTTTATATGTATTATAGTATGTATAATAATAAATACTAAAATAACAAGTAATTTTAAATGACAACATTGAACATCAAAGTAATAAAATAACTCACCGCTGATGTAGATTTTGGTGCCATTGTTGAATTTAGTTGGTTCACTAGTTTTCACACAATAATAAACTCCTAATTCATCAATGGTGATATTTTTGATGAACAGACGACTGTTAGTTTTCACTGAGTATTTGTGTTTGAAGATGCTGTTTTCATATTTAAATCTTTCATATGTTCTATCATAAGAGCGTACCATCAACACTGGAGGATCCGGTAATTTATGTGTTTGTACCAGTAAATCTCCTCTATATCAAGATCACAGGTTATAATCACATCAGATCCTAAAGTTACTGGTGTGTTTGTTAGAGACTCTGTGGCTTGATACAACATGAACAGATCTATGAGAGAAAGAAAAACACATTTATTAAAATATAAAATATATGTGATCATTCACACATCTCGAACTGAGAGCGGAAACACAAACCGCGACCACACAGACAAGAGGCGAAGTCAGAGATGAACTCATGATTGCAGTTATTTATATAATTTTGAAAATAATTCTTCCATGCTTTATTTGTGTCATTTGAAGTGCAATTTGAAAATGTAAAGAATATACATTTTTGAAATACTACAAAAGAAAGTTTAACACCAGTGTCTATGGGGTCAAACCAGTAATCCAGCATGATCTACAGGAGAGCTGCAGTTGCTCTGCTGTCCTCTAGAGGCGCTGAATGGAAGTTTCCCACTCAGTTTCACCGCTGGATGGCAGCTGGCACTCGTTGACTCTCTATTTTTCATGTTCGCTGAAAACATCACACTTTCATAAGCACATGTTCATCATTCGCTCATTTATTGTATTTATATATTGAGAGAACTCGATCTCGATATAAACTGTTTCGGATTTGCCTGTCTTTGCTTCAGATCTGCAGTAAACTTCATCTGAACTTCTGTGTGGAGGAACCGATTCATATTGAAGTGTTTTAATCACAACATGAAGATCATTCAGCTTCAGCTCTGTGAGTTTATTACATGATATTTACTCTACTACTCAAAAGTTTTGGATCGGCTTTTTTTTAAAAAGTATCAAAATTAAGTTAGTTTTTGCTTAAAACAAGCAAAATGATCTGGGGTAAGAAAAATAATCTTGTTTCTGTTTGAATTAAGATGATTTTTCTTACCCCATGGACAGATCATTTAGCTTGTTTTACTCACGTAATTTTGATTTATTTCCCCAGAAAACAAGACATAATATCTTATCTAATTTTACTTATCTAGTAAATGCATCTTGATTTAATAATTTTTAGATATTTGGACTGGAAACCAGACAATTTTCATTTTTTTGCAGTGTGCATTTATTTGATAAAAAGAAAGCAGCAATATTGTGAATTATTAGTATCATTTAAAACAGCTGTTTTCAATGTGAATGTATAGTAAAGTGTAGTTTAATCCTGTGATCAAAGCTGAATTTTCAGCATCCAGTTTTCATCCTTCAGAAATCATTCTAATATGATGATTTGATGCTCAAGAAACATTTCTCATTATTATCAATGTTAAAAACAATTATTTGCACTTTTATTTCAGGATTCTTTGATGAATAGAAAGTACAAAAGAACAGCATTTACCTGAAATTGAAAGCTTTTGTAACATTAAAGACTACCGTTCAAAAGTTTGGGGTCAGTAATTCTTTTTTTTAAGATTATTTTTAAGAAATAAAATAAATCAATACTTTTATACATCAAGGATTAATTAAAGTGACCATAAAGACATTTTTAATGTTACAACATATTCTATTTGAAATAAATGCTGTTTTTCAACATTGATAATAATCATAAATGTTTTTTTAAGCATCAAATCATCATATTAGAGTGATTTCTGAAGGATGATGTGACACTGAAGACTGGAGTAATGATGCTGAAAATTCAGCTTTGACCACAGGAATAAATTACACTTTAAAATAGTGCAAATAGAAAACAGTTACAGTATTTTAAATTGTCATAATATTTAACATTACTGTTATTTTAATTATTATTATTATTTTTTTTAATCAAATAATTGCAGCCATGGTGAGCAAAAGAGACTTCTTAAACATTAAAAATTTTACCAATTTAATACTTTTGAACGGCAGTGTACATATGATTATTAATCTTGCAGCTGTTTCATAAATCATTTTATGTTATGACTTCACAGTTATAAGTGAGCAATCTTAATTATGATGTTTTTTTTTATTTATATCTTATAGATGTATTATTCTGTTGTCGAGCTGCAGTCTCAGATCAACTCACTGATTTGGGATCAAATGTGACCATAAACTGTGATCTTGATGAAAATGAGGTTTATTGGATTTTACTGAAAACACCAGATCCTCCAACTGTGATTCTACGATCATTCCTACCACCAAAATCACCTTTTTACTTAAATAATGCATTCAGAAAGAAATATTCAGTTCAGTTTAAACACCGTCTGGTTATTAATAATGTGACTGCTGATGAGTTAGGAGTTTATTACTGTATGAAAACAGGCACTCCTCCAAAACTCAGCAACAGCACCAGACTGCACTTCACCGGTGAGTTCATTTACTCTTTCAGGGATCAAGACATTGATGCTTACATGTGTCATTTACTTCATTCACTTTTTTCTTTCTTTCCAGAATCAACTCCACTGACTGAGTGTCACAATCATACAGCGGTGGAGTTTATTGATCAGAATCAGACACAATGGCAGATTATGATCATCATATCTGGACTGATGAACGGGCTTCTGCTCATTGTGCTGATCGGTGAGTGACTCTTCTTTAAGAAAAACTAAATCAGGAAATTAAATATATTAGTGTGTGGTGACATTTGTAACAATATAAAGATGATGCTCTTCTTCTCCAATAGGCAGGTGAAGTTTTTGTCTATTAATTTGACTTTTATTTTGTTTGTGTCTCCATATATACTGTTACAATTTAAGGATTTTTAATCTGAATTCACTGTTTCATTTTTAGTTTTTGCGGTTAGAAAAACAGAACGGCTGGAAAAAAACATTTATAATGCTGATTTACTGCTGACAAAAGTTATGTATCAGCCTCAGGACCCAAACCAGTCAGGCACATTTTATGAAATCATTCATATCAATACTAAAATTCATCACTGTAAGTATTGTGTAAGCTGATGACCTTTTATTACAAAAAACTAAAGTATCCTTTTGTTTGGATTCATTTTAGTTGAACTGCAGCTGAAATGCTAATATTGTTTTCTCAATATTGTTTTCAGGATGCTGAGAGAGAATTTATGAGCTGCAAATATTCAGCATCCAAATGCAGATACAAGTCTGTTTCTCTATTATACATTTCTATTGTCTGGGAAAAAATGTATAGACTTATTTTATGACTTCTTTTATGACTTTTTATGATTCACACATTAAACATCATTGTCAGATTCATGGTCTTTCGATCATATTGTTGTTCATTTCTTTCGATCAATGTTTAGTTAATTCAGTCAGCATTTGCATATAAAATGTAAATATGTGATTGTAGTGAACAATGAATTAAATGGAAAAAAGAAAAGTGGTCGTTTAAAAATTATAATAATATTTTTGTAACTTTTTCTCTTTTTTTTTAAATGAAAGAAAAAAAATATACAGGCTACATCATGTGGTTAAACTCATCTGAAGCACAAACCAAAACCAGAAACATTTGGTCAGTTGACAGCCAATGATAAACAGAGCCTGTCACCTTTGTCTAGAGTTGAGGTTTAACTTGTGAATCGAGTGTTTTTCCAGTACATTTATGTATCTCAGTTCTCACAGTTGTCTAAACCTCAAGTGGAAACAGCAGCATTGCTGTGTCTGTGTATCTACAGCTGCGTGTTTAGTGTAGACACTGACAAGTGTTTGAATGCATGGAAATCACCTTTACACTTGTTACTGTAGTTTATATCACTGTGAACATCCAACAGTTTATAGACTGCTACTGTCAGGGCCGCTTTACATGAATTGAGAGTCATTCTCAGATGATTGGAGAAAATAAATAAATGCTAGAAATGCTTAAACTATGGCCTCATGGAGAAAAGCAAAGCAAAAACTAAAACATTAAAAAGCATTAAAACATTCACATTCACATTGGAGTCTGTATAGATGTAGATGTATGAATCCTATTGTTGCAATTCACTTTTATAGACGTTTATCATATAGTTTAGTGTGAAAAGGGTCAATATTGTGTACAAGAGCTCTGCTGCCCTCTGCAGGCCATTCATGGTAGACACACAGATTCCCCTGTACTTGTATTTTTTTTAAACTATTAAGAATAAACATTACATTAAAGGAGAAAACACAACAAAGATAACCCACTAACTAAATAAATAACATGACCTTTCTTGCGAATATATAATCCTCAACAACACAAGGATATACAGCTTCAAATGTGAGTATTAGCCTACACCCCACGTAATTTCATCTGCTTTGTACACACTTGTTCTCTTTGGCTTTTATTTCATTATGAAGTGCTGATATTTTGCTGTAAATAGTGTGTTTATCTGCCACTGCCTTGTACTTTCTTATTGTCTTTTTTTTTATTGTCTTTATTGTACAGCACTTTGGTCAACCGTGTTGTTGTTTTTAATAGTGCTTTATAAATAATCTGGATTGCATTGGATACTTTTACTTTACTCAAGTACATTTTATGATGAATACTTTTTACTTTTACTTAACTACAGTTTAGGGCCTGTATCTGTGCTTTCTACTTCATTACATTTTTAAAATTGGGTATTTTCTAAGTGACCTCTGGTTTAGTCCCAGTTTAGACCTGGTTTAGTCCCAGTTTAGTGGTTTAATCTTTTAGACCTGGTTTAGTCCTGATTTAGACCTGGTTTAGACCTAGTTTAGTCCTGATTTATATCTGGTTTAGTCCTGATTAAGTGGTGCACCCATTTAGACCTTGTTTAGATCTGGTTTAGACCTGGTTTTAGTCCTGGTTTGATTCAAATGATTAAAAACAAAATCCTGCACAATAATCTCTTAAGAAATACTTTTACTTTTTACTTATATTAAATAACTCTGTATTAAAACCAATGAACACTTTAAATAATAAAATAATACTCTATGTAAACAACACCAAGCAATCACATTGCTGCTAATGATAAATAATAAACTATGGAAAGAGATAAAAAAATGTAATAAAACAGCAAATTAGCACAACACAAGTACAGCAGCATAAATGGAGAATTTACAGATGTACATTAGCAGCAATGTGAGTGTGGGCATACCCCATAGTGCAAATAGAGCAGTACAAATGGAACAGGTTATTCAGTTTACATTAGTCTGATACAGAGTTATTAAGTGTTCATGGCTCATGAACACTTAATAACATTAAATATCTCTGTATCAGACTAATGTAAACTGAATAACCTGTTCCATTTGTACTGCTCTATTTGCACTATGTGGTATGCCCACACTCACATTGCTGCTAATGTTCATCTGTAAATTCTCCATTTATGCTGCTGTACTTGTGTTGTGCTAATTTGCTGTTGTATTACTTTTTTTTAATCTCTTTCCATAGTTTATTATTTATCATTAGTAAAGTTTGTTTCATGTTGCACAAGTACACAGAAGAAAATTCCTAGTCTGTGAAACCTTTCATTGAAAATGGCAATAAAATCTATTCTGATTCTGATATTACGTCATTTTACTTTTAAATTAGAGTCAGCTGGAAGAGCCTTTGGTTTTCCTGCATGTTTTGCAATACCAGTGCTTAGATCGAGGAACACGTTTTAGGCTGAGACATTGAATGTGGAACCACTCATCACATCTATCACATGCAACCATATCACCCGAGTTGTCTGATGAACGGCAGATGCAATATACTGGAGCCTGGTTGATAGCATGCAATGGAGACCTAACAAGTGAGGTCTGATGTGATGTCACACTGGTGTTGTTAGATCCATTTGGTGCAACATTTTCCCTGTAGAGTCCAAGCTCTTGTTTTCTCGATAGGATTTCGGGAAGAATAACACCTCGCCAGAAAGTGGACAACTTGTCTATCATTTCTGTGATGAAGTTGTCATCTCTAGGTATGTGGATGGCAACACAGTCTACAGTTGTCCACAATAGCAAGTCAGCATAAGTTGTGTTGCAAACAAACATTTGCATTTGGACCTGCGTGAAGTACTGGTGGTCCTTCTTAATGTTAATTTCCGGGTCAAGACAAAAGTGTTGATCTTGTACTGCTTCAACAATGGGACTGTCCTTGTGCTTATAGGGGCATTTTATCTCCATTACCCCTTGTCCACAACACTTGCTGTCAATAATGCCATCTGGTGAGGCAGCAAGATATGTTAATGTCCTTGAAATATGAAGACCAGACTTTTTGGTGGTGCACAACACGTGTTGTTTTGACACTTTCATGCTGCTGCACGTACCCTCAGTCACTGCCTCTTTGTACAGGCGGAATGCCACATCCTCATGTCGTCTTCCCCATATGACTGCTGGTGCATTGATAGGGGTCAACTGGGGTTTACAAATTTTTGAGACGAGTGATGTTGGCTTATCTCTGGCTTTCATTGCCAAATGAGCTGTTGAGGCTGTTATGCGACCAGCGCGTTGCTCATGCCAGACTAAAGAAGATGACTGAGCATGAGTTGCCTCTTCCACATAGTCATGTTGTTCTGGTGATATTGTTGGCAATGTCCAAGTTTTACAAAGTTCCTTTAGGTCACTTTCACTCATCTTTGCATATAGTTCGGAATGAAGAGTCCTTAAACTGTTTGGTAAATGAACACTGGCAGTTATGTCTCTACTATACACAACTTGACAATAATCTGTGTATGTTGAAATGGCCAGCAACTGGTCATCATCATCTGCCAGAGTCTGCACAAACAGGGCTCTCTGCCTTTCTGTTGAACATGTAATGTTATTCACCTTCTTCCTCCGAGCTTTTAGGACTTTTTCCTTCGCTTCCTGCTTGTAAAACTTTATCTTGGAAACAGGAGCTGCCTCTAGCTTCTTAACAAAGCACTGATTCCATTGACAAGGTTCTTCTGTGCATGCTGAACTGGTGTATCCCATACGTACAGCTGCCTCGATCTTAAACAGAACTGCGGAAATAATGATTTATTTAATAAAAGAAACATAAAGTAAAACAAAAACCCACAAGGGGGCAAAACACAAGATAAAACAAAACAACAACTTCAAAATCAAACATACCAGAGGGTCACGGGAAAACGGGAGACGTATACAAGACAAAGATCCGACACAGACTGCAAACACAAAGGAACTTATAAAAGGAAACTAATCAGGAAGGAACAGGTGGAAGAACTCAATAATCAGATAACAAGGGGCAGGGATCAGACAATGACACGAGCACATGGCCCAAAATAACAAAACACCCATGTGCAGCACAAGACAGGACAGGACAGGCATGTGACAGTTGGAACCTACTTCATGGTGATACACAGTCTGTACCCATCCAGATATGAAAATTTGTAGGCTTCAAGGGATCTATAATTGTCCGTGGCGGCAGAACTAAATACACCTGAAACAAAAGAAAGGGATTCATTTTTTTTTCATTGAGGTCTTTTTATACATGGACATTTCACATCTAGAAGAGTGACAATTGACCAGGGCAAAAACATTGACAAATTGCAAGTAAATGATACAAATGCTTTCATGTCAATCTTCACGCCTTTTAGTATTTCACAACTTATACAATGTCAAAGAAACAATTTCTCATTACAAATGTTAAAGTCTAGCTGTTGTCGTTAGACACTACATTCAATAAAACTGAATCTGATGACTGGTTAATGCAAAAAGTGTGAATAGAGGGTATGCACATACCATTTTAATTTAAATCTAAATAGAAATGTAATCTCAAATGAATGGACAAATTGAGGGGCAAATCAAAGAATAACAAAATAATACCATTGCAGAGATGGCCACTCAATTTTCTGTTGCTATGTTATGACATTGCTATGCATAATGGTTGGCAGCCAGGCCCGGAGTGGGTAATCGGGAGAATCGGGAGAATTCCCGGTGGGCCGCTTCACTTTTGGGCCGGTTGAGGAAATGTGTTTTTTTTTTTTTTTTCACATTTCAATGTCACGTTAGTTAGCTACACACGTTTCACATTCTGACACCGCAGCGCGCAGCCTCTGCATGGCCTGTACCATGTGAGGGAGTTCTCCCCTCCCCTCCTATTGAGTTGGTTGGGTCCATAGTCCGTCTTTTCCAAAACGTTTTCTCAGGTGGGCTACCGCGGCACCGCCGGCACCTACCGATAGCTGGGTCGGCTCTACCGTAAATGGTACACGTCAGGGAGGATGGATGGGAGGAAGAGGCCAGGAGGTATGGAAGCTTTGTTTCCGCCACAGAATAAAACATTTTAAAAGATAATTGCGACTTTTTATCTCACAATTGCGAGTTTACATCTCGCAATTCTGACTTTATTTCTCAGAATTGCGAGATATAAAGTCAAAATTGCGTGAAATAAAGTCGCAATTGCGTGTTATAAAGTCAGAATTGCGAGATATAAAGTCAAAATTGCGTGAAATAGTCCCAATTGCGTGTTATAAAGTCAGAATGAGAGATATAAAGTCAGAATTGCGAGATATAAATTCAGAATTGTGTGAAATAAAGTCGCAATTGCTTCTTATAAAGTCAGAATTGCGTGATATAAAGTCGCAATTGCTTATAAAGTCAGAACTGCAAGATATATAGTCAGAATTGTGTGATATAAAGTCGCAATTGTGTGTTATGAACTCAGAATTGCGAGATATGAAGTCAGAATTGTGTGAAATAAAGTCGCAATTGCTTCTTATAAAGTCAAAATTGCAAGATATAAAGTCAGAACTGCGTGAAATAAAGTTGCAGTTGCTTATAAAGTCAGAACTGCAAGATATAGAGTCAGAATTGTATGAAATAAAGTCGCAATTGCTTATAAAGTCTAAGTGAATTATTATTTAACCTTTACATTATTTGTTATTAATACAAACTACACAATAGTAAGAGCTGAACTGTTGCTTCATTTATCCAATTTAGAAAAAGTGCTAATTTAGAATTCCACCATGGAAAAAGTGGGCTGGTCTTGGGCCTGAAACTCCCGGGCTGAAAAGTGGCCCCACTCCGGCCCTGTTGGCAGCTCTACACTGATAAGCAACAATGAAATGCACTAGTTGTGTGGGGAATAAGATACATTTCTGCAGTTAGCCTTTTTTGGCTTTTGAAAAAACTGTGTCCCTCACTGACACTGTACAAGCTGTGCCACTGACAGACTGAGCTCATTACAGCCACTGTGTAACACAATGCTTTTGAATGAACATAGTTAATGTAATCGATGCTTGATGGGTTTTTAAACATGACTGCAAGTGTAGGACACATGGTAAGTACACATGGTGTTCATACCAGGGGACTTGATGAGGTAATTGTATATGTCTGGATACTCGAGCTTGGGCCATGCCTTTGGGTTGTTCTCCCAGGACTCTGCTGGATGCCGATAGGGACAAGATTGTAACGTTAAACCTACAAGCGACAGCTTTCTGTGGTACCTGGTCAATGCAGGCGCTAGGAGACTTTCTACAGTATATACTGATAAGACATTCTGTAATAGAAGAAGAAGATCTGTATTCATATAGCGCCTTTCACAGACATGTAACGTTAGCTAGTCACAAAGCGCTTTACATGAGTGTTTTATTAAAGGGGTGGTTGATTGCTATTTCACTTTTTTCATTTTAAATACTGTGTAATGTTGCTGTTGGTGCATGAACAGTATCTGCAAAGTTGCTGCGCTGAAAGTTCAACATAAGCAGAGATATTGTCTTTTAAAAATCAGGAAGTTGAATGCCTACAAAAACGACTCGAATGGGACTACAACGAGATACTTCCCGGGTTTTATACGTAACTAACCCATACATTTACATCAACCCTCCCTCCGGAACATGTTCTGCTGTCGAAGAGGAGGAGTTATAGTGGAGAGCTGTAGCTGCCAGGTCTTCTGTGTTCAGGCTTCTTACGGACGCTGTAGTTCGTCAACAATGGTTAAAATTTAAGTTTGATTATGTTCCTGACAATTACAATCGTAGTTTAGCTCTCTGTGCTGCGCATTTTACGGAAGACAGCTTCCAGAATCTACACGAGTTCAATGTCGGATTCAACAAGAAACTATTACTCCAACATGAAGCAGTTCCAGCTTTAAAACCAGAGGCCACAACCTGCAAGTAAGATTTAATCATTTTAAATGTATTTGCCTGTATAATTTAAGACGTAATGTTTTACTTTTATCAAGGATGTAAAAAAATGCCAGCGCTGGCTGTAGATGCGTACAAACATTTTGGACCCGAATTTGTAACTTATATGTACAAATTTTGTAAACGTATTTTCCATGTTTACTTTATGACGTAATTTTTTTATTTGATCAAGAACGCAAACCAATGCCAAAGCTGTTTGGTTATAGTAGCTAGTTAGTTCGATGTTATTTTGTGTGTATAAGAAACGTGTACAAACTTCAAAAAATTATCGCAACAGCGAACTTCAGCTGCACATGTACACCTAAAGAAAACGACAAACTGAGTAAACTACCGGTAAGTTTTGTGAATAGTTAAACGGTTGTTCATTCTATCAATAAAACAATATCTTTAAAAAACGGTATTACTCAGTCATGTATTCAGTTATATTTAATGTTTAATCAGGGGGAAAGCGTAGGCTATCTCAAAAGCTAACAAACAGCAGTAGCATTTTCAAGTAACAGCGTATGGGAATTCTTTGAGAAAATAATAATTAAAAAAAAATACCATTCAGAAACGTTTAGTAAGAGCCGTGTTTGCGGAGGTTCTGCTTGACTCTCTTCATCACCGCTCTCTGGGTCTGATTCTGGCTCAAACTGATGAGGCAATATTGACACCATTACATTTGACCGGGTCTGGAGCACGTGCAACTGTCGCCCGTAAAGGAAATGGGCGTGAAGATTCCGGACGCAGTTTAGCCAATTACAGCACGCCGGCCGAACTAACCAATCTGAGCTCATTGCGTTTCTGAGGGAGTGGTTTCATAGACTCAGGAAGTCAACCGGTCGTTCAAATGACAGAGGAGGAAGCGGCTTACAATAAAGGTGAAATTTATGAAAAATAAGGCGTTTTTTAACAAACGAAACACGAAGACATGTTATATTGCAGCCCATAAACACAATCAAGCAAAGAAAAAAGGCAGTAAACCACCCCTTTAAATTCACTTCTCACCACCGACATACATTCGCATACACAGATATCATTCATCATTAATAGTCCGTTAGTATCCATAACTGACATAATCCACAGCAAAACTTCTGAATAGATACCTTTTTGATTTGCCTCGGGCTTCGGTTTGTTTTACCCTTCAAACATGGCGGCGGCTTGTTTTTGTAATTGGTGTGGATGACACGCAGTGACATAAAATAAATAAATAAACTGTCCCGACACTTTATTTAAACCTTGAATGTGCGATGGGGTTTTAAACTGAATTAATTTTTGTGTTCTTTTACTTCACATTGTTTTTTTTTTATATTGAAAGCAATACTATTTAGTTAGTCAGTTATTTTTGTAGCCAAGTCAACAAAAGCAGTCTTTTTCTGATTTGTTCAATGTATGGATCTGTTTTGAAACTGTTCTTTCTTGATATGGCCAGGTATCACTGTCAGTCATCTCAATTTCGTGAATGATTCACAAAACAATAATTTAGCAGATTAAATTAGATTAAATCTTAAATGAAAGACGAGCTTCATCATCTTCAGGCCATTGTAACTTTGTGGTAGCCTGGAAATCCAGACCTAAATCTAAAAGATTAATCTGGCGTCGACTAATGAAAATCGGCCAGCTCGAGGGGCGGCCCAAGCATGCATTTGAAAATCTCACTGCACACAATTGGATAACATTACGACCAATCACAACAATAAACCCCATACACTTAGCTACCAGCGGAGCTAACTGGTAGATTATACTCTTACCGTATCCGGTCTGCAAAACAGCAAAAACGTCCTTCTTGCAAAGGAACGATTCGAGCACCGTCTTCTGTTCCTGTTTTAGAGCAAAAGCCAAGTCTAACTCGTTCATTGTAGAGGCCAAAGTTGTTTCAAACAACTGGTGTTCATCCATAGCCATCTTGCAATGTTTACTAATGACTTCGACGTCACAGCGCTGTCGTCTTCTGTTTAGCTCGCCTCTGGCCCGCCTATATCAGATAACCTGATGTGATTGGTGCAGCTCAGATCGAGGGGCATATTTAATGAGCTCCATTGCTCGACACCAGAGTAACTCGCTGAGCAAATTCAACTTGTGCTCTCGCAAGAACTCTGGATTACCAGGGTAACTTTGTGGTACGATCGGCTTACAATCTGCCTTCAACAGCCCCTACGGGTTTTGTCGTCTGTGCAGCGCAACAGAGGCTCTATGTAGCAAATTTATATTGTAATGTGCCATTATTAATTAAACAAAACGCTTAACTTTAATAATCTGTTACCTATTTAAGCTTTATGAACGGTAAAACATAAACGCTGTCAGCCAACATCGGTTAACAGCATGTAGGCTGCAATGTTCTCGTCTAAACGCCTATTAAAGCAACACCATGGAGTTTTTCAACCTTCATAATATATTTCCAAGACCCTTGTGATAGTACATCGACTTACAATAGGTTGAATGACACGTCTGCCATAGCTTGACGGGGTCTGTATAGCTTTTACTGGCACTACGGAACTTCAGGGTTCGGGTAGTAACGCAGAAGAAAATGATCAATATTGGTCCAGCGTTCGCTCGCTGGCGTGAGCTAAAGGAGGAGGAGGGGTGCCCGACCGATGCTGACTTGGCCGTCATGCTGTTGGACTAGTAAGTATATTGCTTGCATACTATCTCTAGTTTTTCGAATTTGTTGTCTGCCTGGCTATGTTACGGATGCTATCTGGTCCTCCATTTATCTTCATGAATCAAGTAATGCTAGCAGAGGAGCGAATTATCAATCTGGTAGCTAGTACATGCTAACCTGCTAGTTTTCGATGAAAAAATAAAACCCATGAAATTATATTCATATGACATGCTGAAATATATGCCACTGTACCTGGGATGAAGACATTTCACACGCAACGCATGCAGTCTGCCCAAGACGTGAGAACTCTTTCTGCAGAGTTCGGGGGTAACGGCTTGTCAACAAATGCACTTGTATCCCCTGGGGGCTGTTCCATAAACCAAGATTAGAGTATAAGCCAGGCTTATTTCGGTTAGTCAGGCTTATTTTTGGTAGATTCGTTTTCATAATTCAAACATTAAAAAAGTTCAAACTCAGTTACCCCGGCAACTTATGCTGGCAAATTAACCTGGTCCGGGGCAGGCTAACTGTCAGGCTAAGTCTGAGTTCAGGCTTAACGAGCATACCATTTATACTCACCTGCTGGTATTTCGATGTCATTTTATTTTACTTAACCACTATTAATACATTTTTTTTTAAATAAATAAATAAGGAAATGTACTTTACTAATAAATTTAAGAAATTATAAGGTATAAATACACTAAGAAATGTTCAAAACTTGTGTTTAATTGGTGAGTTTGGTTAATGAGTTTGGTAATTAATTAATTAAAAGTATATAAATAGGGAGCTGAACTCGTTTCCAAACTTAACCATGGCGTGTCCTTTCATAGATGAGGTGGTGGATGAGGGAGCTATAGTCTTGCGGAGGGCATTTCAAAGAGAGAGAACTTTCAGAGACAGGTCAGACCCATTGGCTTTTAATGACAGCTACCTGTATGAGCGATATAGGTTCTCAAGAGATGGGATTGCATATATTTGTAGATTACTAAGCCCACACATTGCAAATAATACATGCCACAACAGAGCGCTCACAGTCCGGTGTGCATTGCACTTCGCTTTTTTGCCAGTGGAACATTTTTGTACACAGTTGGAGATGCAGAGAATATCAGCAAAGCATCAGTTTGCCGCTCTGTACGAACTGTGTACCTTTCTTTAAAAAGACTACTCAATGTGTTCATCACATTCCCTGGCCACAAAGCTATTCGTTCCATTAAACATGCCTTTTATGGAATAGCTGGTAAGTTAATTTAACTATAAAACATGGAAATATTTCTTCACTGTTGATTTTACATGGGACATATTTAAAACAAACAAATAATTTTCCTAGGTTTCCCAAATGTTATCGGTGCATTGGACTGCACCCATGTGCGTATTAAGTGTCCGTCTGGTCCACATGAAGCGGACTTTGTGAATAGGAAATCAGTACACAGCATCAATGTACAGGTACGGTCCCACTGAGATGATATTGAAGGCTAGGCTCTAGCACTGAGTGTTCTGTACTAAGATGGGCACCAGTGTTTAGTTCATTGCAATTGAAATGTAGTGACCTACAGGTTTAATTTATTTTAGATGATTAGTGATGCAGATTGCATCATCACAAATGTAGAGGCCAAATGGCCAGGCTCTGTGAATGACTCCAGAATCTTTAGAGCCTCAACTCTCTACCAGCAACTAGCAAGAGGTATGCTAGTAATCACTTAAATCGCAAAAAGTCTTAAAAAAAAGAAGATAAAGAAAAAACTACATTATATTTCTATATACAGTGCAATGCATAAGTGAATACACCCATGCTAAAGTTGACTAAAAAGAGGAATAAAAAATCATATTTTGGAAATTGAACTTAATGCCTTAATTTAAAAAATTAGGAAAAATCCAACCTTTAAGGACACCAATTTTCTTTGTGAATGAATAATGTATCGTAAATAAATAAATGTTCTTCCTTAAAATACATGGTGCATAAGTGAGTACACCCCTATGTTAAATTACCATAGAGGCAGGCAGATTTTTATTTTTAAGTATTTTTTTTTTTTAAATTTAGGATACTATGCATCCTGATAAAGTTCCCTTGGCGTTTGTAATTAAAATAGCCCCACATCATCACATAGCCTTCACCATACCCCAGAGATTGGCATGGGGTACTTTCCATAAGATCATCTCTCAATGCAAATCAAACTAGCTTTTAGGCTAACTGAAATAAAACCTGCCTGTTAGGGGTGAATCTGCCTGTTAGGGGTTAAAACACACAAATAAATGTTGTGGAAAGTGATCAAAAAGGTAATGTTTTTTTTTTTTCCCTTTTTTAAAAATGGTATAAAAAAATGGTTTATACACTCCTTTTATGCTTTCTGGGTTCTGTAGCAACATAGATTTAAGTTATTTCATGGAATACTCTTGTCACATTGTTTTCATTTCTTAATACTCACTTTGTCACATGTGGTCCCAGACTGAGAGGGCTCTAGAACAGTGTCAGCATCCTGAAAACACATTATGATCATTTTATCACACAAGTACACTTTTTAATATTCAATACAGTATCGCATGGAACCTGTGACTACCTCAGGCCTCCTTGAACATACAGACACAGTCTCCTCATCCTCCTCAACTGATGGGCCTTCTCCCTGTGACCACTGATTAAACTCAGTTAAACTCATTAGCTTACATGACTGATTTAAAAGGTCTCATACTCACAGGCAACATGATGTCTGGTGGATCCATAAAGCATACAGAATCTTGATAGAAAAAATATTTTTTTTTTACCAAAATGCACCATTACAGTAGCACAAGTACCTCTACGTGACATTACTGCTATGATGTACTTGGGCTTACAATGCCTAAGGAAGGAGGAAATCAGTTAGTCAGGAAGGAACAATGATAATAAAACACACACACACCTTTTATATACTCACTCCTTATACTACGTGATATCATTTTAGATGATGTCCCCCCCTCTATTCCCTCAAGGACGGGCCTCCCTTTATTAATTTCCAAAGCCAGCTCCTCTGCAGGAGTGAAGCTGGCTGGTGGTGGCCCTCCCCCAGTGCCAGCAACCTCAGTCTTCTTTTTGGTCGCTGCAATAAAAAAAAAAAAAAAAAAAAACTTCAAGTTGTAACTTCAAGCTGGCATTGATTACATATGTACATACCATTAGATTTACTTACCATTCTGAACTATATTTTTATATTTTATTTTCACCTGCTGCCAGGTTCTTTTTCCTTCACTTAAGTTGCTGCTGCGTGAAAGCAATTAACGTTACTGTTATTCACACACAAACTTTGCAATGTATTGTGACACACATTCAATGTTGATAAAGTATTTTAAATAGTTTACACCGCTACTTACGCATTGAGACGATCAGCAATTTCCTGCCAACCTTTCTCTCTTGCTTTATTTATTGCCGCTGTATTGCCTTTTTTGGTGATGACATCTTTAAATTCTTCATATGTTTCCAATAGCAAACGCTGTTTCGTTGCTGTGAACATCGCTGCTCTATCTTTTCCTTTTGTTGCCATGGTAGCCCACAGTAAATCGATTGACCCATGCTCGACTTTTCAGGACTTTTAAACAATGGCGTGCAAGCGCAATTATCTAGACTATTTAAACCTGACTCAAATTAGTAAGATCACATGATCCTCAACTTACTGTTATGGAACCAATTTATGGGATCAAATTCCCGCCAAATATATAGCGGTCGCGTATAAAAAAATAATAAGCGTGAATCAAAAATTTAAAAACACATGTAAAAATATATTGCACAAACTGAAAAAAAGAATGCAAAATGATCAGAATAGCAAACAACGTGGTCACGGATCAAAATATAATAAGCGTGAATAAAGAAATAACAAGCATGAATAAAAACTTTAAACACATTAAAAGTTATTTTGCACAAAACTTAAACTTATGGTCATGCTTTGTTAAAAAGTATGGTTTTATTACTGTGTACTTTGTGCTTTCTTGCATTTTCTGCTCATATTTTACTCTTTTGTACGCTTGTGATGTTTTTCTCTTCGCTCTTCTTTCTATGTTCTGCGCTTGCTCTTCCAAATGTTGCAGTTCGAGTTTCATGTAAATTAGGGCGGGCTTAAGCGTCACCATTGGTCCACTAGTTCTAGATTGACAGATACTCCTCTAGCCAATCAATCGAAGAGGGGAGTTGACGTCACACCAATGCGACTCGTGGCTACTGATGCTTACTTGTTATACAGGGGAAGACGACCATCAACAGGACACCTTTAAACTGCATGTGTGCCTGCAACTCAAACTGTTGCCGGTATACACTCACCCAAAGGATTATTAGGAACACCTGTTCAATTTCTCATTAATGCAATTATCTAATCAACCAATCACATGGCAGTTGCTTCAATGCATTTAGGGGTGTGGTCCCGGTCAAGACAATCTCCTGAACTCCAAACTGAATGTCAGAATGGGAAAGAAAGGTGATTTAAGCAATTTTGACCGTGGCATGGTTGTTGGTGCCAGACGGGCCGGTCTGAGTATTTCACAATCTGCTCAGTTACTGGGATTTTCACGCACAACCATTTCTAGGGTTTACAAAGAATGGTGTGAAAAGGGAAAAACATCCAGTATGCGGCAGTCCTGTGGGCGAAAATGCCTTGTTGATGCTAGAGGTCAGAGGAGAATGCTGCCCTACAAAGGCTAAGAGCAGTATCAGCAAAAACACCAAACTGAGAAAAACAGCTTTTTGTGTTTTTCTTACACCAAATATAAGCATCCAATTAAATTTAACAACAAAGGGTACAAATAGATAGATCAGAGGGAGGTGAATATTAAACATTTAGTTTTTTGACAGTCAGGCAAAAATTTGGTAGTTTTATAGGCTATACTGCGCTTTGCCTTTGCATTACTGCGTATACTTACATGGCCATACAATAACTAATAGCAGTAAGTGTAGCAAGTCATCATAATCACTTGCTTATATCATAAATCATAAATCATAAATCAAATAATTTTTTATTACCGTGAGTCTGGAGAGAAGGGGGTAGGGGAGACGACTCTCTCCAGTATTTTGAATTTGTACTGCAGTAACTATTTTAAACACTAGCTGTCAGTATTACAGATTAATTTTGACCTTTAAGGTTATTTCTCTAAGGTATTCCCCAAGGTATGGTTGCTATCCCAATGCTGTAAAAAAAGCTAATGCTAGCTAGAAAGAGCTAAACAGACAAAATTGACAACAATAAAAAGGTTAAGAGGTTTAAAACTTAACAATTTTTGGTGACTTGTTTAAGGCAAGTTTCACCAGCATTTTTCCACGTAAAAGTGAAGCAATTTTGACAGTTCCTTTCTTCTCTGAGAGAGGTTTTATAACATACTGTATGCTATAAAACCTGACTCATGCCACTTAGCTAGCTGCAACAATGTTCATGCTGACACAAAGGCAAACTGCAGTATCATAGTGAAACCAAGGCAGTACGGGCAGATACTGCATTCTGCCTTGGTTTCACCCTACTTTTCAATACAATACTGCAACTAAAAATGTCAATTTATATAAGAAATTTATTAGGTAGCCATATGAAATTTTAACAGATTGAAGAGCAGATCCTGCACTTTTTATTTGTGCAAAAAAATTTTTTTTGAAAAATTGAAGATACTGCTCTTAGCCTTTGTAGGGCAGAATGGGCCGACTGATTCAAGCTGATAAAAGAGCAACTTTGACTGAAATAACCACTCGTTACAACCGAGGTATGCAGCAAAGCATTTGTGAAGCCACAAGACGCACAACCTTGAGGCGGATGGGTTACAACAGCAGAAGACCCCACCGGGTACCACTCATCTCCACTACAAATAGGAAAAAGAGGCTACAATTTGCACGAGCTCACCAAAATTGGATAGTTGAAGACTGGAAAAATGTTTCCTGGTCTAATGAGTCTCGATTTCTGTTGAGACATTCAGATGGTAGAGTCAGAATTTGGCGTAAACAGAATGAGAACATGGATCCATCATGCCTTGTTACCACTGTGCAGGCTGGTGGTGGTGGTGTAATGGTGTGGGGGATGTTTTCTTGGCACACTTTAGGCCCCTTAGTGCCAATTGGGCATCGTTTAAATGCCACGGCCTACCTGAGCATTGTTTCTGACCATGTCCATCCCTTAATGACCACCATGTACCCATCCTCTGATGGCTACTTCCAGCAGGATAATGCACCATGTCACAAAGCTTGAATCATTTCAAATTGGTTTCTTGAACATGACAATGAGTTCACTGTACTAAAATGGCCCCCACAGTCACCAGATCTCAACCCAATAGAGCATCTTTGGGATGTGGTGGAACGGGAGCTTCGTGCCCTGGATGTGCATCCCACAAATCTCCATCAACTGCAAGATGCTATCCTATCAATAAGGGCCAACATTTCTAAAGAATGCTTTCAGCACCTTGTTGAATCAATGCCACGTAGAATTAAGGCAGTTCTGAAGGCGAAAGGGGGTCAAACATAGTATTAGTATGGTGTTCCTAATAATCCTTTAGGTGAGTGTACGTATACCTGGCAATATGGTATAGTTAAATTCGTCATCCTAACAACGACCTGTTACAGTTATGCCTGTCTGATGATCCATCATTCACCTCTAATGCACTTGACCTGGCACCGCGAGCGTCGATCTTCTCCGAGCAGCCACCACCTACTGGCCGTTTTACTTTCATATTTAATCAATAACAAGGATGTGTAATGTCGGTCCTGGGTGCAGAGTTTTGCTCCTCCAACCCTAATCAAACACACCTGAACCAGCTAATCATCGTCTTTAGGATATTTAAGACAGGTGAGGTTTTTAATCGGAGTTGACGCTAAACTCTGCAGGACAGCGGCACTCTAGAAACAACGTTACCTATCGCTGATGGAGATGTTGCTATATTTAAAACATTAATTCTAAAGTAATATGCAATTATGTAGCTATGTAAGTAAACACAGTAAGTTTGTAATAAATCACTGTATTAAATTCAACTGGTTTCTCTATCTTCTCTGTAACACAATCATTTTCAATAATCTTGTCAAATTTGGCGAGGTTAATAAAAAAAGGTAGGCAATGCGTAGCGGCGACAGGTCAAAGTTCTAAAGTCTTCAGACAATGGCCGTTTTTAACTTAGTTTTTGCAACGAATTGTAGTGTTTCATAATTGCAGGATGTTTTACTTACAGCAGCCTTAGCATATTGACATCATGAGCCAAGTAATATTGTTTAACACCAATTACCAGTGTGCACATTAACATTCTCATGTATCTAAAAAAAAAATGAATTTAATTATGTATGTCCAGAGTTCAGATAGCTTTATATGGGCTGAAATATGTGCCACCAGAAACTGAATTTGAATCATTTATATTTGAATTTGAATTGATAAACTTGAATAATTGCATTGGAAAAATGAATTTGAATCACATAATTTGAAATTGTATTGTTTAATTTGAATAATTGCATTGAAAAACTGAATCTGAATTGTATAATTTGAAATTGAATTTGTTTGGAACTGAAGTCCAATAGCCTACAGTTTGATCCTCACTGAAAATTCAACTCTCTATGTATCCTCACATTCAGTTCTCACAATTCAGATTCAGATCACTAAATTCAATTTCAAGTTACTGTAACAGACATCCGGGTAGTTGGAGGATGAAGGAAGAGCAATCGAGCGCAGATCGATATCGATAGATAGAGTTCAGTGTCGCAGGATCATCACTCAGCACTAAATATGCCAGACTGTTGTGCTGCTTATGGATGTTCGAACGAAATAAATGAAGATAGATAGATAGATAGATAGATAGATAGATAGATAGATAGATAGATAGATAGACAGATAACATTTCACAGGTGAGAATGTGTTTTATGATATACTATATGCCGCCTTCGACCTCCAATCTGAGGTCCGGCGGCGGCGGGAGGCGGAGAGTTCCGTGGCCCGCGGCAGCGTCTCTTCTCCAGGGCAGGAACACAGCCTCACCTCGCTGCTGCACCGGTCCCCGCTGATCCAGATGGGACCGGCCAAAGACAGTGGCCGGCGGACGGAGAGAAACAACAAAGCGGGGCTGTAAACTTCACTTTGAAGCAGAAACTCTTAGTTCAGAAGGGTGAAGTTTCTGTTTGGACTCAGAGCTGTGAACTGATTATAATAAATATTCTTTGTAGCCTATTACTGTAACACATTAATTAGTCTCTTTGTTTTGTTTGTTACTGCACATGATGATAAAGCTACACTTCTAAATCACAAACAAAACTAACTTTAATATTTATATAAACGCTGTAAGGAAGGAGACGATCAGATATTAGAGTTGATAAAAATAGACTCAAATAATAATTTACTATTTTGTGTTTTAATGTGGAAACATCTTGTATAAACTCAGGGGATTGGCTCTTACATCACATTGTAGGCTATTACAGGCTTGCTGATGTACAAAGTAAACCAATACCATTCAAATGTTTAAATTAATTAACATGTATTTTATTTTCAAATATGGATAGTCACACCATTGTAGCCATTTTGCAGAAGGGCAGGCTATGCTAAGGTAAGTAGCGATAGTTCATTTTAAGATTACTTAAGTGTAAGAATGTGACTAATAAACCTAGGCCTACTAGCACTAGGCATTATATTTTGAACATTGTAGATTATATTAATATCAAAAGCCTACATTTTCTCTGGACTCGATCATAAATACATGTCTGACCTTTGGAACGAACCAAAAAAAACTAGAAAAAAAAAATATATATATATGGGTCAAGGCGAGGCAAGCACTTATTCGTCGTTTTATTGCTGGTACTGTGCTCCAAAACGTAGGTGCTGATTGGCCGAAGAGGAGTACTGTGTATCTTCGCCACTAAACTCTATCTATCGATCTGCGCTCGATTGCTCTTCCTTCATCCTCCAACTACCCGGATGTCTGTCACAGTAACTTGAAATTGAATTTGGTGATCTGAATCTGAATTGTGAGAACTGAATGTGAGGATACATAGAGAGTTGAATTTTCAGTGAGGATCAAATTGTATTGGACTTCAGTTCCAAACAAATAAATTCAATTTCAAATTATACAATTCAAATTCAGTTTTTCAATGCAATGATTCAAATTAAACAATACAATTTCAAATTATGTGATTCAAATTCAGTTTTTCAGTGCAATTATTCAAGTTTATCAATTCAAATTCAAATTTAAATGATTCAAATTCAGTTTCTGGTGGCACATATTTCAGCCCATAGCTTTACTGCTTAAAAAGTCTTTGTAAAGTTAAATTGAACTGCCGTCTTCCCTTGTAAGTGTAGCACTCCTGAAAAGGAGTATAATGATTAAAGAAAAATGAAATAAAAAAGAGTGCAGCAGTGCTTCTTTGTTGTTATATTTACTTAGCCTAGAAATCTAGACGCACCCTAGCGGCAGCAAAATGTATTTCGCAGCCAGGTTGGTCTAGACACTCTCAATAAACCTTCTCGCTGCAAAAACCCAGATTGGGTCAGGCCAATCACGTTGTGTATAGAGTAGGCGGGGGCGGGCTTAACATACACGACAGAGTTGCGACGGTTACCTGGCTGCTATGCTGCTACTACTTGAAAACAAAGAATGGCGGCTGCTGATGGAGAACAACGGTCTTTCGAATCGGCTTTGGCCGCGACTCTGGAGGACTTGGAGTTAATTTTTTCTTTGAGAAAAGAGCAAAGAACGGCACTTAAGTCATTCTTAAAAAAAGGAAGATGTGTTCGTCGTTTTGCCGGCCAGATATGGCAAAAGTTGAATCTATAAACTAAGCTCCGCTGTTGGGAAAACGCTCTGGTTGGTTGAAGCGCTGTCCTATTGCGTGCAGAGGGAATTTGAAAGACAGCCGTTTATCCCGCCCCTCGGATTGAGCCGCGACTATGGTGAGTTTCCAGACCAAACATCTTGATGTAGGTCTGGCTTGCCAGGCTAATATTTACTCAGAATGAAGTGCATCACGGGCGCGCACCACCCACTGAAGTGTGCGGTGACCACTGTCTATGGCGGTGACCTATTTTTTTACAGTCTATGGCGGTGACGCAATCACGCTGGTATGCCAAGCGAAAATAATTAATTTAATAAATGCACATATCAAAGCACAAATAAGAAATTGAACAGTATGTAAAAGTATTAGAAAAATAACATTTTAGTATATTATAATGGAATTGAAGAAATTGTACAAACATAAACAGCTTGTACCACGAGTCGCATTGGTGTGACGTCAACTCCCCTCTTCGATTGATTGGCTAGAGGAGTATCTGTCAATCTAGAACTAGTGGACCAATGGTGACGCTTAAGCCCGCCCTAATTTACATGAAACTCGAACTGCAACATTTGGAAGAGCAAGCGCAGAACATAGAAAGAAGAGCGAAGAGAAAAACATCACAAGCGTACAAAAGAGTAAAATATGAGCAGAAAATGCAAGAAAGCACAAAGTACACAGTAATAAAACCATACTTTTTAACAAAGCATGACCATAAGTTTAAGTTTTGTGCAAAATAACTTTTAATGTGTTTAAAGTTTTTATTCATGCTTGTTATTTCTTTATTCACGCTTATTATATTTTGATCCGTGACCACGTTGTTTGCCATTCTGATCATTTTGCATTCTTTTTTTCAGTTTGTGCAATATATGTTTACATGTGTTTTTAAATTTTTGATTCACGCTTATAATTATTTTATACGCGACCGCTATATATTTGGCGGGAATTTGATCCCATACCAATTTAAGCGCGGATGTTTAGCTCGGCTCATTCAAGTCAGGTTTTGGACTTTAATCCCCGCTTTTCTAAGCGGCTTTTATGGAACAGCCCCCTGGTGTAACCATGACAGATTTTACGACAGTAGTAGAAGACAATACTGTTTCCCAACTGTAGGGGGACCCCGAGAGCAAAAGTTACTTGGTGTTGCTTTAATAAAAATGCCAGATAATGAATAACAAAGCTTCGAAAGGTGTTTCGAAATAATAAATGAACATTTCAGAAGTTTAAATTTTTTGACAAATATTAAACTAGAGACAAAATTATGTAGATGACAGAGTTGAGATTCGAACTCGGGACGCTTGAAGCACCGCTAAGCACATGTTGTAGTGTTGACCACACAGCTCTCATCTGAACGCTCTTTTAAAGGGGCTCTAAGCGATGTTGGCTGACATCACTTCTTGTTGACGTTCGAAATATTGTCAAACAAAACGGAGACTAGCTTGACCCTCCCTCCTCCTCATCCCGTCCCTCATGCTGCCGACTAACATTGGTTAGTAGTCCTGACAATGTTTTAATTTTACGATCATTTAGTTTAGTTTATTTCACTGTTATGTTTCAGTTAATAAATCTACTAACAAATTAAAATAACACAAAGTATAAGATACATTTATGTGTATATTTATGTGGCCCATTATGACTAATATGCCTGCATGTCATGTACACAGAAGTTTATGTTCACAACACTGTTTAATGTGGACTTTGGAAAGGAGGACATTCTGACCCCCAATTTCCACCGGCTGCGTTACGGCTCCGGCACGGCGGCGGAGTCAATAGGTTTCCATTAAAGTCAATGAGTGTATTTCCACTGAATGCGGTACAGCTGCGTTCCGACTCCGGCGATCCGCAGCCCTCCGGACCAGATACGCAGAGCTTCTATTTTTGTCGGATGTCAGAGCGCTCCGCAGCACTACAGGGCAGAGTACGCAGGACAGGAAGTCGAGTGACAAAACAGAACAGCCAGAAACAAAATAAAAGATCCAAAAAATACAAAATTCTCATATTTCCCTACACTACACCTTGAAAACGTCATAATATGCCATTCCTCATAACGTTCTGTTTATAGAAACTATATATCGCGCGATCATACGTGAATTAGCGAGATCTCGTGGGTCCTCGTGACTTCAGCTGTCAGTCATGGACGCAGCCATTCCGCATCAAATCCGGACCTGGTGGGTATTGACGGACGACGGAACACGGAGCTGTCACGCAGCGGAGCCGTTCCGCAGCCGTTACGCATCTGGTGGAAATTGGGGGTGAGATAACATGCAAAGCTGCATAAATTTTAAAATTTTAAATTCATCTAACAGCAATATTTTAATCAACCATTTTAACTTGCACATGAAGTGTGCAGTTTTCTATTTTGTCCACTAGATGGAGTCCATGCTGGATAAGAAATCCTTTTTAGTTTAATGCTGCCATCAGTGTTTAAATGTATTGAAATTCATTTAAGGCACCATTATGCACTTACAGTGTCTCCTGAGCTTTATAATTAGTTACGTTATTTCTATTAACTTCAGATTTGTCTTTTTTTTATTACATCACAGTAACAGGATTTTGCCACAAAATGTCACCTTATTAGCACTGCTTCAACCCAGAATTATTTTTCAAAACCAAAAAAGTGAGTATAGTGAACCAGATGACATGATCCTAGATTGAGTTCAGTATGTGTTGGCTGTAGATCTTTTTTTAGGCAAACATCCCAACAAAGTTTGAACGTAAAATCTCCCAAATTATATACATATATTTAAAGGCTCTATTCTTTGAAATTGCCTATTTATCTGATTTTTTTGTATCCATTTTATGTTACTGTGTTTGGCACAGAGTCTGGCTGAGAATGTTTGAAATTCAAATTTCAATTGTCAAAATTCACACACAAACACACATGCATCTGACACTAACAGACGCCATTATAGACCACATCAGATCCATGATAAGGTTTTATCATATTTTAAAGCTCTTTCTAACTTGTGCTCGGCCTTAAAAGTAACATCTTGTAATTGTTTAACCATAGAATTTTATAGGATTTAATTATAAGTGGCTCCTCATTAAATTCAAAAATAGCAACCTATGCATTTAGAAACTATAGCTTAATATAAACTGTTAATACAGTTTTGGTATCAGACAAGACGACAGATCGGATCTGATTATTCTGATGTGGATATCTATCCAATTTAACATTTTGGCATAGTCGGCAGGATGTAGACACAATCTAACAATTAGATCTAAATCTTTTGTGAGGTGTTTAAAACACTTGTTTCAATTGCTTTATTACAGGCTTGCTGTGTTGCTGTGTCTCCATTGATAATAACCTTATCTTATCCTCCATCTAAAATAACTCTAAATTCTGGTGTTCCCCAGGGTTCAATTCTTGGTCCTGCACTGTTTTCCCTCTATATGCTTCCCCTATAGGGTCTATTTTTAACAAGTATGGGGTCTCTTTTCATTTGTATGCAGATGACACCCAAATGTATATCCCTTTGAAGCGTGATAACAAGTAGGCCTTAAAGCCTATTATGGATTATTTGAAAGAACTAAAACTCTGGCTTGCAACTAACTTCCTGAGCCTTAATGAGAGTAAAACTGAATTTATTGTGTTTGGTTCAAACGAACACTATGTACATGATTTTGAACTTACATCTTTGTCACTTTGTAGTACTACATGTGTCAGAAACTTGGGTGTCTGGCTTGATCATAATCTTAGATTCAATAAGCAGATAAGTACTGTGGTTAAGTCATGTTTTTATCATCTTCGTCCTCTTTCAAAGGTGAAGCCATTTCTTTCCCTAAAGAAATTCGAAACGGTTATGCATGTTTTCGTAACATCTCGACTGGACTACTGTAATTCATTGTATGTCGGTGCCCCCCAGACTTGTGTTTCACGTCTACAGTTTGTTCAGAATGCAGCGGCTCGGCTTCTTTATGGAAAACGTAAACATGATTCTGTCATGCCGGTCTTGATTTCACAACATTGGCTGCCGGTCAAACATAGAATTGATTTTAAAATTCTATTGTTTGTTTTTAAATCTCTTTGTAATGAGGCACCACAGTACTTATCAGATCTGCTACATCCCTACTCTTAGTCAGTGGCGGATTTAGCAAATTGGGGGCCCAAGGCGAAGGTATGTATGGGCCCCCCATCCGATCTTTAAAGGTGCAATGTGTCATATTTCTGAGGATCTATTGACAGAAATGCAATATAAGATCCATAACTATGTTTTCAGTGGTGTATAAAGACCTTACTTAATGAACCGTTATGTTCTTATTACCTTAGAATGAGTCATTTATATCTACATAACCGCGGGAACCCCCTTCTATGAAGATCGACTTATTGTGACGTCTAAAAATCACACACTGCACCTTTAAAAGAGAGCGAAATCTCTTTTTTACAGACTGAATGGTGAATAGGCAGGTAAAGGTTGGAGAGGAGAAATAAAACTTCCCCTTTAAACCTTGCATACACGTATTCACTCCTAAACAGAAACGTTACAATGTTTACATGCTACAATTTCTGGTAAGCTCTGTTTTTTTTTTGTTTTTTTTTTGCTTGACAAATTTCACCATTTAGATTCAATTCTTGTGATTTGATTCAATATTGACTCATTTGGATACATATTAGGTACACAAGATAGGCGTTAATTTTTCTCAAGAAAAAAAAACTCACATAATGCTGTGAACATACAGAGAGCCATATCAGCTGGTATTATTTAAGGTTAAAAATAACTAAAATTAAACAATGCTTTTTTATTATAATTAAATTATAAGTAAACAATATACTAAATAAATAATATAGTAGGCCTACACATAGGCCCTATTTAGCTAAATACTCTTTATATCTTATTTTTCTAGTCAACTAACATGCTATAGCCTATATTATGGTAACTAAATGGCTTTCCTGAGGAACGTTAGGCTAAATGTTATGTGACGATTGTTCTCCAGCTGTTTTACCTCTTTCCGCGGTTGAAAAACACTGATTGGTCGATATTATGAATAAAGGAATACATTTTGGTAAGTTATTACCGAAGATGATCAGTTCACGTGCCTCTAGGGATCGGTCACGTCACATTACAAGCTCCAAACGGTATTTATTATTTCGTAATAGAATTGACAGAATCTGAGACCTGAGTAATTTAAACTGCTCTGTTTTGTCTGTCGGTCTCCATGTCCTCTTTGCTTCACGATCTTTCTGTGCGTTGGACGTTTGTTGTTCCTAGCCATAAAAAAGTTTGTCATCTTTGGCAGCTTTCCCAAATAGCCTACTTACAGTATCTGAGTCTTTTTTTCTTTTATTTGAGACGCTTGGGTAACTTCGAAACTTTTCATTTTCACGTTTAGACTCATCTTGCTCTGTTTGTGTATTTCCTGTATCGTTGTTGTCATTGTCAGCGGGCATCACAAAAAAGTTTGTTACCTTATTCTGCAATTTTTCCTCCTTTTTTCAGCACCGCTTGTGTAGCTTCGCTTCATTTTACTCTACTAGGCTCTGTACACTCTGTCAATCACTTCTTTTTCTCTGTCAGTTTTTTGTCGCAATACAGCCTTGTCACTTTCGCAGATGCGTTAGATAATGGAATAGTCCAATGTAGTGAGGTGGGGGGCCCCCTCCTTTCTGCGACTAATGATTTGATGCCATTTTTCGCAAATGGAGATTTAGAAATATATAATTTGCGAAAATTAAAAAAAAATGTAAAAAAAAAACTTAAGCATAAATTAATGGGGCATTTTGGGGGCCCCTAGGTAGCTTGGGGCCCAAGGCAATTGCCGACCTTTGCCTAATGGTAAAGTCCGCCCCTGCTCTTAGTCAAGGTCACATCAGCTAATTCTGGACCATTGCAAGTTCCCAGGACAAGACTAAAAAATAGAGGTGATCATGCCTTTTCTGTCATCAGTTTTCTATACAATATGTGAACTTAATTTACTTGTGTGAACAAATTATTTCATAGGTTGAATTATTTAATGTAGAAAATGTTGATTTTTACTTCATTTTTACATCAATTGGATAACGACTGCATTAAGCCACTTATTAAATGGCTTCATTCCAAATAAATGTGGTAACATGAAATACCAAGTTGAATTTTTATTTGTTGCTTATTTGTAAATCAGCCTAAAGTCAATTTAAGCCACCTAGCAACAAGAAAATGTCTAAATATACAGTAGCCTATTAAAATATTGTAAATGTGAATCCAGATTTATATGGACAAACCAAACTGCTAACTCCAACTTGAGTGAGAAAAATAACTATTCCTTAAGAGTCAAATCCATCACTGCAAAAACCAGAACAGACGACAATATTCTTGTTAACAGTGAAAACACTTCAGAGGTAAGACAACAAACCAAGACCAAACTATAACTCAAAAAAGAAAGAAATACTTTACAGTAAATTACACAACTTCCCTGATGAAACAGTATTTTCATAAGAAATGATTCCCAGCCCCAACAGCTCTCCAAATGTGGACAGGCAGTTTAATTCACAAAAATTAAATAATAATTAAAAGATCCATTTATACAATATTTCAGATTTCATGTTAATGTGACAAGAACTTCTGTTTTTAATGTTTTTAGTTGTGATCGTCCAACATTTTGTTTTATTGCTAATTCAGTTCTTGCGTGAACCTGCATATTTTTATTTTATGAATACAAAACATACAGGCTACACCATGTGTTTAAACTCAACTGAAGCACAAACCAAAACCAGAAACATGTTCCAGTTTGGTTAGTTCACAACCAGTGATAAACAGAGTCTGTCACCTTTATCTAGACTGGAGGTTTAACCTTCGACTGCAGTTTCTAAAACCACTTTATTTTTCAGTTCTCTGTTTTCTTCACCCCAAATGCAAGTAATTTGTTCAAGCCAACATGTTTTCAAAGCACAACTAAAATGACATTTACTAACATTATTGAGATGTGAAGTGTTGCTCATAAATCACTGAGATGGTCTGATTGTTCTGTAAATCCTCCTTCATCTGTCATTGACTGTAGAAGAGAGAAGCTGCACTCGGTCTGACAAAACCTGCTTCCACTGAGATGCTTCAGCAAGACGCTTTCAGCAAACTGAAGGAGACAAGATATTAATTTTAAACTATAATTTGCACAGCATAGTTGTAATTATAGATTATTTTCACATGATCTGAAGTACTAACCCACACTTGAGATTAAAAACAGCAGTGAAGATGTGAGATGACGGTAAGTTACTCTTTCTATAAATGTCTGTTCTCACCTGCGTCTCATTCACGTCTCCACTGTTACTATCTTTACATGCTGAGTTTGAGCATATCTTCACCAAACCTAAAACAGCAGCGAATTAAACATCACACAGACTCATTAAACAATTTATGAATGAAACATGAGCAGATTATTATATACTGTAAGACCAACAAAAGACGTGATATTAATCTAAAGAAAGCCATTTCACAAGCAAACAACAAAAAGCACATAGTGTTATATTTGTATAGATATATGTATGAGTTTGTCTTAACAGTAAAATAAGTAAAAAGTACCAATAACTGCAATGATGAGAGAAGCGCTGAGCAGGACAGATGTGATGATGATGGTCAGATCTCTCCAGGATTTCTGCTGCTGTGGAGCGTCATGTGACTCGGATTCTGGAGTCTGATTCCTGTGGACAAATTCTGTCAAAATAATATCAATAATATAAAAATCTATTTAGTGTTGAGCCAAACCAATAAAACAAGTATTAAAACATTTTTATACTTTTAGTATGTATAATAATAAATACTAAAATAAGTCATTTTAAATTCCAACATTGAACATCAAAGTAAGAAAATAACTCACCGCTGATGTAGATTTTGGTGCCGTTGTTGAATTTTAGTGGTTCACTAGTTTTCACACAATAATAAACTCCTAATTCATCAATGGTGATATTTCTGATGAACAGACGACTGTTAGTTTTCACTGAGTATTTGTGTTTAAAGATGCTGTTTTCATATTCAGCTTTTTCATATGTTCTATCAAAAGTGCGTAAGATCAACACTGGAGGATCCGGTAATTTCTGTTTGTACCAGTAAATCTCCTCTATATCAAGATCACAGGTTATAATCACATCAGATCCTAAAGTTACTGGTGTGTTTGTTAGACTCTCTGTGGCGTGATACAACATGAACAGATCTATGAGAGAAAGAAAAACACATTTATTAAGATATAAAATCAAAAGAAAACTGACTCAATCAAATGTGACGTGAGAAACTCACAGATCTGCAGCTGTATGATCTTCATTGTCTGATCCAGATGAATAATATCTGCTATAGTGATCATACACACATCTCGAACTGTGAGCGGAAACACAAACCTCGACCACACAGACAAGAGGCGAAGTCAGAGATGAACTCATGATTGCAGTTATTTATATAATTTTGAAAATAATTCTTCCAAGCTTGATTTGTGTAATTTGAAGTGCAATATGAAAATGTAAAGAATATACATTTTTGAAATACTTCAAAAGAAATTTTAACACCAGTGTCTATGGGGTCAAACCAGTAATCCAGCATGATCTACAGGAGAGCTGCAGTTGCTCTGCTGTCCTCTAGAGGCGCTGAATGGAAGTTTCTCACTCAGTTTCACCGCTGGATGGCAGCTGGCACTCGTTGACTCTCTCTAGTCTTTATGTTCACTGAAAACATCACACTTTTATAAGCACACGTTCATCATTCGCTCATTTATTGTATTTATATGTTGAGAGAACTCGATCTAAACTGTGTTGGATTTGCCTGTTTTTGCTTCAGATCTGCAGTAAACTTCATCTGAACTTCTGTGAGGAGGAACCGATTCATATTGAAGTGTTTTATTCATGACAATAACAACATGAAGATCATTCAGCTTCAGCTCTGTGAGTTTATAACATTATATTTACACTACTACTCAAAAGTTTTGGATCTGCTTTTTTTTTTTTAAAGTATCAAAATTAAGTTAGTTTTTGCTTAAAACAAGCAAAATGATCTGGGGTAAGAAAAATAATCTGGTTTCTGTTTGAATTAAGATTATTTTTCTTACCCCATGGACAGATCATTTAGCTTGTTTTACTCACATATTTTGATTTATTTCCCCAGAAAACAAGACATAATATCTTATCTAATTTTACTTATCTAGTAAATGCATCTTGATTTAAGAATTTTTAGATATTTGGACTGGAAACCAGACAAAAATACTAAGTAAGAAAAGCATTTTTTTGCAGTGTGCATTTATTTAATTAAAAGAAAACAGCAATATTGTGAATAATTAGTATCATTTAAAACAGCTGTTTTCAATGTGAATACAGTAAAGTGTAGTTTAATCCTGTGATGCAAATCTGAATTTTCAGCATCCAGTTTTCATCCTTCAGAAATCATTCTAATATGATGATTTGCTCAAGAAACATTTCTCATTATTATCAATGTTAAAAACAATTATTTACACTTTTATTTCAGGATTCTTTAATGAATAGAAAGTTCAAAAGAACAGCATTTATCTGAAATATAAATCTTTTGTAACATTAAAGACTACCGTTCAAAAGTTTGGGGTCAGTAATTCTTTTTTTAAAAGATTATTTTTAAGAAATAAAATAAATCAATACTTTTATACATCAAGGATTAATTAAAGTGACCATAAAGGCATTTTTAATGTTACAACATATTCTATTGTTAAGAATATTCTATATATTCTATACATATTCTGAACTTTCTATTCATCAAAGAATCACATTTTTTTTTTTTTTTTTTTTACAAATCTGTTTTCAACATTGATAATAATCATAAATGTTTTTTTTAAGCATCAAATCATTATATTAGAATATTTCTGAAGGATCATGTGACACTGAAGACTGGAGTAATGATGCTGTAAATTCAGCTTTGATCACAGGAATAAATTACACTTTAAAATAGTGCAAATAGAAAACAGTTACAGTATTTTAAATTGTCATAATATTTAACATTACTGTTATTTTTTTTTATTTTATTTTTTTTATCAAATAATTGCAGCCATGGTGAGCAAAAGAGACTTCTTAAACATTAAAAATCTTACCAATTTAATACTTTTGAATGGCAGTGTACATATGATTATTAATCTTGCAGCTGTTTCATAAATCATTTTATGTTATGACTTCACAGTTATAAGTGAGCAATCTTAATTAAAATGTTTTTTTTTTTTATCTTATAGACGTATTAATCTGTTGTCGAGCTGCAGTCTCAGATCAACTCACTGATTTGGGATCAAATGTGACCATAAACTGTGATCTTGATGAAAATGAGGTTTATTGGATTTTACTGAAAACACCAGATCCTCCAACAGTGATTCTACGGTCATTCCCAACACCAATATCACCTTTATACTTAAATAATGCATTCAGAAAGAAATATTCAGTGCAATTTAAACATAATCTGGTTATTAATAATGTAACGGCTGATGAATTAGGAGTTTATTACTGTATGAAAACAGGCACTCCTCCAAAACTCAGCAACATCACCAGACTGCACTTCAGCGGTGAGTTCATTTACTCTTTCAGTGATCAGGACATTGATGCTAACGTGTGTCATTTACTTCATTCACTTTTTTCTTTCTTTCCAGAATCAACTCCACTGACTGAGTGTCACAATCATACGGCGGTGGAGTTTATTGATCATAATCAGACACAATATCAGATTATGATCATCATATCTGGACTGATGAACGGGCTGCTGCTCATTGTGCTGATCGGTGAGTGACTCTTCTTTAAGAAAAACTAAATCAGGAAATTAAATATATTAGTGTGTGGTGACATTTGTAACAATATAAAGATGCTGCTCTTCTCCAATAGGCAGGTGAAGATTTTTCTATTAATTTGACTATTATTTTGTTTGTGTCTTCATATATACTGTTACAATTTAAGGATTTTTAATCTGAATTCACCGTTTCATTTTTAGTTTTTGCGGTTAGAAAAACAGAACGGCTGGAAAAACACATTTATAATGCTGATTTACTGCTGACAAAAGTTATGTATCAGCCGCAGGACCCAAACCAGTCAGGTACATTTTATGAAATCATATCAATACTAAAATTAATGACTGTAAGTCTTGAAAATCATGTAGGATTGCTGATGACCTTTTATTCCAAAAAACTGAAGTATCCTTTTGTTTGGATTCGTTTTAGTTGAACTGCAGCTGAAATGCTAATATTGTTTTCTCAATATTGTTTTCAGGATGCTGAGAGAGAATTTATGAGCTGCATAAAATATTCAGCATCTAAATGCAGCTCCTGTATGTGTGACTATAAGACATGTTCATAAAATATCATGTGCTTCACATTGTGCTTCATGTCAAAATATATTGTTTTACAGTGTAATATCAGGAGTATTAGAGAGACTGGGGCTGTTTTTTTACTTTTACACCAATAAAATAGTTAAAAATTGATTATAAAGTCGGTTTTTGTGCACAAACCTTAAAGTCTTGGCTATTGAACGTTTCTATTGGCTGGGAATATTAATATTAGGAGTTTATGACTATGAACTCAATCACACATTAAGCATCATTGTCAGATTCATTGATAAAAAGGTATTTTGTTCATTTTGATGTTTAGTTGTTAATTCAGTCAGAATATAATGTAAATAAAAATGTATATATGTGATTATAGTGAACAATAAATTAAATGGAAAAAAAATAAAGTTGTTCTTTAAAAATGGCATGAGTGATGGACCATTTTTAATATAATAATGTATTATTATTATATTTTTTACTTCTTATTTTCAGAATAAAACATATAGGCTACACATGTGGTTAAACTCAACTGAAGCACAAACCAAAACCAGAAACATGTTCCAGTTTGGTCAGTTCACAACCAGTGATAAACAGAGTCTGTCACCTTTGTCTAGAGTTGAGGTTTAACTGTGAATTTTCCAATGCCTTTATGTGTTTGTGTATCTCAGTTCTCACAGTTGTCTAAACCTCAAGTGGAAACAGCAGCATTGCTTTGTCTGCATTAATGTCCTAGAGATTGACAAGTGTGTTAATGCATGGAAATCACCTTCACACTAGATACTGTTATATCACTGTGAACGTCCAACAGTTAATGGACTGCAACTGTCATGGCCGCTTTACATGAATCTAGAGACATTCTCAGAGGATTTGAAAAAAAAAAAGAAATAAATGCTTTTACATAGAAGTGGAACAGAGATAGCGGGAGGGAAATATAGAGATTGGGAGGTTAAGAGAACGCAGACATTGAGGGAAGTGGACATTGCATTTGTTACGAAGTGTTGATCGTAACCACTTCGCTATTGTTTTGCATCATCGTCTAGTCTAGTCTAGAGTGTCGTATCAGAAATTGTGAGTGTTTATTTGAGATTGTGCTGTGAGTGATTATTTGGAGATTGTGATTTGTGATTTTAAACCTCTGTTTATCCTTATTAACTGACCCACGCCTGTGTGACTACGATTTTGGATTCTGTTTTGCATTGTTTGCTACGTACTTGTACATTTATCTCCTGTAAATATTTTTGTATATATTTTTGCCAAATTAAGGGAGGTAGGGGGTTTGACGCCATTTTTGTAAACTCTTTGCTGTAACTCTGTGTTCGGGCCAATTACCAAGATCAGAGCCCTCTCCCGGGACAGCACGCCAAATACGTTTACCAATTTAATCTATCCGACTTATTTGTAAGTGTGAACTCGTGAAATAACTTCCTTTGCTTTGAACTTTGAGTGCTTTAACTTTGCAGATGTTGTTTATGGTCAAACAGCAACATTACACACTAACTAAAGTTAGAAAAGTGAAATCATAATCAACCACCCCTTTAAACAAGATAAATGGTGTAAGCCTAATTTCGCGATAAGAGTCATCAAATCAACGCATTTTCTACATTGTGTAAAAATCAGTTAAATAATACTGATTAAATAATTTAATTTTGTTTATTATAATTTGCACATATAAATGAATATTACAACAGTTAACAAATTACATTCTAGAACAATTCAGTGAAGATACACTGATGGCACTTTATCAAGTCATTAAACTCTTCAAATGTCCCAGTGCACACTGCAGACATGAACTGTTATTATTTTAGTTTTGTTACAATTTACTCAATAATGTTCTTAGCTTCTGTTATACTCAGTACACCTTAAATATTTATCAATTTCCTGAGGAAGTTTCCATATTCTAAATACGAGAACACAATATTAGATATAGTCACCCACCTATATTTTATTCACTCATAAAATACAAAACTTTTAATTTCTTATTAACAAACCTTAATATTTTTTGTTTCAATCTTTGATAATAGCTTAATAGCTAACATAATTATTTTTGAACTACTTTCTACTGTAAGTGTCATATTGAATGTAATTTATAGGACGAAAAAACCCAGAAGATTCTAGACAGGAAAAAAAATAATTTCAGAAACTCATTTCAAACTGTGGTCAATGAATTAGAGACCTATACATGACTCATTTTCATTTGTCATTAGATGTAATCATCCAAACTCTCGATGGCTTGCTCTTTTGAGTATTGGCTCCATCCGTATGAAATGTCATCCCACCTGTGGAATGTTTTCTCAAAGTATTCTTCCAGATCTTTCTGAAATCTGCACACAAACCACTTCCAGTATGGCAGCTCAGAGAAGTCAGGGGTGATGCTCCACTCTGCATAAACATTTCCTGCAATTCTGTATTCTCTACATGGAATCCACTGACCTGTATAGAACATTTTACCAGTTCTCACTAATGTTGTGCAAAAATCTGCACTGAGACACTCTGTTTCCTCATAACAACATCCAGTGAGTCCATCCACTCGATGGAAAGGAACGCTGTGATCTCCAGTATGGTTTTCTAAACTGTCGGTGCAAGTGGCTGCACAGAACGGACACTGAACCCAGCAGCACTGACTGAGATGATCAATCAGAATCTCATCTGGTCTGTCCTTGTGTTCCAGATTTTCTGGAAATGTCTCTTTGCTGAATTTATTTTGAATTTCAGATGATACTGAACCAAGTTCTTCACTTATCACATCTTCTAGAAGATTGAAATCATCAACACCATCATGACTTACTCCGCTGAGGTCCTTTACAGAGAATATCAGCACATCTGAGAGCTGCAGTGTGAAGTGATTCAGCCACTTCTGAACATCTCCGCTGGTCGTGTTGACCAGTGTAGTTGCTCTGTGAGCCGCTGCCATGATCTTCTGCTGCAGGAGTTTAATGTTCTCCTTCATCTTAGGCCGAACACTGCCTCTGAAGTTATCAGTTATGTACCGATTGACTTCATCTTTGATGAAAATCTTGAAGTGATCTTTGGGATTGTAAATGTAGGTAATGTATTTGTCAAAATCCTCCCCTTCGGCCAGAGTCTTTAGGATGTGTTTCTCTAGTTTAGATCTGTTTCCATTTAACGATTCACAGTTTGTTTTAATTTCATCAGTCAAATCTCCGGCAATGTCTTTGTAGACACTCTTTTGAATGGGCTCTTTCAGTTTCTGACAGATGATCTCTGCAAAAATGGCAGCTGATGTTGCACCTTGACAGTATTTCTGGAAAATACTGTAGTACTCTTTGCTCTTCTTTTCAAAGTAGAAAACAGGATCGTTGGCTTCCCTAAACATTGTATGCTGGTCAGTGATTAACTTTTTTTCTCTCTTAGAGATGGAAATGACCAAATCCATGTAAAATTCCTTCGTAAACACAAAGTCCCTGGAGCCTTGCTCATAATCTTCTACTCTGGCTTTGATATAATCTGCGAGTTCTTGAATGTAGGTTTTGTTGTAGCCCATCTTTGCAATGTTATACGACATGATTGTTTTGTCTGCTTGCTCAGCAATCTCATTGACTAGGGTTCTAATTTGGGTTTCAACCTGAAACTTCTGTTTAGTTGATCTAAAGGCAGGCGTAGCATTTCCTTTAATTCTACTGGATTTCTTTAACTGTATATAATCTGAATAACGCTTCACAGTGAAAACATCCCTGCTCTTCTTCCAGGCGTTTACAGGGACACTTTTATAGTTACTGAGGAATTGTTTCATGTCTTTTAATACATCAATGTTTTTGATGGGAGGAGTTTCTGTGGTAATATTCTTGACACACTCTTTCCAAAACTTTCCAAACTCTTTTTTCAGGATTGTTTCATCATTGGCTTTGTCTTTGAGTTTTATTGCAAGTTCTTTGCTCTTTTCCAAGAGGGTATTTTCATAACGTGTCCTCTGAGCATCAATCTTTTTCTTCATACCTCGCTGCTGAAGAATCTCATTTAGTTTCCTCTTTGTTTCTCTCACAATGTTTTCCTGAAGCTCTTTGATTTTGATGTCAAATGATGCTTTCCACTGTATCAGTATATCTTTATCTTTGTCTTTCTCAAAAAATACTGACATTGATTTTTCTACTTCTTCACTTTTCACTTTTAGTTTTCCTTGAAGATTACTTTCTGACACCTCATCAATGGTTTCATTTTCTATGTTGTTGTAGAGTTTGTTCTCTATTTCCAGCATGGTTCTACGAAGACTCCAAGACCACTTGCTGTATTCTGTCTCCAGTTTACGGTATGTTGCGATTTCTAGAGCATTTTTGAAGCTGAATACAAATCGTTCATTCAATAAAGCCTCCCAGAGATCATTGATACGAACTTTTAGTTGTGTCAGCTCTAACCCATCTGATTTTGAGGCATGGTCAAAAAAAGTTGTCTTTAGCTCTTGGATGTTTTCACAGTATGATGGGTTTGGTGGTGCCATCGGTGGGCTGCCTTCCCAGAGCTGTGCAAAATATTTCACATCCTTCTGTATATCAAAAGTGATGATATCATTGAAACATTCTGCAACATAGACTTCATCTTTAGCAGCGAGTTTGGTCATCTCATCCAGCGTCTCCTGCAACCGTCTCCTTCCCTCCATGTTCTTCTCTCCAGCTGTGATGTCTGAAACGTTCTGATGCACAAACATACAGCTGGGATTCAGTTTGACCTTCTTCATCCTCATGAAGGCCTGAACAACGATCTGAAGAATGTCCTGCAGCTCGGATGGGCTTTCTCCAAAGATATTGATCAGTGTCATATTACCAAGACCAACAACAAATGTGGCCATTTCATTGTCCTGATGTCTTGTTGACCTTCCAGACAGTTCTAGAGCACGAAGCCCCTCAGTATCAACAACCAGAATATAGTCAAACTTCAGCTGTTTTTCTGTCTTCATCTCCTCTGACACTCTGATCAGCTGCATGAAAGCTCCTCTGGTGCACCTGCCAGCGCTGACGGCAAACTGCAGTCCAAACATGGCGTTCAGCATAGTGGATTTCCCTGAGCTCTGAATCCCTAAAACTGACAGCACAAAGACTCTCTTGTCTCCCAGTTTCTTGATGAGTTCATGTAGAACAGCAGTAACCCAGACCACAGGAACATGAGCAGCATCTCCATCCATCAGCTCCAGCGGAAATCCAGAGATCATCATGTCTGCGGCAAGACTCGGGAGAGAAGAGAAATTGCACAGCAGGCCTTTCTTGTTACTATTCACTGATTTACATGATTCATAGATCTGACCGATCTCTCTCAGGATGTGCTCCAAGCCAAAGGTTGCAGCTTGAAGTTCTTTTGATATTCTATCAAGTTCTGCATGTTCATTGGTCATCTGTTGCTCAGCTCTGACTTTTGACCATTTTTCATTATACTTATAATGTAGAGCAGAAAGGTCAGCTGAGGTATATTCATCCAGGAGGATTGCGAGCCATTTCAGAAAAAATGTCTTCTCATCTGGAGATTGTGAATTCATTTCTGTAATAAATAACTTCATGAAGTCACCAATGTTCAGCACATGCTGCTGTGCACGGATTATCTTCATATCTGTTTTCTGTTTTGTTTCCACGTCTATTTCATTCCCCTGAGATCGATGTAGTTCTTTGTTTTTTTTCACACCACTGATGCCACAGTTTCCCCTGACAGGGCAGAAATAATTCTTTGATTTCTGTCAGATCTTTTTTCTCCAGTAAACCCATCATCTGCTGGGCTGCTTCTTTCCCTCTTCTGCAGTCATTGTCATGATCCTCATCTACTCTGACACCTGAGTGTTTGGACACATCTTCAAGTCTGAAAATAAAATATGGTTCTGACGATGAGGATGAGAGAAATCGATTTATTGTTTGAATGAGTTCTTCAGATACATCTGATTGATTTCTGTTATTAAGTCCAATTTTGTATTTCCCTTTCCTTATTTTAGTTACAATATATTCTTCCTCAGTACAAAGACAAATGAGTGGCTTTCTGTCCTTGTACAGCTTTTGGATCTGTACTCCACTCTTGTCATTCTTGTCAAGTCGTGGTAGGATAACAACATTGACCGAGGACATTTCAGTGAGGATCTGCAACTGTTTCTCGTTGGCTCCTGCATCACCGTGAAGGTTACAGAACGCAACACATTGAGTAAAATTATCTGTGTCTTTCCCAGAAGGGCAGTACCAGGCGATCTCCACCACTCCATCCATCAGTACTCTGGTTCTGCTGCTGCCTGGACAGTTCCTGTGGAAGAATGTGTTGTGTTTCTCGTTGATCAGACTGTTCATCAGCTGAGATTTGGATAAGGACAATGAGCCAAACTTGAAGAAAGACACCATAGGTGTTTCTGCCTTCCAGACTGGCTGGATTTTACTGGTGATTTCATTGTGCGTGTTCCTCATCTTCCAGCTCTTGTTGATTTGTTTGAATGTCCAGAGAGGAAACTCAATCTCTTGTGTGAATGGATCAGGAAAAAGCAGAGGCAGAGCGTACTGACACTGAGACAGTTTAGTCACCATCAACTGCTTCAGGAACCCATCAGCATGATGAAACACGGCCATCTGGACATCCATCGGGTGAATAGCATCTTTTCTGTTGGCTTCTTCAGGAAACCGAGATGTTTCACTGAATATATCGACATCACCCTCATCTTCAGATAAATCATTGTTTTTTTGTTGTCCGTCATGCTGCTTATCTATAGTTTTAATGTATCTTGCTCTGTAGTTCATCATCAGTAGTTTTTGTAGGAAAGTCTGAATGAGGTTCTCCTCAGAACAAGGCTCATGGGACTGTAATGAATATTTAGTTAGTTGAAGAACATCCGCAGCTCTTAGTTTAAAGGGGTGCCTTTTATCAGGATGAAGCCTATGAAATAGATGCTCTATTTTATCCCCCCTTTCGATTCCTTTTTCATCCAATCTTGCACCATCTATTGATCGCTTCTCTCCCTGAAAAATATACAAAACAAGGCAGTTAGCTTAAAACAATTTACAATGAACTGAAATAAAGATGAACCTTTTCCATCAAGTAATAGTCGTCATTTCACCATCTACTGTAGGTTAACTATAGACCCGATATAGCCTGGCTATGAGTAACCCACCTCTAGCCAAAATAACCTTGAATTTGGTTACATGTTGTTTTTGCCAAAATAACTTGTGAGATGCAGGGACGGCTTGTCAATAGAGGGCGTTGGGGCGAAGCCCCCATCAAAATTCCAGAAATATACATGTATACAATAATGATATAAAAATGAAATAGAAATAAAATAGTTTACTCATACGTGCCGGCTGGTAGCAAGAGCCTCAGCGTTTAATAAAAACTGGCGATAACTATTTTCTATGTTTTTCAATATGTTTCATGCGGTTTCATGGGCAAGACAAATGGATGTCTATCTGAGTCCTTAAATTTTCGGGCAGCATGTGACCTGAAGCTGGTCTCTAATTGGTTTCTTAAAGATTCTCCTCTGGACGCAGGTCGCAGCGTCCCTGGCGATTCGGAATTGGATACATGGTATTTGATCCAATCTGATTGGTTCTCGTCACCTGTCATTCAACGTTACGCTCTTGGCCACTTCTGCGAGTGCGCAGGCGACACCGTCACTTCGACTCCACCAAAACCTTGCTAAGCTGATCACTTTTGTAGAGAGGCAGATAATAGAGGTAGATAATGGCAGCAGTAAAATCAAATTCTGTCACTGATTTACAAAAAAACCCTTTCACAAGGCCTTCGCTGGAAGAAAACAAAAGGATAAAGGATCTCGGACTGGACCAACCCGATTTACAAATCTAGCAGCGGGCTAGTGATAGAGGACTAAGCTACCGTGAAAGGATTGCAGCAGAGGTGAGTTTGTTATAGAAATCAGAAACAATAATGTATACCATTTTACATTATTGTTGTGCTGCAGAGATGTCCTGCTCACATATCATATTCTACAGATTCAAGAAAACATTTTTTGTTTGGTATAAATCCTTACAAAAATGATAATTTTAATATTATACATAAGCATCCCAAAAATAATAAATTGGCAACATAAAAATGAATGATCAAATGAATTATAAAGCCACCAAAAACTACAGGCTTGTATGGGACAAAAACTCAAATGGCTCTATTTTTCTTTTGAAAGTCATTGCCGACAGAGCTGATACTCATAGTGCTTCTACCCGTTTAGGGTGAGAACACGGGAGGACACGGTCTCTACACGTAGGCTATAGTATCTAGCGAATGTGTTAGGTGTCGCCCAGCCCGCAGCTCTACAGGTATCTGTTAGCGAGGAGCCACGTGCCAGCTCCCAGGAGGATGCAACGCCTCTCATGAAGTGTGCATACAACCTGAGTGGGCAGGGCACGCCTTAGGCTTGGTAAGCCAAGGCGATGACATCCACTATCCAGTGGGCCATTCTCTGCTTGGAGACAGCCTTCCCTTTCTGCTGGCCTCCGTAACAGACAAAGAGCTGGTCTGAGGTCCTGACGTTTTGAGTTCTGTCCACGTACATACGCAGAGCGCGAACGAGACAGAGCAAAGCCAGGGCTGGGTCTGCCTCCTCCAGGGGCAGCACTTGCAGGTTCACTACCTGATCTCTAAAGGGAGTGGTAGGAACCTTGGGCAGATAGCCAGGCCAGGGTCCGGGGTCTGGACAACATGGTTGTCAACCGGCCCGAACTCTAGTCACGATTCGTCAACCGAAACTGCTTGCAGGTCCCCTACCCTCTTGATCGAGGCCAGTGCAATCAGCAGCAAAGTCTTCAAGGAGAGAAGCTTTAAATCTGCTGACTGCAAAGGCTCAAAGGGAGCATCCTGAAGTGCTCAAAGCACCAGGGAAAGGTCCCAAGAGGGTATGGATGGGTGACAAGGAGGATTTAAACGTCTCGCCCCAATAAGGAACCTGACGACCAGGTCGTGCTTTCCAACTGTTTTACCATCTATGTGGTCATGATATACTGAAATAGCGGCAGCATGTACTTTGAGGGTGGAGGGAGACAGTCTTCACTCCAACCCCCGGGGCCAGCTGTGTGCCAGTGCATCCGTGCCGAGTGTTCCTTCAAACAGGGAGTAAAACAACTGGCAGAGGGAGGTCTCTAAGGAGGCAAACAGGTCAACCTGAGCCTCCCCGAACTCTCTTCAGATCAGGGGAACTGCCTGGGGGTGGAGTCGCCATTCTCCCGGCAGCACAGCTCGTGACAGATCGTAGGCTACACGGTTGAGCACACCGGGGACATATATGGCTCGAAGCGACCTCAGATGCTTCTGACTCCAGAGGAGGAGATGGCGGGCGAGTTGTGACATGCGACGGCAGCGTAGACCACCTTGACGGTTGATGTACACAGTAGTCGCAGTGTTGTCTGTGTCAAAGTCCTTTTAGGCAAGTCGTGCCACTCGGCCGCCATCTTGGCAACGCCTCCGGGCAGCTATTTCGGACTAACAAGACCAGGCTCCTATCTAAATGAATGGGCAGAGAGTCAGAACTGCACTTTCACTGGTCACCGGGACATAAAAACTGCATGTATAGAAACAGCAGTAAAATATGATAAAAATCGCTGAAAAAGTTTGATGACTTTGCCCAAAAATAAGGTTTAAAACGTCCTTTTCCCCACAGGTTATACTTTTACTACACATGCGCAAGGGTTTACGTTCACGACACCAACTTCATTTACGTCTCTATCCAGGATGCCGGTGTTGTCACGTCACTGTACATTCGCTCCTTAGTGGTCAGTTGCTGACTGTTAAAAGCAGATGATTGGCTTTCCAGCGGGAGGGGCGGGACATGTGCATATAACCACCATCTTTTCCGTTACGGGTTTTCCTTATATAGTTGTATTGAGGATTGAGGAAGTGGCATGTCTCTTATATAAATTGTCTCTGTCTGTGTGGACTAGCACGCCTCTGCCCTGTAGCGGGCTCTTTAAGCAGCTCAGAGCGAGATGTACTGCTAGCAACTCGAGGCAGTTGATGTGCCAATTCAGTTGGGGATCGGTCGTAACCCACCACCTTTCTTGGGTACAATGAAGTAGGGACTGTAGTGCCCTGACCTCATATCGGCTGGAAGGACCGGCTCTATCGCGTCCTTCGCCAGTAGAACTCTGATCTCAGCGCGCAAAACATGGGCATCGGCTGCTCTCACTGTAGTGGAGTGGATGGCCCGGAACTTGGGGGGATGCCGGGCGAACTGAATCGCATGGCCAAGCCTGATGGTCCCAACCTGAGGCGAGCCAGAGGAGCCGTAGGCGGTGGGGTGGAGGCAGCAGCACCCGAAGGAGGTAGCGGCGCCGAGTCGTCATCCGCGGATAAGTCTGACCCACCCTCCGATGCAGCGATCGACATTTGGTCTTCGCGGGGAGCCCCAAAGGAGACAACCGGTACACACTGCGAGGATGGTCCAGCTTTCTTCAGTGGAGGCTCTACTGGCTGCGGAGTGTGAGAGGGGTGTGGGCTCCTCTGGGGTTGGTTCCCCTAAGGAGACAAGCTCACCGTAATCCTCAGGTCTCCCATGTCACTGCCCGAAGCAACCCTCTGAGGAGGATTGGATCGAGACAGAGGAACGGGGACTCCGCCCCTTTGCAGGAACGAGAGTCTCGACCGCAGCTCCGCGATGGTCATCTTCCCACAATGGGTACATGACTCATCCACAAAAGCTGCCTCAGCATGTTTAATGCCCAGACACACAAGGCAGCGATCGTGACCATCCTGCGAGCCCAGGTAACGACCGCATCCAGAAACACACAGATAGAAAGTCATCTTTAAAAAGACGTGTTCTATCTGTGTAAGCTCTTTTAGGGACTGCTCTCACTGGTGCTGAAACATGCAGGGGAACAGTCACTGCGAACACAGACAGGAATGTACACCTGTCTGTGCGCTGTCTCTCTCTCTCACTGGCAGGTCTTACCAGCTGTAAAAACAGCTTTTGAGCGCTCTGATGGCACATTTTTTTTTTTTTTTAATCAATACATACAAAAAAGAAAAAAGACAGAGAAGAGAAAGACTGTTCACGCTGCTGTGCTGTGACACCCGCACCGGGAAGGAGAGATCCAGAAAGGCTTGTTTTCTCTATAAAGTCACACTCTTTGTCGAAGCAACGAAGTGCTTGGGTCCAAAGCAAAAAGCTGAAGTGCAGTGACGTGCGGTGATGTCTTAAAGAGGCTAGGCACTGAGTTATGAAAGATTACCTGATTTATTGTTTAAAGGCTAATAATAACAGTAAACATTACGCACAAGCGTGGCATATCAAGAAATGTACAAATCAGGATGTATATCGCGTGTATTCTCTCAGTCTCTCTCTCTCTCTCTCTCTCACACACACACACACACACACACACACACACACACACACACACGCACGTCGCACACACACAAGCGCGGCACAGGCACACACCGCGAGTAACAGTAGTTTATGTCCACTCCACTCCAGCATTAGAATGCAACCATTCTTAATCCTTATTGTTGCACAGCGGCCAAAAGTAAAAGTAAAATCACACACCGCTCAATTGAATATGAAGTCAAATGGCTTGCATTAATTCAACCATATTTATCAATTCAATATTAAGCCCAAAATAGTTTTTGACTCACCAATCGGTAGATTATTTGTAGCCTACATCAAATTCATCCGCCGCCATGTCCTCATGAAGACGTCGATCGCAGCTTTGTAAAACTCATCTTTACGGGCCTTCAGTTTGCACAGTCTCTGGCTCTCAATTTAAAACATTTAACTCTCTGATGACAGCCTTTTAACTCCGTTGCTTTCATTTTGGCTTTGAATTTGCCGCGGGGATTAGGCATGTAGGCTATCTGTGGTGTGTAACGTTAATGACGTTAGCTGCGCAAATGTCCAGTAATATCTTGATTTTAATTGGTCCATGTCTGCTATGTTACGGAGATGTTACGGGCATACCATATTTACGTCCAAAGGCACAGCAGAGTTGTGCTTTTTGACGTACATGTTAAAGAATACAGGATCGAAGTGCGCATGCGCAACATGGGTTTTTCGCTTGCCGTCTGCAATGAATGGACAGTAAAAGCACTGCTTATTCTACGATTTGTTTTTTATTTGATTATGCGTAACTGCTACATTTGTCATCATAACGTCTAAATAATTGGAATAACACACATATTGCATATATAAATCACAAGAATAAACAGTAAAAATACAAATACAAGTTTATTATTTAATAAACCATTTTATTTTTGAATTTTGGCAGGGTAGGCAGTGCCTAGTTTGCCTACCCAGACCGCACGTCACTGCTGAAGTGCAATCATCACCAGCTGCTTATTATACCCGCGCTGCGAGGCTGCACAGCTGATGCAAATGATTACACGCCAATGTGTATTGGCTTGTTTTAGTTTCACTCGAAGTAGATTGGCCTCTCTAGCGAGATTCCTATTTGTCCGTCACCAGACGACGTACGTCGTAGTAACCGGACGATAGGGAACTATGATAAGGAAGGAATGATAATAAGGAACCACACTCTGTAAGGCTGTATGTCTACATTCATGGAATTCTTTCTAACTCCCTGCTCCTGTTCTATTTTTTACACTAACTCGACACTTACCCCATGTCTCTCTCTTGTCTCTGATGTCGAGGTGTAGTCCATACTCTTTTCAATAATTGTGGTTTGATCTTGTAACAGAACAGAAAAGGTGACAGAAATATTAAAATAGAACTGACATTTTTTGTTAAAGTTAAAGCAAATCCGTGCTCTAAAAAGAAACAACATATCCCTCTTTTGTTGAAGACTGATATGACTACAGTTTTCTTAATCTCATGTAAATAATTTTGAACTTTAAAAAAAAAAATAGTAGTGTAATTTAGGTGTCACTTTTTGAGTTTGTATTTTGATCTGTTTCTCTGTTCTGTTCGTGTTTGAGTTTCTTTGTTAATCTTCCAGGGTGTTAATTAGTTCTCCTCTGTTCTCTCCATGTTCGTTTCTATGGTTTCTAATAGATTTTGTTAGTTCTGTTCAGGTGTGTTTCAAATAATTATCTAGATAGTTTATCTCTTTGTCTGCAGTGTATATAAGCCCTCAGCTTGAATTAGTCTTTGTTCCAGTATTAGTTGTGTAGGGCTTTCTACTGAAGTTCTGCATGTCGTATTATAATAAATCTTGATTCCTGCTTCCTGCAAGTGACCGAACTACACAGCGTAACAGACTTTTTTAGACTTATAGTCTCAATTTAACAAAACATAACACAAACATATTTGAGCAGTATCTTTTTTTGTTGTAGCCTTTTTTGGTTTAATTATCTCAAAGTGTTTTCTGTTTAATTAGTTCCTTTGTGTTTTTAAAGCCTTTTCACTATGCAACATGTTTGTCTGGTCAAGTCTGTTAAAGGGGTCATATAATGCCATTTTTGTACAAGCTAATATGATTATTTAGGGTCTAAATTAAAAGTTTGTAATATACTTTAATTAAAAATTCTCATTAGTATTGTAAGAAAACACTAATTTCACCTGCTCAAAAACAGCTCTGTTTTCAGCACGCCGTTTCAGTGCATGTGTCTTTAAATGATAATGAGCTTTGCTCACCCCGCCCCTCTGTTCTGTGCGTACACCGTTTCTAACACAATAACCACGCGTTGTTCATTATAAACGTGGGATTATGAATTATATTGAGAACGTCGTACATAGAAAACATGCCGTAATGTACCTGAGTGTAAACCTAAGATGCATTCATCATGAAGCGTGCAGCAAGGTTTGCAAATTTGCGAAGATTAATATAAATATTAATATAAAGGTTAATAAAACATCACACTCACTTCTGGAGGTTCAGCAGGAACACGTTGGTACCGATCCGTTTTTTCTCGTTTGTAAAGCTGTCTGGTGTGAAATGATTCACGCAAACAGGAAAGCGCAGACGATCGTGGGGAATCCCTGTGAGGGAATCCCCGCGTCAATCCTTTGGGCATATCGCTTCAAAAACAAAACTCAGCCACTGCATCTTCAACGGCTCGGATTTAGGAACATCCAAATGACTGCTGTGTTCCTTATTACACCAAAGAACAATCGCAGACGCCATTATGCTCATAGACAGCGCAGTGAGGGTATCAACAATGACGCGCGGACTATGATTGACAGCTCGCTCATGAGCGAGGGCGGGTCTGTCTGTGTTGAAACGCTGCAGCTGTCAATCACAATCGTGGGAGGGGCGTCCGACCGTGTGACGTCACACGGTCGAACGGCTTAATTTCAGAGAGTGTCAAATATATAAGGAGATTAAAAAAAAAACACTGGATGGATTTTTATCCTTTTATGATGGTTGTGTACAGGCACTGCCAACACACATTCCAGTACAATCAACTTGTAAAAGTGCATGTACCATTATATGACCCCTTTAATTGATTTTGTAAGTTTTTGGTTTTCTTTGTTTTTGATTCTCTTTGTTTTTATTTCATTAAAAGCTGCATTTAGCTTTTGAATCAATCATGAATAGAAGTGTTAGAGTCAGGGACAAATAAACATGTCAGAAAACCAACATAACATCAATGAAACCAAATCTGTGTTCTTACCACTTTGATATGTCCTGTCTTGCACATCTTCTCTCTTTCTTAACGCAGTGTTGTACATCTCTCTTGTGTAGCACTGCTGGTTATTCTCAATAAACAGATGCTCAACTCTGCTCATCAGGTCTCTCATCTCTGACTGTTTGGTCATGTTCTTGCTGCAGGTATGATATCTTCCACTGCATTTCTTCAGCAGCCGCTCCAGAGCAGAGTTTTTCTTCAGATCATCTATTATAGAGTCAGACTCTTCTTCACTCTCATAGGTGAAGAGAATCATCACAAACTGAAGAACTCTGTCACCAAATACTCTCTGAAGCCACTCAATACCCATCTTATCAGCATCTGTTAGCTGACCCAGTCGCACAACAAAGATGAAGGAAATTATTTTATTTTCACTCACTAGTTGACCAGTGAGGGGATCCAGGTCAAGTGCAGTCTCATGTAAGCCAATCATGTTGATCACTGAGACACGACGTCCTGATATCTTCATTTGCAAAGGAACGATCCTAGATATTTCTACATTTCCAATATCTGCTTGTATTTCTCCAAGTAGAATATTGTCATGTTGAAACCGGACTGCCGCAGAGTTTCCAAATAACAAAATGTTCAGATTGGGATCTAGAATAAACAGAAGAGCCAATTCTCAGATTCATCAATGTGCTGCAAAATAAGAACAAATCTCATTCAGTAATGTGAATAATCATATATTTTTGTTTTCTTACCCATACTGCAGAGCAATGGATCAACAGAGTCAGACAGTCATCAATGTGCTCTTCAAGTTTGGAGATGCTCCTTTATTCTACACGCTGTTCTTTATCCTGAATGAAAAATATAGTATAAATTAATTTTCATAATTTTAGGTGTGCATGAGCATGTGTATATAACATTATTTGATTTTTCTTTAGAGTATAACATCATATTTAGCTTTTGTTCACCATCTGAGTGATGTATGAGTATAAAGTCAAAACTAAAGAGCCTTGAACTCTTCCTGTAAGCAGATGCAAATATAGGTTGATCCAGTCTAACAGGATTTGCAGTTTACAAAAAACATAGTCTGATTTCTAGCAAATCACATGGTATCTTATTTTAGAACACCTGACTACCATGTAAGTTATTTAAACCCCATGCCGGTCATGAGCCGGGTTTGATCTCTCATTCTTTCCTGTCTTGTTTTAATTCCTCACTCTGCACGTGCGCTCATGCTCAGCTGTTTGCCATCACAATCACCGTGAGTGTTTATTGGTTTACACCTGTTTCTCCTCTCTCTGATTTATCTGCTAATTATTAGTGATGGCAAAATGAGGCTTTCTGAACCACTGAGGCCATTGCTTCAGCTAAAGGTTCATTACTCGAAGCTTCATTCAGCATTGCTCACTAGTGACACCTAGCTACTGTGCAAAGAAATAGCAGACAAATTAATTCATTTTGAACCAGTGTCGCTCCCTCCCTCATTTTATAAAAAAAAATATATATATATATATATATTTTATAAAAATGCTTTTATAAATAAAAATATTTATTTGTAATGTAAATATATTTATATTTAAATGTATATTTTATAAAAACATTTTTATAAATAAAAAAATATTTTTTTATTTTGTACTCACTGTTGATGTCTGTAACCTTTCATTTGCAATAATAAAAAGACATGATCAGACATTTGTCCATTACTGTGTATAATATATAAAATATGTATCTTTCTCTGTCTGAATTTACTTGTCCAGAGTCACACACATATTAATTAATTATTCATAAATTGTTTGGATAGGGACAGTATGAACAACAACAGTGACACTGTTGAGTGCAGTGCTTATGTTAGAGGGGGTGTAATAAAGTACATTTATTAATTTAACAGATTATAGATAACAGATTAAAGTAAACTGCAACAGAATAGTCCAGAAGGAAGGAAAATAAAAATAGATTTTTTTTTTTGAGAAACAGAATTATTTCAAGTGTGTTGGGGTTTAGACGATTCCTCTTCTTGGACAAAATCTCTCTAGCCTGGGAAAAGATCCTTTCACAAGGATGCAGGGGAACGTAAAAATGGCAGAGGTACAAATGAGGACACTGATGCTTCTGTTGAGCCCAGACAGGGGAGGATTCCCTCTTTCTTGCTGGCTCCATTACCAGGAAAAAGGAAGAGTCACAAAAAGCAAACAAATCCAAAAGGGCAATCCAAATCAAAAAGCAGTCCAGTCCAGATCCAAAAATACAGAGCAATCCAAATAATCTTATCTAATTAATATAACAAGACTATAATATAGGCCTACTATAATAATAATATACTAACTATTCTAACCTGATAATGTAATAATATACAGCCCTCACATATGACACAATAACGACAATGACAATGATAGTTTTCTAACTCTCTGACTCTCTGACACTACTACAACTGCTTCTACTACTCCTGCAACACCCACAAGGTGGCGCGAGTTTCGAATCGCCTTTTATCCGGAAGCGACACTCAGACCGAACCGATGACGTATCCACACAAACCAAGGCCTCGTTTGTCATTAGTCACGTGATTTTCACGTTAACGACACAAGCCTCGAATCGCGGCTTCATCTGGCACGCCCACTTTTTCTCGACACACGCTCCGACGCCTCGGTTCAAATGTCACATCACTACTAATTATGCCTGCTACAGACTGTGCGATTTAAGAAATCCAATAAGGTCATTACAAATCACACTGAACAAAATGGATCTTATAACCTGGGGTAGCCTGGGGTAACGACAGGTTTTCAAAACCTGGGTCTACAATAGAGGGTCGCCAGGATGATTTAAGGAAAATGGAGTAACATTAAAAATAAAATAAAAATAACAAAAAAGGCCACACTTTAGACCTTGTTTTCTCCTTTGGCCTAGACATAAACTGCTTGAATGTTGTGGATGTTCATGTGACTGACCATTGCTGTGTATATTTTAATGTGTCTTGTAATGTGGTCAGCAATGCTCATAAAGTGGTGTCCCAAAGGCGTATTATAAATAAAACTGTTGTTGAACATTTTTCAGGATTGTTTCAGCCCAAGTTCAGTGAGGATTGTAATGATGCAGCACTCCTTGTAAATCATTTTAATGTCAGTCTGTTCTGGACATAGTGGCCCCTGTAAAGCACAAAAGGACTTCTCCTAAAAATCCTTGTCCTTCCTTCCTTCAGGAAAATAAGTGTCGCAAGGTAGAGCGCTTGTGGAAACCCACTAACTTGGAAGTGCACAGACTGCATTTAAAGGAGCTGATTTTATCACTTAACGAAATGATGAAGCAGGCCAGATCTATGTATTTTTCTGATCTTGTAAATCAGAATAAGAGAAACCCCAAAGTTGTGTTTATCAATATCAAAACTGCCCTTTCTCTCAAAAGTCATGTAGAAGGTAGTAGCTGAGCAGCTGACAGCTTTTCTAAGTAACAATGAACTCTTGGATAAGTATCAGTCTGGTTTTAGAGAGATGCATTCTACTGAGACTGCTCTCCTCAAAGTTTCTAATGAAGTGCAGACGGCTGCTGACTCTGGAAGGAACTCTGTATTGGTTTTATTGATATTGTCTTCTGGCAGTGAGAGAAAAAGAGCGGAAACACAACCTGCTTGACTGTATAAAAAGTAACTGTATAAAAAGTCCGTGTTACATTTAACCTCGCGTTAGGTTGTGCCCCGCGCTCCCCTAGGCACTTCTGTGAATTTGCTGAGCTAGGTATAATGGTCTAGCAGTAAGGATTCATGAATTTTATAAAAGACTTATGGTCAAATTAGGGACTGCTTGACCTCGACATGATTTGAACACGCAACCTTCTGATCTGGAGTCAGGCCCCGTCCACACTACTGCGTTTTTGTTTAAAAACGGAGACCTTTTGCTACGTTTGCACCTCCCGTCCACACTAAAACGGCAAAAACGGAGACCCAAAACGGAGAAGTTTAGAAACGCTGCCGACCCGTTTTTCGTTTTGAAACTCCGGAGGGCGTTTTAGTGTGGACGGGTCAAAACGGAGGACTTTAGAAACGATGACGTACTAGAGCTCACGTTCGGCTCTATGATTGGGTGTCATCAGTCATGGCGTATATCTTTGCTAGCAGCTGTTGTCCAAGTAAATTCTGCATTTTACAATGCTATTACTGCCTACATGCGCCGGAGGCAAGCTATCACTCGAGCGATCTGTGACAATTCCTGTGTGCAGCGGCGGTATCAACCGTACATGGAGTGTCGGTTTTGGGTTAACCCGGGAAGAACCAGCGCATGGTGGGATAATTTTATCAATGAAGTTGTGTTTACATCGGCACGTGCATGCCCAGTGTCGGTGAATGGTCACGTGATCCGCGTTTTCAGTCGTTTTAATGTGGAAGGAGATCAATTCTAAAATGCAGCTAAAACGCTGGTGTGGACGGAGATCGTATTCGTTTTAATTCTCCGTTTCTAAACGAAAACGCAGTAGTGTGGACGGGGCCTCAGACACGCTACCGTTGCGCCACAAGGCCCTGCACTTCTGTGAATTTGCTGAGCTAGGTATATGGTCTAGCAATAAGGATTCATGAATTTTATAAAATACTTGTGGTCAAATTAGGGATTGTTTGACCTCGACGTAATTTGAACACGCAACCTTCTGATCTGGAGTCAGACGCGCTACCGTTGCGCCACAAGGTCCTTCATTGCTGGGAGTTTGCCCTTCACTTGTGTGAATTTGCTGAGCTAGGTATATGGTCTAGCAGTAAGGATTCATGAATTTTATAAAATACTTGTGGTCAAATTAGGGATTGCTTGACCTCGACGTGATTTGAACACGCAACCTTCTGATCTGGAGTCAGACGCGCTACCGTTGCGCCACGAGGCCCTGCCCTTCTGAGAGTTTGCCCTGCACTTCTGAGCTAGGTATATGGTCTAGCAATAAGGATTCATGAATTTTATAAAAGACTTATGGTCACATCAGGGCTTGTTTGACCTCGACGTGATTTGAACACGCAACCTTCTGATCTGGAGTCAGACGCGCTACCGTTGCGCCACGAGGCCCTGTCCTACTGAGAGTTTGCCCTGCACTTCTGTGAGCTAGGTATATGGTCTAGCAATAAGGATTCATGAATTTTATAAAAGACTTATGGTCACATCAGGGCTTGTTTGACCTCGACGTGATTTGAACACGCAACCTTCTGATCTGGAGTCAGACGCGCTACCATTGCGCCACGAGGCCCTGCCCTTCTGAGAGTTTGCCCTGCACTTCTGTGAGCTAGGTATATGGTCTAGCAATAAGGATTCATGAATTTTATAAAAGGCTTATGGTCACATTAGGGCTTGTTTGACCTCGACGTGATTTGAACACGCAACCTTCTGATCTGGAGTCAGACGCGCTACCGTTGTGTTTACATCGGCACGTGCATGCCCAGTGTCGGTGAATGGTCACGTGATCCGCGTTTTCAGTCGTTTTAATGTGGACGGAGATCAATTCTAAAATGCAGCTAAAACGCTGGTGTGGACGGAGATCGTATTCGTTTTAATTCTCCGTTTCTAAACGAAAACGCAGTAGTGTGGACGGGGCCTCAGACACGCTACCGTTGCGCCACAAGGCCCTGCACTTCTGTGAATTTGCTGAGCTAGGTATATGGTCTAGCAATAAGGATTCATGAATTTTATAAAATACTTGTGGTCAAATTAGGGATTGTTTGACCTCGACGTAATTTGAACACGCAACCTTCTGATCTGGAGTCAGACGCGCTACCGTTGCGCCACAAGGTCCTTCATTGCTGGGAGTTTGCCCTTCACTTGTGTGAATTTGCTGAGCTAGGTATATGGTACCGTTGCGCCACGAGGCCCTGCCCTTCTGAGAGTTTGCCCTGCACTTCTGTGAGCTAGGTATATGGTCTAGCAATAAGGATTCATGAATTTTATAAAAGGCTTATGGTCACATTAGGGCTTGTTTGACCTCGACGTGATTTGAACACGCAACCTTCTGATCTGGAGTCAGACGCGCTACCGTTGCGCCACGAGGCCCTGTCCTACTGAGAGTTTGCCCTGCACTTCTGTGAGCTAGGTATATGGTCTAGCAATAAGGATTCATGAATTTTATAAAAGACTTATGGTCACATTAGGGCTTGTTTGACCTCGACGTGATTTGAACACGCAACCTTCTGATCTGGAGTCAGACGCGCTACCGTTGCGCCACGAGGCCCTGCTCTTCTGAGAGTTTGCCCTGCACTTCTGTGAGCTAGGTATATGGTCTAGCAATAAGGATTCATGAATTTTATAAAAGACTTATGGTCAAATTAGGGATTGCTTGACCTCGACGTGATTTGAACACGCAACCTTCTGATCTGGAGTCAGACGCGCTACCGTTGCGCCACGAGGCCCTGCTCTTCTGAGAGTTTGCCCTGCACTTCTGTGAGCTAGGTATATGGTCTAGCAATAAGGATTCATGAATTTTATAAAAGGCTTATGGTCACATTAGGGCTTGTTTGACCTCAACGTGATTTGAACACGCAACCTTCTGATCTGGAGTCAGACGCGCTACCGTTGCGCCACGAGGCCCTGCCCTTCTGAGAGTTTGCCCTGCACTTCTGTGAGCTAGGTATATGGTCTAGCAATAAGGATTCATGAATTTTATAAAAGACTTATGGTCACATTAGGGCTTGTTTGACCTCGACGTGATTTGAACACGCAACCTTCTGATCTGGAGTCAGACGCGCTACCGTTGCGCCACGAGGCCCTGCTCTTCTGAGAGTTTGCCCTGCACTTCTGTGAGCTAGGTATATGGTCTAGCAATAAGGATTCATGAATTTTATAAAAGACTTATGGTCAAATTAGGGATTGCTTGACCTCGACGTGATTTGAACACGCAACCTTCTGATCTGGAGTCAGACGCGCTACCATTGCGCCACGAGGCCCTGCCCTTCTGAGAGTTTGCCCTGCACTTCTGTGAGCTAGGTATATGGTCTAGCAATAAGGATTCATGAATTTTATAAAAGGCTTATGGTCAAATTAGGGATTGCTTGACCTCGACGTGATTTGAACACGCAACCTTCTGATCTGGAGTCAGACGCGCTACCGTTGCGCCACGAGGCCCTGCCCTTCTGAGAGTTTGCCCTGCACTTCTGTGAGCTAGGTATATGGTCTAGCAATAAGGATTCATGAATTTTATAAAAGACTTATGGTCACATTAGGGCTTGTTTGACCTCAACGTGATTTGAACACGCAACCTTCTGATCTGGAGTCAGACGCGCTACCGTTGCGCCACGAGGCCCTGTCCTACTGAGAGTTTGCCCTGCACTTCTGTGAGCTAGGTATATGGTCTAGCAATAAGGATTCATGAATTTTATAAAAGACTTATGGTCAAATTAGGGCTTGTTTGACCTCGACGTGATTTGAACACGCAACCTTCTGATCTGGAGTCAGACGCGCTACCGTTGCGCCACGAGGCCCTGCCCTTCTGAGAGTTTGCCCTGCACTTCTGTGAGCTAGGTATATGGTCTAGCAATAAGGATTCATGAATTTTATAAAAGGCTTATGGTCACATTAGGGCTTGTTTGACCTCGACGTGATTTGAACACGCAACCTTCTGATCTGGAGTCAGACGCGCTACCGTTGCGCCACGAGGCCCTGTCCTACTGAGAGTTTGCCCTGCACTTCTGTGAGCTAGGTATATGGTCTAGCAATAAGGATTCATGAATTTTATAAAAGACTTATGGTCAAATTAGGGCTTGTTTGACCTCGACGTGATTTGAACACGCTACCTTCTAATCTGGAGTCAGACGCGCTACCATTGCACCACGAGGCCCAGCATTTCTGTGAACTTGCTAAACTAGTTATATGGTCTAGCAATAAGGATCCATGAATTTTATAAAATACTTGTGGTCAAATTAGGGATTGCTTGACCTCGACACGCAACCATCTGATCTGGAGTCAGACGCGCTACCGTTGCGCCACAAGGCCCTGTACTTTTTGGAATTTGCCCTGCAATTCTGAGAATTTGCTAAACTAGTTATATGGTCTAGCAATTAGGATCCACTCAAATTAGGGATTGTTTGACCTCATTTTTTCCAAAACCCTTGTTAAAACCCAAATTAACAGCAGCAATGGCATAAATTGCCACCTGGCTCTCTGAGTCTTGCATGACACTTAACGTCAGTAAAACTGCATGTATGTATTTTTATATAAGGAAAAATTAAAATCAGCCAGATGTCGTTGTAAATGAGGAAAAAAATCCAGATTGTGTCACACTTTAAATATCTGGGAGTTACTCTTGATTCACAGTTCTCTTTTAAGAAACATATAAAGCAGGTTTGTAATACTGTTAAATTTAATTTAAGAAATTTTAGACACATTCGTAATCAGTTACCTCTAGATGCTGCCAAATTGTACATGCACTCAATGATTTTCTCACATTTTACATACTGCATCACAAGTTGGTCACAAACCGGAAAAACAATACTTGCTCCACTACAAACGCTATATAAACAAACTCTCAAAGTATTAGATAAAAAGCCATCAGGTTATCACTACTGCAATATCATCATTTAAAAGCACAAACTCTTGACTTTTGAAAATTTTATGCGCTTTGCCAATGTTTGTTTAGTGTACAGAGTAATTAATAATCTGTCTGCACCCCCATTAGAGGAGTTCATATTATTGCTCACAGATAGTCAGAGAACAACCAGGGCGACCAGTAGAGGTCACTGTGCCGTACAGCACAGACATACTGAGTTTGGCAGATCAGCCTTCTCTATCAGAGCCTCTAAGTACTGGAACTCAGTCCCAAACGAGATTAGAGACATCAGTACATTTACTTGTTTTAAATATAAAATAAAATTATGGCTAAAATCTATACAATCATGTACCCATTAATCATAAACTCAAAAAACTCATTTTTTGTCGTATCCTAACATTGTATTGTTGTGTCTATTAATATTGCACTTTATTTTGTTCCGTTGTTTTGTTTTATTGTGTTTTTAAGAATGTGAAACTTTGTTGTCTGAAAGGCTACTTGTGTGATACAAGTATTGTTCCAATCCAAAGTCCACATCTAGCTAAGTACAGTTCAAATTCCTTGATGTGTTCTTGCTCCGCCCCTTTTATCATTATATGAACCTAGTATGCCCGAATTCATAGTGTTCATAAAACAGTAGGCAAAAACCAAGAATGACTGCTGAATGCTGAATTGGGCATCTAATCGGCAATATCCCATGAGGCCACAGGAGTGGAGTTGTGATCGGCAGTGAAGTGACAACTGATGCTGTAGGTCACATGACAGTGAAAACATGGCAGAAGTAGCGTGTCCGAATTTAATTTATATTACACACATTCATACTATATAGAACTGTCTTTTTTAACAGTTGTGAAGCAAGTTTTAAAACAAATGTAGTTCCTATCACGATATGCGATTAGAAACGCAGCCCAAGTCCTATTCCTGAAATCTTAAACTGTTTTCCAGACTCACATATTTCACACCAGCAACAAAATCTAACACGAACTGTCCCATCAAAGTGATTTCTTATTGTCCAATAGTGTTGAAAGAGCTTGTATTTCAGGCAGCCTAAGCATGCGTTTCAGGACACTGAATGTTTTCATGACAGCCGGAGCTTCTAACGGCATTTGTTGTGATGTATGATATTTTTTTGCTGGCTCTAAAGTATACTTGGGTAAATCTAAATCTCAATCTTCGGCCTCATCAATCTATTATTTGTTTGTAAATGAATAAATAAAATAAATTAATAAAAACAACAACACAAAAAGTGTATTGTGATTGTCAAAACATTTGATAACAACAAATTTTGATTTGATTTCGATCCATTAGCTTGTGATTAAATTCGATTCAATATTGTTTCAGTTAAATATATATCAGGTAGGCCTATAGTACATGCAAGGCTTAGTTTGTAATTTGGACTGATCCTCTCCAGTCCCCTCTTAGTGATTTTCGTACATCCATACAGATCGATGCCGGTCAGTTGCGTTAAGTGGTCTGCGATCAGCTCCAGTCCTTTGTCTGTAATCCGCACGCACTGACCGATGTTCAGCATCCTCAGCTCGTGCATTTGGCCACCGTCCTGTTGATGCCATCGTCACTGATGTGGCATGAGCACAGCGACAGAGACTTGAACTGGTACAGGCCCTGTGCGATATAAGCCAGACTCTGGTCGCCTATCTTATTATTACGAAAATAATTTTGTCATATCTGTGGTTTTAACAACTTTTTAGAATAAAATTTTTGGCAAGGTGATTTTTCTAATATATGTAGCTACTGCCAGTGCCAAAACATGGACGTTTCATTTCCCCTTTAAGGGAGGTGGACATTGCATTATGAGGTACAGCCGTGTGAAGAGCTGTGTTATGGGGTTAAGTGGAGCAGGAAGGGGCCAATTGCTTCGTCCCTGTGCTCGAGAAGGGCCAACAGAAGCCACAGCAGAAGTGCAACACACAGCGGTGTTTCTTGAACAAATCTGTGACTTTGAACAAATTGTGAGAATCAATGATTCAATGACCCATTTGTAAATACCACCCCTTTCTTCATTACTGAATGAATGAATGACTCGATGGCTCACTCATTAAGACAGTGTCTTACCGCCAACTACTTGTGGCTTTAGTTTTATATTTAAAAGTATCACTTTGTTTTTCTCATTATTGCATATTTCTCTATTGAATTTTTTATTTATTTAAAATATTATTTATTTTATAAAGCTATTTATAAAGATAAAAAAGCACTGTAAAATCAATTTAAAGGGGTGGTAAAACACCTTTTTTCGAAGGCTTGATTGTGTTTGTGGGGTGCACTGTACATGTGTTCATGCTTCATTTTTAAAAATTTGCATTATTTTTCACATATTTATCCATTATTCTACTCTGCTCGGTCCCTCCTTGTAAAAACGGTCGGATAATTTCCGGGTTCCATGAACACTAAACATTGGCTTTACAACAGTAGCCAAATCAAACACAAAACCATGTTTAGCATGCCAGTAGATAAACAAGCATGTAGATAAACAATACATAAAAGCTATAATCAAAGAATAATTTACACTGATCACATAGACGACAACAACCACAAACATTCCAAGTTCGCTGCGCTGGTGATATTAAACAGAAGTTTGTAGGCCTATGTGTTTGTCGGATAAGTATGAATTAGCATTTAACAAACTAGTTTGTGGAGCCAAACAGCGTTGTCCTTCGTTTACTTCCTTGCTACAACGTACAATTAACAATACAAACTATTACAGGAAAACACATCAACGAAAAAATCATACTTACAGGTTGTGGCTCGTAAACAACAGCTTCTGTTTTTAAAGTTGGAACTGCTCCATCTTTCAGGACAAGCCGTTGTGCGAATCCTGCATTGAACTCGCATAGATTGAGGAAGCTTTCCTCCGGAAAATGTGCAGCACAGAGAGCGACATTTGGATTATAATTATGAGGGACCGAGTTAAAAAAAAATGTAACCATTGCTCCCTAACTCCAACATCCTTAGACTAAACAAAGTGTACCTGCAATCTGGGTGAAAATAGCAGTGTTTCGACGGCATGGCGGCAACGACACTCTACTACCACAACAACTCTTCTCCAAAGCAACATAAAATGGCCTCGCTCCCTTTATTTATTGTGTTCCCAGAGGAGAGGTTTATGTAAATGTTGGGGTTAGTTATGTCACTAACCCTGGAGGAATGTCTTGTAGTCCCTACCGGCCGTTTGCTGTAGTCCGAGAAGAAATTGATTTCTTTAAAAGCAAATATCTCCCTTTGTATTGAACTTTGAGCATTGTAACTTTGCAGATGTTGTTTATTCTCAAACAGCAACATTACACACTAGCTAAAGTTAAAAAAGTGAAATCACATTCAACCACCCCTTTAAGGGGCAAATATAGTCCTTTAATGGAAAAGGTGTGATTGCAGTCTCAGTGGAAGAGAGAGGGTACAGAGAAGGATGTTAAATGCTCAGGGGTACGCCACTCTCAGTTTAGGAACCATTGGTCTACTGTGTCAGGCTCTGTGAGAGCAGATTGAAGATTTATCACAAATTACTACACGGCTCTGTGGAATACTTGATTATGATTGATAGTGCCATCTAGCACCCGGAAAGCGTACCTTCCCTGGGCGCCGCCATTGGTTAGCAAGCCGTCACCTGCTGTTAGCATTCCATTTACTCCCATTCATTTTGGTGTCACTTTGACAGCGAATAACTTTACATCCGAGACATTTAAAGACTCTATTTATTCATTGTTTATTTCTAAAGAAACACGACAATGTATAAAAGGCTCCGTTTGTGATGAGGAGAGATGAAGGACCAAAATGCGAGATTCTCAATATGCAGTCTTTAATGAGAAGCGATTCACAGAAGTAATATGAAACAAATCTTCACAGTATTCTCTGGAAACAGTCAACTGAAAACTTCGCTTTGTAGAAATCAACATAAACTGCTGGAAGCAGAAACGACAGGAACTCAGGGTGCGCAGCAGGCGTCAGGCGAAGTGTGCTCCAAGAGGAGACAGTAGAGAGAAGATACCTCTGGCTGGATACCGCGTCTTGATCAGGAACTCAGCGTCTGAATTGGTAGGGCAGAGTTCAGTGAGCCAGCATGAGATAGGAAGAGAATACTTCCACACGAACCATACAAGACAGGACAGGACAGGACAGGACAGGACAGGACAGGACAGGACAGGACAGGACAGGACAGGACATAGATTCGCTTGATAAGAGAGGTAAGAGATACGTCCTCTGCATAAGATAAATCGGAATAAACTGACAAAGAAACAGAGAAAGAGAGTGTTAGAAATAGCAGGAAACATCAGGGGGGAAAGGGGAAACAGGTGAGATGAGTGAGCGGAGATTAAGGATAAATGGGAACAGCTGGTACTGATGAGACCAGGGTGATAGTGTGGTGAAAAAGTGTGAGAAGTGGCCACAAGAGGGAGACACCATCATGACACCATTACCTTGTATCTTACGTTATGGCATAAGAAGTAGTTTTTGTAAAAATAGGCTAACGATTGCGTCATAACCACACGACTCTCCAACGCACAATAGAGAAATTACCGTATAGACAGGAAGAGAAGCTCGCAGTCAATCAGGGGGACGTGGAGGCAAAAAGTCTGATAAAGTCAAGGGAGAAGCCCATAGAGAGTCATAAAGTTGCTCCTGCTCCAAGCTCATGGACTTCTCCTACTCAAGCTCTCCGTCTCTGCAAGATTTGGAAGGGAATGATTCAGATTTCTCTTGGCACAGCTACTAGAAGACTTACAACTGTCAGACTCAGTTTGAGTCTGCGCAGTACGCTCAGTCATCAGGAAGTGAGTGCTTCTAATTGACTTCACTTTTCTCCGTTGAAATCTATGAGGTCGCTGTGTCCATTTCTTATATTGTCTATGCTCAAAACAGATAACGCAGGCTCATCCGGGTTACTGAAGTCAGCAGTGCTATACGCCTGCGAGGAACGTTTTTTCTCTGTGGAAGTTTTGCATTTGGTGAGCTAATAGAATATTAAAACTCAGTCAAATCAATATTTTGTGTACAGTTATTTAATTATTCCATCCAGTATCGTGGACTCGCTCTCTCTTGTTTCATACAAATGCAGCTGCTGCCATTTTGTGACTATTGTTTTGTAAACTGTTGGATTATAAGATACAAACAGGTTCGATTTTAAAACAGTTTAATCAGAAATCAATATCTCTTATCTCCATAATTATTTATGTGGCGAAATGCTGTGTGGTATGACTGTACCATATCTCTTGAATGTCCGTCTACTTGAACTTGTCGTGCTGCAACTGCTCTCTCCGTGGAAGCTTTGCGTTTAAAGAGCTCATTAAATATTTAAACTCAGATCAATATTTCGTGTCTAATTATTTATTTATGTGGCAAGTAGCCATGTAATAAGCGGAATAATGGGACCGCTTCGCGTCGTGGACCTGATCACCCTGTAATGGGTTTATTTTGAGAGAACAACCGGCTGGATGTACATTATCCCTTACTTATATTTTGGGAGAGCAGAAACTCTCTACGCCAGGTTAAAAAACGTGTTTAAGACTGGACAAATAGATAGTGAGTAAAGTTAAAGTTCGGGTGGTGAGATAAGGCATTTGCTCTGACATAGCAGATCATTTTTTCAGTTATTTTGTCCATGGGTCATTACATTTCTTACATATATCTGATCGTTCTAAATCATAAAAAAATAAAAAAATAAATAGCACAATAAGATAACATATATTTAAATGCATTAGTGAGAGACCAATTGCGTGTGTGAATTATTCCTACCGGTCTGAGCAGTGTCTAATAGTGAAGCTGTGAGTTTAGGTTACTTCAAAACAGAAAGAAGCTCTGTCATAGCTTTGCAGTTTGCAAGCTATTTTATTGATAGATCACAGAACGGCATTGACAATAAGTTTTTTTTGCGATCTGGGACTGGTTGCATAAAATGCTTAGAGTAGTCTTAAAGGATAGTCATCTATTTTTTTCCTTAAGACCTAACTTTTTAAAGTTGAAAAGGTAGATCGGTCTAATTTGAATCAAGAAAAGTAAGACTGATTACCTCCTGAGTAATTTCTAGTTGGTCAAATTGGTTCTTAAGACACAGACTTAACATGGTGGCTAAGTTTATCTGGCGGCGGTGTTAGGCTGAGGAGAATCACTCCTTATGCCGACAGAATGCCCTGGAGATTCCCCAAGGACAAAAGATAAATACAATATGTGATCAGTGTGTTGAGAGCGCACATTTTACGGCACATCAATGTAACAGACTCTTCCTCTTCCTGTACGTCAACGCAATCTTCTTTACCTTGATTGCAATCCTCATCCATCAAAACTTTACTAGCGAGATGCTGGTATGCTTTATCCAGCTATTATGTTTTATTAACAATCAAATTAGCACAGGAGGAGCATGTTCAGTTAATCAACATAATTAGCATGATTGGAGGTATATATATATATATATATACAGCAGACTTACCTATGTCCAGCATCTTGGCCCAGCCCTAAGTGCCCAACATGCCCGAATTTTGTAAACAAGCTCTTTGCTGTTCACTGTACACATACTATACACTATGATTTCTAAAAAGTTTTGATCCGTTTTTTTTTTTTTCCCCTTTTTTCTTGTGTGTGCTTTGGTGTGTAAACATTTATAAATTATATGGACTCCTTATATCATTTGGTTATTTGGTTTTTTTTTTTTTTTAGTCTCCTTTTTTGGAAAGACGCCTAAATTTAGCTTGAAAAAAAAAAGCATACAGAAAATGCAGTGTTGTGAGAATCACCATTCAAACTGATGGTTTTCTTTGCTGGATATAGCAAATGATGACAAAATGAATGTGTTAAAGGGGTGGTATAATGCCCCTTTTTACAATATGTAAAATAAGTCTCTGTTGTCCCCAGAGTGTGTATGTGAAGTTTTAGCTAAAAATACTGCACAGCTAATTTTTTACAGCATGTTAAAATTGTCCCTTTTTGAGGGTCAGTAAAAACGTGTCGTTTCGTGTGTGTCCCTTTAAATGCAAATGAGCTGCTGCTCCCGGCACAAAGGGCGGAGCTTCAGCTGTGTGTGTGTGTGTGTGTGTGTTAGCAGCTCCGATTATCTCATGCAGACACACACTAAAATGTAGTTTATGTAAAAAAAAAGAGGTTTATGTACATTTTAGGGTTAGTGATGTCACTAACCCTGGAGGAATGTCGTGAAGTCTCTACCAGCCGTTTGTTGTAGTCCTAAAAAAACTATTTCTTTAAAATCAAATTTCTTGCTTTGAACTTTGAGCGTTGTAACTTTGCAGATGTTGTTTATGCTCAAACAGCAACATTACACACTAACTAAAGTTAGAAAAGTGAAATCATAATCAACCACCCCTTTAAACAAGATAAATGGTGTACGCGATCAATCAAAGCGAAGAGTCATCAAATCAACACATTTTCTACATTGTGTAAAAATCACAGTTAAATATTATTATTGATTAAATCATTTAATTTTATTTATTTTAATTTGCACATATAAATTAATATTACAACAGGGAACAAATTACATTCTAGAACAATTCAGTGAAGATACACTGATGGCACTTTATCAAGTCATTGAACTCTTCAAATGTCCCAGTGCACACTGCAGACATGAACTGTTATTATTTTAGTTTTGTTACCATTTACTCAATAATGTTCTTAGCTTCTGTTATACTCAGTACACCTTAAATATTTATCAATTTCCTGAGGAAGTTTCCATATTCTAAATACGAGAACACAATATTAGATATAGTCACCCACCTATATTTTATTCACTCATAAAATACAAAACTTTTAATCTCTTATTAATTAACAAACATTCATATTTTTTGTTTAATCTTTGATAATAGCTTAATAGCTAACATAATTATTTCTGAACTACTTCCTACTGTAAGTGTCATATTGAATGTAATTTATTGGACGAAAAAAAAAAAAAAAAAACAGAAGATTCTAGACAGGAAAAAAACAAAATTTCAGAAGCTCATTTCAAACTGTGGTCAATGAATTAGACCTACACATGACTCATTTTCATTTGTCATTACATGTAATCATCCAAACTCTCGATGGCTTGCTCTTTTGAGTATTGGCTCCATCCATATGAAAAGTCATCCCACCTGTGGAATGTTTTCTCAAAGTATTCTTCCAGATCTTTCTGAAATCTGCACACAAACCACTTCCAGTATGGCAGCTCAGAGAAGTCAGGGGTGATGCTCCACTCTGCATAAACATTTCCTGCTTTTCTGTATTCTCTACATGGAATCCACTGACCTGTATAGAACATTTTACCAGTTCTCACTAATGTTGTGCAAAAATCTGCACTGAGACACTCTGTTTCCTCATAACAACATCCAGTGAGTCCATCCACTCGATGGAAAGGAACGCTGTGATCTTCAGTATGGTTTTCTACAGTGTTGGTGCAAGTGGCTGCACAGAACGGACACTGAACCCAGCAGCACTGACTGAGATGATCAATCAGAATCTCATCTGGTCTGTCCTTGTGTTCCAGATTTTCTGGAAATGTCTCTGTGCAGAATTTATGTTGTATTTCAGATAACACTGAACCAAGTTCTTTGCTTATCACATCTTCCAGGAGTTTGAAATCATCAACTCCATCATGACTTACTCCGCTGAGGTCCTTTACAGAGAATATCAGCACATCTGAGAGCTGCAGTGTGAAATAATCTAACCACTTCTGAACATCTCCGCTGGTCATGTTAACCAGTCTAGTTGCTCTGTGAGCCGCTGCCATGATCTTCTGCTGCAGGAGTTTAATGTTCTCCTTCATCTTAGGCCGAACACTGACTCTGAAGTTATCAGTTATGTACCGATTGACTTCATCTTTGATGAAACTCTTGAAGTGATCTTTGGGATTGTAAATGTAAGTAATGTATTTGTCAAAATCCTCCTCTTCGGCCAGAGTCTTTAGGATGTGTTTCTCTAGTTTAGATCTGTTTCCATTTAACGATTCACAGTTTGTCTTAATTTCATTAGTCAAATCTCCGGCAGTATCTTTGTAGACACTCTTTTGAATGGGCTCTTTCAGTTTCTGACAGATGATCTCACCAAAAATGGCAGCTGATGTTGCACCTTGACAGTATTTCTGGAAAATACTGTAGTACTCTTTGCTCTTCTTTTCAAAGTAGAAAACAGGATCGTTGGCTTCCCTGAACTTTCTGTGCTGGTCAGTAATTAACTTGTTTTCTCTCTTACAGATGGAAATGACCAAGTCCATGTAAAATTCCTTTGTGAACACATATTTCCTGGAACCTTGCTCATAATCGTCTACTCTGGCTTTGATATAATCTGCGAGTTCTTGAATGTAGGTTTTGTTGTAGCCCATCTTTGCAATGTTATACGACATGATCATTGTGTGTGCTTGATGAGCAATGTCATTGACTAGGGTTCTAATTTGGTTTTCAACTTCAATGTTACCAAACTTTAGTTGAGCTGATCTGAAGGCTTTTTTAGCATGTTGTACAATTCCGCTACACTTCTTTAACTGTACATAATCTAAATAACTCTTCACAGATAAAATATCCCTGCTCTTCTTCCAGGCGTTTACAGGGAAACTTGCATAGTTGCTGAGAAGTTGTTCCATGTCTTTTAATACGTCAATGTTTTTGATTGTAGGAGTTTCTGTCTTAATCTTGTTAACACACTCTTCCCAAAATGAATCAAACTCTTTTTTCAGGATTGTTTCATCATTTGCTTTGTCTTTGAGTTTTATTGCAAGTTCTTTGCTCTTTTCCAAGAGAGTATTTTCATGACGTGTTTTCTGAGCATCAATCTTTTTCTTCATACCTCGCTGCTGAAGAATCTCATTTAATTTCCTCTTTGTTTCTCTCACAATGTTCTCCTGAAGGTCTTGGATTTTGATGTGAAATGATGCTTTCCACTGTATCAGTATATCTTTATCTTTGTCTTTCTCAAAAAATTCTGACATTGATTTTTCTACTTCTTCACTTTTCCCTTTTAGTTTTCCTTGAAGATCACTTTCTGACACCTCATCAATGGTTTCATTTTCTATGTTGTTGTAGAGTTTGTTCTCTATTTCCAGCATGGCACTGCGAAGACTCCAAGACCACTTGCTGTATTCTGTCTCCAGTTTTCGGTATGTTGCGATTTCCAAAGAATTTCTGAAGCTGAATACAAATCGTTCATTCAATAAAGCCTCCCAGAGATCATTAATACGATCTTTTAGGCATGTCAACTCTAACCCATCAGATTTTGAAGCATGTCCAAAAAAAGTTGTCTTTAGCTCTTGGATGTTTTCACAGTATGATGGGTTTGGTGGTGCCATCGGTGGGCTGCCTTCCCAGAGCTGTCCAAAATACTTTATATCCTTCTGTATATCAAAAGTGATGACATCACTGAAACATTCTGCATCACAGACTTCATCTTCAGCAGCGAGTTTGGTCATCTCATCCAGCGTCTCCTGCAACCGTCTCCTTCCCTCCATGTTCTTCTCTCCAGCTGTGATGTCTGAAACGTTCTGATGCACAAACATACAGCTGGGATTCAGTTTGACCTTCTTCATCCTCATGAAGGCCTGAACAACGATCTGAAGAATGTCCTGCAGCTCGGATGGACTTTCTCCAAAGACATTTATCAATGTCAGATTACCAAGACCAACAACAAATGTGGCCATTTCATTGTCCTGATGTCTTGTTGACCTTCCAGACAGTTCTAGAGCACGAAGCCCCTCAGTATCAACAACCAGAATATAGTCAAACTTCAGCTGTTCTTTCATCTCCTCTGACACTCTGATCAGCTGCATGAAAGCTCCTCTGGTACACCTGCCAGCGCTGACGGCAAACTGTAGTCCAAACATGGCGTTCAGCATAGTGGATTTCCCTGAGCTCTGAATCCCTAAAACTGACAGCACAAAGACTCTCTTGTCTCCCAATGTCTTGATGAGTTCATGTAGAACAGCAGTAACCCAGACCACAGGAACATGAGCAGCATCTCCATCCATCAGCTCCAGTGGAAATCCAGAGATCATCATCTCTGCGGCAAGACTCGGGAGAGAAGAGAAATTGCACAGCAGGCCTTTCTTGTTACTATTCACTGATTTACATGATTCATAGATCTGACCGATCTCTCTCAGGATGTGCTCCAAGCCAAAGGTTGCAGCTTGAAGTTCTTTTGATATCCTATCAAGTTCTGTGTGTTCATTGGTCATCTGTTGCTCAGCTCTGACTTTTGACCATTTTTCATCATACTTATAATGTAGAGCAGAAAGGTCAGCTGAGGTATATTCATCCAGGAGGATTGCGAGCCATTTCAGAAAAAAAGTCTTCTCATATGGAGATTGTGAATTCATTTCTGTAATAAATAACTTCATGAAGTCACCAATGTTCAGCACATGCTGCTGTTTACGGATTATCTTCATTTCTTGTTTCTGTTTTGTTTCTACATCTATTTCATTCCCCTGAGATCGATGTAGTTCTTTGTTTTTTTCACACCACTGATGCCACAGTTTCCCCTGACAGGGCAGAAATAATTCTTTGATTTCTGTCAGATCTTTTTTCTCCAGTAAACCCATCATCTGCTGGGCTGCTTCTTTCCCTCTTCTGCAGTCATTGTCATGATCCTCATCTACTCTGACACCTGAGTGTTTGGACACATATTCAAGACTGAAAATAGAAGATGATTGTGATGAAAAAAATGAGAGACATTTATTTATAGCTTGTATGAGTTCTTCAGATACATCTGACTGATTTCTCTTATTTAGTCCAATTTTGTATTTTCCTTTCCTCATTTCAGTTAACCTTGATTCATCTTCAGTAAAAAGACAAATTAGTGGCTTTCTGTCCTTGTACAGGTTTTGGATCTTAACTGCATTCTTGTCATTCTGGTCAAGTCGTGGTAGGATAACAACATTGACCGAGGACATTTCAGTGAGGATCTGCAACTGTTTCTCGTTGGCTCCTGCATCACCGTGAAGGTTACAGAACGCAACACATTGAGTAAATGTATCTGTGTCTTTCCCAGAAGGGCAGTACCAGGCGATCTCCACCACTCCATCCATCAGTACTCTGGTGTTGCTGCTGCCTGTGCAGTTCCTGTGGAAGAATGTGTTGTGTTTCTCATTGATCAGACTGTTCATCAGCTGAGATTTGGATGATGACAATGAGTCAAACCTGAAGAAAGCCACCATAGCTGTTTTTGCCTTCCAGACTGGTTGGATTTTACTGATGATTTCATTGTTGGTATCTTTCATTTTCCAGCTCTTGTTGATTTGTCTGAATGTCCAGAGAGGAAACTCAATCTCTTGTGTAAATGGATCCGGAACAAGCAGAGGCAGAGCGTACTGACACTGAGACAGTTTAGTCACCATCAACTGCTTTAGGAAACTATCAGCATAATAAATCACGGCCATCTGAACATCCATTGGGTGAATAGCATCTCTTCTGTTTGTTTCTGCTGGACACAAAGATATTTCTTTGAAAATATCGGCATCACCCTCATCTTCGGTTAAGTCATTGTTTATTTGTTGTCTGTCATCCTGTGAATCTATAGTTTTAATGTATCTTGCTCTGTAGTTCATCATCAGCAGTTTTTGTAGGAAAGTCTGAATCAGGTCCTCCTCAGCACAAGACTCACAAGACTCTAATGAATGTTTAGTTAGTTGAAGAACATCTGCAGCTCTTAGTTTAAAGGGATGTCTTTTAGCAAGATGAAGCCTGTGAAATAGATGCTCTACTTTATCCCTCCTTCCGTTTCCTTTTTGATCCAATCTTGCAGCATCTATTGATCGTTTCTCTCCCTGAGAAATATACAGCACAAGGAAGTTAGTTTAAAACAATTTACAATTTACTGAAATAAAGATGAACCTTTGGATTTTAGTACAACCAGTAATTGTTGGAAAGAAACCTTCATGCCCGTTAGCAAACTGTGCACGTGATTAGCTGTCTTTGGAAAGTAGTGCACATGACAGTTAAAATGTGCAAAATCATATATTTAAGATTACTATGTAAGTGTTTTTATAAAGGCAGAATATCTCAAATGTTTGCTGAGAAAATGTGACAAAAATACAAAAAAAAATACTCTTTGCAATGCATTTATCAGTAAATATAAAAATAACTCATAACATAAAAGGTCAAGAGAAACTGTGCTAAGGAATGATAATAAAGAACCACTTGATAAATAAACACTTTTATAAGCTTTATGTCTACATCCACGGAATTACTACGGCTCCTTTTCTATTTTTAGACTAACTCAACTCTTACCCCTTGTCTCTCTGTTGTTGAGGTGTAGTCCATATCCTTTTCAATAATTGTGGTTTCATCTTGTGACAGAACAGAAAAGGTGACAGAAATATTAAAATGGCACTGAAATTTTAAGTTAAAGCAAACTAAAAAACTGCTCTAAAAAGAAATTTTAACATTTTTTTTGTTGTTGTTGAAAACTGATATGACTACAGTTTTCCTAATCTCCAACATCATTTTGAACTTAAAAAATTCTAGTGTAATTTAGGATGGTAAGTTACTTATATAACTTATATAGTATAACTTATATTGTCTAATTAAATAAAACATAACAGCAACATATTGGAGTCTATGGGCCCTATTTTAACGATCTGAAACGCAAGTGTCAAAGCGCAAAGCGCAAGTAACTTTGTGGGCGGGACTTGGCGCTGTCGCTATTTTCCCGGCGGGATAAATGACTCTTGTGCCAGGCGCAAATCTAAAATGGGTTGGTCTGAAGTAGCTTCATTATTCATAGGTGTGGTTTGGGCGTAACGTGAAATAAACCAATCAGAGCGTCATCTCACATTCCCTTTAAAGGGGTCATATAATGGTACATGCACTTTTACAAGTTGATTGCACTGAAATGTCTGTTGGCAGTGCCTGTACACAACCATCCTATCATGATAAAAATCCATCCAGTGGTTTTGTTTTAATCTCCTTATATGTTTGACCCTCTCTGAAATCAAGCCGTTCGATATTGTGACGTCATAAGATCGTACGCCCCTCCCGCTATTGTGATTGACAGCCGTGTTTCAACACAAGACCCGCCCTGAGCGAGCTGTGACAGCCGTCGTCATAGTAGTCCGCCATTGTTGTTATGCTGGAGCAGAATGGCGTCTAAGCGATTGTGGTGTTCTGTTCTTAGATGTAATAAGGAACACAGCAGTCATTTGGATGTTCCTAAATCCGAGCCGTTGAAGATGCAGTGGCTGAGTTTTGTTTTTGAAGCGATATGCCCAAAGGATTGACGCGGGGATTCCCTCACGGGGATTCCCCACGATCGTCTGTGCTTTCATGTTTGCGCGAATCATTTCACACCAGACAGCTTTACAAACGAGAAAAAACGGATCGGTACCAACGTGTTCCTGCTGAACCTCCAGAAGATGTGAGTGTAATGTTTTATTAACCTTTATATTAGTATTTATATTAATCTTTGCGAAATTTGCAAACCTTGCTGCAGGCTTCACGATGAATGCGTCTAAGGTTTACACTCAGGGTACATTACGGCATGTTTTCTATGTACGAAATTCTCAATATAATTCATAATCCCACGTTTATAATGAACAACACGTGGTTATTGTGTTAGAAACGGTGTACGCACAGAACAGAGGGGCGGGGTGAGCAAAGCTCATTATCATTTAAAGACACATGCACTGAAACGGCGTGCTGAAAACAGAGCTGTTTTTGACCAGGTAAAATTTATTTTAATTTAGACCCTAAAGAATCATATTAGCTTGTACAAAAATGGCATTATATGACCCCTTTAAGAGCAGACGCGCTTTTTCTAAAGCGGATTCCTATTGTAACGGCGGATTTGCCAGGCGCGCCAGGAGCGGTTCACAGCCGAGGAGAGCAACGCTCTCGTCAGGGACGTTGGGGATAGAGAAACCCACCCAAATTAACTTCGGTTAAACAGGCGTATGATAATTTGGGTAAATGTGTAAGCTAGATGTATGCTTTTATAATAAATTGTCTATCTATCTATCTATCTATCTATCATAATAATGTATGATTTGCAAAAATGAAAACTGCTGCTTCTGTGTAGATGAGAGAATCAAAGTGTATGCGCATTGTGCACACGCTACATTGATTATGGCCAAGCATGCGCCCTTAAAATAGCATATGAATAACATGCGCAACGCGCCACTGACTTTAAACTATTTTTTCCTGGTTAGTGGCGCAATTGTTTTCTAAACCTGCAAAATAGCATGAAGGAACGTTTGTGCTGGAACACGCCTCCTTTTTTTGCGCTGAACCGCCCAGGGAGCGCAAGTTCATTCCCTGGTTTAGCGACGTGCTTCTGTGGAGGGAAAAGCGTGCTTTGCGCGGGTGCAAAATAAGAGCCCTATGCAAGATAGGGCCCTATAAGTCTATAGTCTGTTTAATATTTCTGTTTAAAGCCTTTTCACGGTATAACGTTCTTTTGGTCAAGTCTGTTCACTGATTTTGGAAGTTCTAGGTTCCCTTTAAGAAACAGTCTTTTACATTGCGTTAAACACGCTTTAGGGGAAAATCCGTTTTCTCCGAATACTGAAGCCTGATTTGTTAACGTTTGTGCAGCTGCACAAAACTATGGCGTTTCGACTGCTAAAATGGCTGGGGCCAGCTCACGGCTCGCAGCTGACTCAGCGTTTCTTCCCTGCGGCTATCGGGCCAAAGCACAAAAGAGCAAACTTCTTTCTAAAAGAGCTGCGACGTTTGATGCAAAATGTCCACACCAAGTGCATAGCTTGCCTGAGGCGTGCCCACGTCGTGGCTGCACTCACTAAGACCAGAAGAGAGTGGTGCTGACAGCACTGCAGCTGAGAACAGCGCTGACAACTTCACAGCTGAGAATGGCGCTTCTCCCTTGCGACTATTAGGTGAGACTAATAGAGCATATTTCACTCTAAAAGAGCATATCGCTCCTCTGAGTGCATCGCTTACCAGGGCTGCGCCCATGCCAAGCCCATTCATCAAAGATGAACCGCCCTCACTGCGAGAGCACAAGTCTCGCCTCGCTACGCTAAAGAAAGCATCTCTGCCCCTTGTTCTCCACAATTCTCTCATTCTCAGGAGCCTGAAAGGAATAAACAATGGAGTGAACTCACGCCGATCCATATCCCACGTGCCTCACACAATGACATTGGCGGCTTTAAAAACAGAGTGGTTGGACTCCATGCAGGACTCCACCCCCCTAACGCCTAAGGAGCAAGGTGATGTTAAGGGCCTGGCCTGAACTTGTCATAAACTTGGTTTAGAGTGGTCGGCCCTGGAGGTTCCTGCAGCCGGGGTGCCATCAGCGAGCCCCCTGCCAGGAACCAAACCCATTAGTTCATGATGAACTTACCAGCTGTGGCGTGCCCCCTACTCAGCCTGCGCTCCATCTTCTGCTTCGCCTACCCTCACCATTGTTAACGGAGCCCGTTGCAAAACCTGCACTGTGGCCAGTCAAGCTGGATCTGCTCTCCATTCAATGGGGTTCCTTCAAGTGTTTAAAGACAAACTCCTCCACGCTATGGATAAGTCCGGACCAGAGCCTGCTGCTTTCAAGGAGTTGCACAGCACAACTTTCCTTGCTCTGTGAGGTACTAAGACAATTGCCTAGGTGATCAGCCACATGATGACCTGTTTAGTGGTGCTCAAAGCGCCATCTGTGGTTAAGCTTGGAGATCAAGGATGCTGACAAGACAGCCCTCCTTGACTCCCCTGTCTCTCCCTCAAACCTATTTGGTTCTGCACGGCTTTGCTGAGCTTTTCACAGCAGCCTAGAAGGAGTCGCAGGCTATGTGCCACTTCCTACTGAAGCAGGCGAGTTCTTCTGTGGTCATCAGTTCCTTGCCCCTGTACAGCGAACTACCACCTGAAAAACTCAGACCCCTTGCCACCCAGCTTCAGGCATGGGAAGCCATCCTGGGCAAGTCAGAATGGGTTCTGCATAATATAAAATGAGGCTACTTGCTTCAATTTGCTCACAGGACTCCCCGCATCAGAGAGCAGTGAGTCAGGCTTTTACAACCGCCATTTCCTTGTTCCAAAGAAAGATCCTCGACCTCAGGCTCCTGAATCATGCATTAATGAAGCATTCAGGATGTTGACTTTGAAGCAGATCCTCAGGGGACTGGTTCTTTTCTGTGAATCTGATAGATGCTTACTTTCTAATTCAAATAGCCCCTCAATACAGACCATTTTTGAGATTTGCATTCAAGGGGGTAGCTTACCAACCTACAGTCCTCCCATTCGGACTGCCTCTGGCTCCAAACACTTTTACCAAATGCATGGATGCAGCTCTCTCCTCTCTAAGACAGACGGGAATCCATGTCATGAACTACCTCATTGACTGGCTAGTGTTAGTCCAGTCGGAGCATGAGCTCTGTGCTCACAGGTCGCTGCACCTCAGCGCTCACAGGTTGCTGCACCTCAGTCAGCTGGAGCATCTAGGGCTCAGGATAAACTCAGCCAAGAGCTACCTGTCTCCCAGAAGGCGAGTTGCTCACTTGATTATTCAGCAGCTAGTGTTGTCTTTCGATATAGGGGCTTTCTTTCCCCAGGTTGCTGGGCCTGATGGCAGCCACCTCCTCTGTGGTGCTATTGGGCCTGCTCCACATGCAGCCCCTTTAGTACTGGTTAAAAGCCAGAATTCCATCACACGCTTGGTGTCAGGGAAGTTTTTGCTTCAAGGTGGACCGTCGCTCTGTCACAGCTGTGGCCCCTTGGAGGGACCCGCACCTATTTCAGGCAGGCATGAAATTGGGACTGACATCCAGGAGGAAAGTTGTTACAACTGAAACTCAGGTTGGGGAGCTTTGTGAGAGGGCAGGCCGGCATTTGGCTCCTGGTCCAGCCTGGAGAAATGCCTGCATATCAACTGCCTCAAAATGATGGCTGATTTCCTGGTTCTCAAAACCTTCCTGCCAGCCGTTGGAGGGGCTCTAGGTGTTCATCCATTCAGACAACATGGAGAGACCCCTCCTCCCATGGGCACATTGCAACCTGGGCTCCCTGAAGTGCACGTGTAAGGCAGGCTTAAACCAAGGAGCGGAGGTGTCGCTAGGAGAATGGAGACTCCACCCCCAAGTGGTTCAGATGATTTGGGAGATCTTCGGAAGAGCAGAGGTAGACCTCTTCGCCTCAGAAGGCAACTCTCATTGCTCAATTTTTTTTCAAGGGAACAGGATGCGCTGGCCCAGGTCTAAAAGCTTGCCTGTACGCTTTCCCCGATCGCTCTGCTACCTCAGGCCATCAGACGAATCAGGGAGACCCGATGTTCAGTCCTCCCAGTGGTTCCACTCTGGCCAAACCAGTCGTGGTTCCCCAAGCTAATACAGCTGTCAGCTCTGTGTCCGATTCCGCTGAGGAAAGACCTTCTCTCTCAGGTGACAGGGTCCCCTTTGTTGTGAAAACCCAAGTTGTGGAGCCTACATCTGTGGTCCTCGACGGGAGCCTCTGCAGCTCCCAGTATAGTGTAGACAAGAGCACCGTCTACAAGACACCTCTAAACTCTTAAGTGGTCTTCTCTAGCTGCTGTGCAGTCCGAAATAAAAACCCATCCTCTTGTGGACTAATCCTCAAGGTCCTGACTCTATGTGGTCATTAAAAATCCCAGGATGTCCTTCGAAAAAGAGTAGGGGTTTAACCCCATGCAGGTGGATGCTGCACATTGGTGGTGGTTGTGGAGATTTCCCCTTCATATGTAAAGAGCTTTGAGTACCCAGAAAAATGCTATATAAATGTAACAAATTATTATTATTATGAGGTATCGACCATTCTGCCCTTTTTACAGGAGCTGCTGGACAAGAGGCGTACCCCTTCCTCACTCAAAGTATATGTGGCAGCCATCGTGGTGAATCACGCCACTTTTGGCTAGACAATCTGTAAGAAGAAACAACTTAGTCGTCAAGTTCTTGAGGGGAGCCAGGAGACTTAACCCCCCTCGCCCTCATACTGTTCTGATCTGGGACCTGTCCACCTGCTTCCTGCCTCTCGGTCTTCTTGAACTTTTTTCTGGCACATGTCTCTAAACTAAAACAAAACACAGCAAATACTTGTCACACAGACACGAGCAGTATATCTTTATAAACATTTAAGTGTCTACATTTAAATTATTAATTCAAAACGAAAAAAATATTCTCTGCTAAATCTACATGAAAAGAGAGAGATGTCAGTCGTTCTTGTGCCAGCTCATTATCTGCTAATGTAAACACACCTACGAAGAGTGCGTGCAATTGAAACACAAATGATCTGAGGTGACCCATGCAAACTTGTCCACGCCAACATCAGTTCGATAAAACGCATCAAATTTAATCAGATTCATGTACTTTACGCCATCTTGGTATGCTGTGAGGAATAATAATAGTGTTAAAATAATAACATTTTTGAATAATTTACCTCAGAAGAAGTGCTGGTTTCAGTTTCATTTCGAGGACCAACGGATCCAGCTGAGGATTGTGAATAGTATGTTTTTTATTGTTAAGTTTTTTATTCTAATCGTGATATGGAAAGTGTCTGTAAAACCGATATTGTTTATATATAATAAAAACGAAGACGATATTGTTTATATATGAATCCTGCATGTTATGCGTGTCTCTGAGTGAATGAATGGGCGCATATGCACGCTTTTGTTTGCTACATGCACTTACATTAGTGAACATAGTGCTATACTGAGATAAGTGAAATTGACAGAAGTATGTTGAAATAAAATGTCTTTGTATAAGCAACATATTAAACTGCAAATTAACATTTAAATGCCCAATATTAATAACATAAAAACGATATGTTACAGACATAATATGAATGTTTAGACAATATTTCGTTGACCTGTTTTGGAGAGATTATGAAGTGTTTACTGTAAAATGGAATACTGCCACATCAATGAAGCTTTTGTTTGAAAATTTCTGCTCATTTGTTAAATATATAATATAAAATATAAGATACACATTTTGTTCACGTTTTGTGCAATAATGCATGTACTGTATATACATGAGATCAGAAAAATCATGTTTTCTGTAAAGAGTGGGCATTATAATAATGTTAATTCAATAGTGACAAAAGACAACACATTCTTTATTTGGGGGAAATAAACAAACTGTTAGTACAGTTATGCAAATCATTAGTATTTTAGTATGGTTTTAGCCTGGGTTTCCCCATGCTGCCTTGCGCGCAGCGCAATTTTATTCACGCTGTTAGGCAGCCTGGATTCCGTGGACCAGATTTTTGCCTCAGGGAGGGGACCAATCACAGAACGGGGAGGGAGCAGCAAGACGATGACGACGTCTAGGCGACACACCGAAGCAGTTTGTTTATATCTATGGATCCAACATGGCATCAGACGCGAAGTTACCTTTCGATGCAGCCTTAGATAGTGTTTTAAGTAGTTTAGAACGCAAGTTTATTTCGTCTTCTTCCTCGTCGAATTTCTGTCGCTCTACATACGTCATCTGGTATAATTGAAACGATTGGCTATAAGCTACGTGCAGGCGCATTTGATAGACATTCGTAGCGCCCAATAAACGGCTCTGGGCATTCGTAAACCACGCCTCAAATATGAGAAAATGAACATGTGGTTCCCAGACCACGTCTCAATGAGAAAGAGGTCTGACTTTAGCCAGGCTAGTATGGTTTAGTAGTTTCTAAAACTTTCTGAAAATACAGTATGATAATTAACTGCACAATTACTAGAAATGTGTACCTTGGGTATTATACAATTTCCATGCATACAAAATTTGTGGAAAAAGAATGGCCCATCTAGCCTATAGCCTATATTTGAAAAGGATTTGTTTCCAGGTATGACTATGTACTCAAAATGTGCCTTTGACTGTCATTTATATTATGGATCATATTGTTAACTATATTCTAAATAAACTACAAACAAAATATATTTCTTTTGTTCTCACATTCTTTTTTGTAGTTCCCTCTCACATCATGACTGAAAGGCTTATTATTAAGGCTCATTGTCTTCTCAGGTGTAAATCACAGCATTATTCACGATTACGCCTTCATGCATACTACCTTTCTTAACAAAAGGGTCTTACAAAATTTACATCAATATATTGATTTAGTTGTGTATGAATGAGTAGGCAGGATGATTTTCACATTGTTTTGAAGCAAAAACTCTAGGCTACAACATCCATTAGTCAAAAGTCTTGTGGACACATATTTAGTATGTGTTTTGTGGCCTTATTTCAGAGACTTTTTTTCCAGCAACCATGCATCTACATTATTCTCTAAAAAATACAAGCATGTACATACTTAATGTTCACATATTATGGTAGCCCTGTTTGTGCTGAATAGTGTAATGACATTTTTCCCATTAATATGTTTATAAGCAACTGAAAAAAAAACGTGTCAAGAGCCCCCAAAACACATTGGACAACTAAGGGTTAATAACTGGAGAGTTTTCTTTGTTTTTGATTGTCTTTGTTTTTATATTATTTTATTAAAAGTTGAATTTAGCATCTGAATCTTGGCTTGACTGAGTATCTGCTATACGTAGTAAATAATGAATAGAAGTGTGTGAGTCAGAGGCAAATAAACATGTCAGAAAACCAACATAACGTCAATGAAACCAAATCTGTGTTCTTACCATTTTGATATGTCCTGTCTTGCACATCTTCTCTCTTTCTTAACGCAGTGTTGTACATCTCTCTTGTGTAGCACTGCTGGTTATTCTCAATAAAGAGATGCTCAACTCTGCTTATCAGGTCTCTCATCTCTGACTGTTTGGTCATGTTCTTGCTGCAGGTATGATATCTTCCACCGCATTTCGTCAGCAGCCGCTCCAGAGCAGAGTTTTTCTTCAGATCATCTATTATAGAGTCAGAGTCTTCTTCGCTCTCATAGGTGAAGAGAATCATCACAAACTGAAGAACTCTGTCACCAAATACTCTCTGAAGCCAATCAATACCCATCTTATCAGCATCTGTTAGCTGACCCAGTCGCACAACAAAGATGAAGGAGATTATTTTATTTTCACTCACTAGTTGACCAGTGAGGGGATCCAGGTCAAGTGCAGTCTCATGTAAGCCAATCATGTTGATCACTGAGACATGACGTCCTGATATCTTCATCTGCAAAGGAACAATCCTGGGTATTGCTGCATGTTCAATACCTGCTTGTATTTCTCCAAGAAGAATATTGTCATGTTGAAACTGGACTGCCGCAGAGTTTCCAAATAACAAAATGGTCAGATAGTGATCTAGAATGAACACAGAAGAGCCATTCTCAGATTCATCAATGTGCTGTAACATAAGAACAATTCTCATTCAATAATGCAAATAATCATATATTTTTGTTTTCTTACCCATACTGCTGACTGCATACTACTCAACAGAGTCAGACAGTCGAGGTGCTCATCAAGTTTGGAGATGCTTCTTAATTCTACAGGCTCTTCATTATCCTGAAAAAGATAGTGTAAATTAATTTTCATAATTTTTGGTATAAGAGCATGTGTATATACCATTAATTTCTCTTTAAAGTCTAACATAATTTATATATGTTCACCATCTGAGGGATGTTGGAGTTATGAAGTCATGACTTGAACTCTTCCTGCTTACAGTACATGCAAGTATAGGTTTAGATCCAGTCGAACAGGATTTGCAGTTTACAGAAACATAATCTGATGTCTAATAACCCTTACAAAAAAGAAGTATACTTCAAGTTCATTTTATGAAGTATACTTAAGTAATGTTCAAGTATTTTTTAAGTATACATTATGCAGTAAGTATACAAATGTCAATGTATTAGTAGTAAACTTGTAAGTGTACTATTTTAATACCGCTTGGGACTAAATTGGCCCACTTTTAGAATATAAAAGTATACTAAACTTTAAGTGCACAACTAGTTCATAATTACGTTTCTCATTTGTACTGCAAGTGAACTTATGGGTATAGTAGAAGTGTACTATTTTAATACTTGTAGCAAATTTTTAGTTTATGAAAGTACACTTTGAAGTATACTATCAGAAAACCACTAGTTAAGTATTTTTATACTGCAAGTATACCTGCAAGTTTTCTTTTAGTGTACTCTCAGTAAACTACTAGTTCGAATCCATCACCCCCAAAGCTTCACAGTCGTTTCCTCTTCATGGTTACGCTTCATTTCATTTGGAAACATTAAGCAGTTTTGATTTACAAGCTGTTTAAGGTTTGATGATCACGTTATTTTACATTTGAGTGAGCAATCTTCTATCACTTGTTTCAGCTTCTTCTTCTCCTGTGTTTTGATCCAGAGATTCTGTACTAGAAGATGTGTCATAGCGCCCCCTACCGAATAACAGTGAAAACATGGATAGCTGGAAAATTCAGTCAATGAGTAAAGTAGAATTAAAGTAAATTCCTATGTACACTACCAGTGGACTAGCCTAAACAAAAATTCAGATACACAGAATTAGAAACATTTTTTCAAAAAATAATATTCAAAAATAATAAAATAATCAAAAAATTATAAAAAATATAATCAAAACTTATATTTTTATTTTTTAATCAATATTATTCATATTTAATAGGGTACTCGATCAAAAGAGTTAACACAACTTCAAGCCAAGAATACTTTGAATACTTAATTATACTTTTAAGCATATCTTGATCAAAAGATTGAGTACAAGTACAGGCCAAATATACTTGGACTTTTCTCTCGTTATAAGTCAAGTACATGTGTAATTCTAAGTATATTTCTGAGAAGTACATAAAGTATATTTTTGAGAAGTATATAAAATGTAGACTGAAAGTCTGCTTTCTTATTTTTAGTTGAAAAGAAGTATACTAAATGAACACTTGAATAAATTGATTATTATTATTATCGCTGTGTACAAGATCAGGTTCAGTTTCATGCTTATTTTATTTACTCTATAAGCTCTTCCACCCGAAAGCTTGTTACATTATAAACATGACCATGTTAGCTTATAAGACAGTGTGTAATATTATGTTTTTAAAAAAGTATTTAATAAACTACTCAATCAAAATAGTAAACAAAAGTACAAGCCAAGAATACTTAGAATACTTAATTATACTTTTAACTTTTAAGTATATCTCGATCAACAAGTATAGGCCATTAGACTTTTCTGTCGGTATAAGTCAAGTATACTTAAGTGCAATTTGAAGTATATTTCTGAGAAGTACATAAAACATAGACTGAAAGTATACTTTCTTAATTTTAGTTTAAAAGAAGTATACTAATAGCACACTAGAATAAACTTATTTTTCGTAAGGGAAATCACATGGTCTCTTTTCTAAGTAAATTAGGTAAATCCCAGACCCATTTAACTTCCTGTTTATTAAATAAAAGTATTGTTAATTGTATTGTCCCACAGGCACATATAGTCCCAAAGGCTGCTTTTGTTATTAATACAATCTGCCTGTGTCATGTAATACTCTTTCAGACACCCATTATGTGTTCTGAACTAGCAAACCTGAGTTATAAAGCAATAAAAGAGCTTGATTGGTCTCCTGAGTCCCAAAGGGCACATTAAAGCTGTTACATGACATGTCAGAAAATGAAAATGTTTGTTCCATTTTGTGATTGTACACAATTTTACATATGACTGCATATCGAAGAAATTTTTAAACAAATCACTAATGTTTTTGTGAAATATTTGTAAGATTTAACTATAAAAAAGCTATAGTACATTATGCCATGTTTTATTGTTAACCGATGATTAATAACATGCTGTTATGGATTACTTATGGAATTTGACACCTACATACCAAAATGTTCAATATTAACTTTCAACTAATAAAGTTAACAAATATTGAAACTTTATTAACTGAGGAAAGTTGACTTTGGTGAACACTGGTGAACACCGTGAGCAATGTAAATTTACCACAGTTATGTGCCCTCACTTAATACTGCCAGTGTGGTAATTTACCTGACAGGAAATTAACTTTTTCTTACAGCATAAAGTGGTTAAGTAACTTAAAGGGGGCAAAGTATTGTGTCAACAACATGAAAAAGAGATGTTTTATATTTACCTTGTCCTTCTTCCTTAAAAGTTGTCTCATAAGTTGTTTTGTGAACATAAATGTTCAACAGCCATTTCTCAATATGCAGTCTTGTCTGTACTTGTGTTCTTGTGGGCTTGTGAACCGCCATCCATCGCTGCCCAAGTATTGTTCCAATCCAAAGTCCACATCTAGCTAAGTACAGTTCAAATTCCTTGATGTATTCTTACTCCGCCCCTTTTATCAGTATATGAACCTAGTATGCTCGAATTCATAGTGTTCATAACACAATAGTCAATAAAGAGAGAAAAAACTTCTTTTAACTCTGTCTTGGCCACCCGTTGGAAGAGGAGATCGCAGCTTCCACGAGAACTAAGCGTCCACTCTTCTTCCTGTCTTTTTCACTCCGTACGCCTTGTTTGAAGGTTTTATTTAATTTTTTATTTTTTTTTATTTTTAAACTTTCATGCTGTGTGCCCTGTTGAACATGGCCTTATGCAGGCTTAACATGGTATTTTTTCAACAAATACTAGCACTGTTTTCTAATCAGGGCATGCCAAGCAGTCCCTCATTTTTTTTTTTTTTTACAGACATAAAAAAATGTCTTATGAAAAATTATATGACAATCACAGACAGGTCTGAAGCGCTTCAGCCAATCACAGACAGGTCTGACTCGGGTGCTAAACCAATCAAAACTTCCAATTCAGCTGGGGGACGAGGCGTTCAAACCACGCTTTGACAAATTGACATTCAATCACTGGTGCCCGTGTTTTGAATTGGTATCACTATCATTTCAATATTTTAGTGAATGTAAGTGAGCTATGCTCATATTCTGATTTTAAATTACATGGATGGAGCAAGAACAATGTAAGTGTCTAAAATGCATGCACACAGTTGAGTTTAATGCTTTAGCTGGCCCTCTTTAAAGGTTGTATCAGCGATTTCAGGCCCAAAAAAGGCCCAAACATAAATGATCACATTCATCTAATCTTTCCTAACGATCCGCTAGCTGCCCACCCCATAACCAGGCCGTCAAAAAACGCGTCTCTGTAGGCAGCCTTGGCTCTGAGATCTGCACACAAAAACAATTGGTTTCATCAACCACTCAAAACCAAAATAAATAGTGTTCCAACCAATCACCGACAGGGGTGGGTGGTGTGAGGTTTGTCGCTTGTGCACGACTGCACGCAAAGTCGGAGCCGAAGAAGAAGCCAGCGTCTATCTGTTACATTCTGGCTCAAGGAAGTAACAAAATAAAGGGATCAGAGTCCAAAAATGAATTAGACAAAATATTTATTTACGTCTAGGGGTTACATAATAAAGAAAATAAATGTTCAACAGAAAATAAGCAAACAATAAAGAGAAAAACAATATGAAGGTCCAGCTCCTGAGCACAACTGCAGGATAGGAGTCTGCACTCCCTCCCACAAAGGACAGCCATCTTAAATACTGCTTTCCAAATTCAACACAGGTGTGGATCCTTAACTGGCAACCTATAGGAAAAAGAGAAAACAACAGAACAAACCCAAAACAAAACTGAGCCGTAACAAGAGAACAAGAGAAATTTAACATAGCTGAGTCAATCCTCAAGAGGAGGAGGAGGAGGATTAGGGCGAGGGAATACCATCGTGTTTATTCCAAGATGCAAGATATTTATTTTCATGATGCACGAAACGGGAGGGAGGGCCAAGCTAACTTGGTTTGTTTGGGATCTCGCTTCAAACACAAACAGAAGTGACGTCACCCACAATCGCTGATACAACCTTTAATTATAGATTTAAACTAAATGTACAAGCAAACTTTGTTTGAAGCTGAAATAACCTCAACATTAGCAACAACAGTGAAATAAGATCGCATGATTTAGGCCTATCTGTCAGTCAGATGCACTTGTGCAAATTGTAGCTCGTTGCGAAAGCAATATATAAAAAATATAGCCTTTAATTTAACATGTTAAAACAGGGTAACCGTACCCTGTTTTATTGTTTTACTGGCACTTTTTTATTTACTATTTTAATCCATATTTTCTTTAATAAGACATGTATTACATGCGTTGAAACAGGTGACACACAACTGGTGTTTTCTGTGTCAGTGTCAGCTGCAAAGATGAAGTTGACGATGCTGACTCACCACCATCTTCGGAGTATTGTGAACGTGCCTATAGAGAAATGGAATTTTTTTCGGATTACATAAGCAGAGAGTAGATGTTTCTTTTCGGTTTTAATTGTTTCGTTTAAAAGAAGACATTTAAAGCTTTCCATAAATATATTTCTCATGAAGGCCTATGTGAGGCAAGTAGCCTATACACTGAGTTTCGGTTCATTTATGAGACGAGCTTCAGTTCACGTACAATGCAAGTAATCGCGCCAGCGCCTCCATGTCCTGATTTTAGTGGCTGCTTATTTGCTTCTTATTAATTAAATCCAGGCAATTGGTCGATGAAACATTGATTAAAATTAAGATACAATTTAGACAAAACGAAATTCACTTTAAAGAAAGGATTTCTAAACAAAACTTAATGAAGTGGTCAAAATCATGTCTGACCCACTCCATAGTCATTGTCTCCCGATAGTGAGCGTCTAATTATCCTATCTTACTCCATTTTACCTATCGTATCCCTATCTTGCTGTTCACTTTTCATATAATCAACATAGATTAAATGAAAAAATAACATTATATTATTTAAACATAAAAATGAAACTAAATGCGTTTTCTTTAATGGATACAATACGTATAATATTATCATTAAAATATATTAGTAACAATTAAGCTCAAAGGGGAAATATTAATAATAACTCATAATTATCAGTTATGATTAATTATTAATATTTGGGTCAGTTAATTGGATTAACATGAGGTAGCTAAATTAATTTATTTCTTAGCATGTACAGCGCTTAGAGCATGTAACAAGATCAAGATCGTAAAATGGACTTATTTGCAAGCAGAGAATCAGAACCAAATACATATTGTTCACAAGATTTAACTAAATCACAAACATAACTAAACTAAACAAACATACAGTACATACATTCTTACATACAGTCAGGGAACTACACTAACCTTTTCCACTGGTGGCACTTGCGCTACTAACTTTTTCAGTTACTGGCGCAAAACATGATTTGGTCGCACAAATTGTTTATAGTAAGCCGCTCTGGATAATAATGAACAATAATGAAACTGTATTGCATACAGATGTGCTTTTTATTTTACTTGCCATCTTTTAAACCACATGCCTTCTTGTTTTTGTTTTCTTTAACATTGGTTGGGATAGATTTACTGCAATAGAAAATACAGTAATAAAGTGCAAAATGGATTTCAACATGCTATGGTTGGCACAGATGGGCAGACTGATGAAAATTGGGGCCGATACCGATAATAACCGATATTAATATTGCTGTTATGGCCGATATCGATATCTCTGTATAGAAAACAAATTTACTGATAATCAAATAAAGAGAATTTTTTTTTTTGAGAAACACTTTTTTTTTTTTTTTTTTTTTTTTACTTTAGAAATGACTTATGTTGGGCACCTTTACCTGTGTGCAAAATATGTCACATATAGGACACACATGCATTATATTGCATTGCATTGCATATAATGTGTGCTGGTCTAAAATTAAGAAACCCCTAGAAAACAGTAAAAAAACAAAGGAAAAAAAAAACAAAAAAACAAAAAAAAAACAGGTGTACAATAAAGATAGGCTACTTAATTTATTATTCCAATAACCAAATATGATACTAAATAGCACAGGGAAAAGAGCTTCTATTTGTGACGTGCTGTCTTTGCATTTGAACATTGCACATTTTAAACAGGACAAGCATTAGCTGCATACATGTTAGCCAATACAAACATATTTATAGAAAACAGTTGACAATGAATAGACAGGAGTCCAATAATAGCATAACGAATCACTTATTCTAAAAATAATATCAAGTAGGCTAGTTTGACGAATCCGACATATAACGAGGGCTGTGTTGCAAAACGTCCGTCATTTAACTAATTTTAAAAACACGAATGGATAATACAATATGCTTTCCGACATTTTGACAGAAAAAAAAACCAAGCAAGAACAAAATTTAAACTATAGCCCGTCAATTTTCATTTTACAATTATCTTCTCTCTGTGTGTGCGCGCACGTGTATGGCAAGCCGTTTTAACTTTTATTCATTTCCGGGATATGAATTGTTGATATCAAGAATTACATTTTTGATATCAACAATTACATTTTTTGATATCAAAAATGTAATTCTTGATATCAACAATTTAATTTTTGATATCAACAATTGAATTCTTGATATCAACAATTTAATTCTTGATATCAAAAATGTAATTCTTGATATCAACAATTGAATTCTTGATATCAACAATTGTATTTTCACTAGTGAAATGTCACCATAGGCTGCCATTCAAAATCAATTGTTGATATCAAGAATTGATTTCTTACTAGTAGAAATATAATTGTTGATATCAAGAATTACATTGTTACTAGTAAAAATGGCAATTACTGATATCAATAATTCAATTGTCACTAGTTGAAATGTATATTCTTGATATCAACAATTTAATTGCTACTAGTAACAATGTTAATTTTTTATATCTGAAAATGTATTTCTGATATCAATATTATTTCAGATATCTAAAATGGCTTTCTTACTAGTAACAATCACATTCATGATATCAGAAATTAACATTGTCACTAGTGAAAATGGAATTATTGATATAAAAAATGAACATTGTTACTAGTAGCAATTCAATTGTTGATATCAAGAATAGACATTTCAACTAGTGACAATTGAATTCTTGATATCAAAAATAAAGGTTTTTACTAGTAAGAATTGTATTTCTGATATGTGTATTCAGAATTTTAACCAGTAAGAAATCAATTGTAGATATCTGTAATAGTTTTGTCGCCCTTTTAACATTTAAAACACATGTAGGATATGAATTCTTGATATCAAGAATTTAATTCTTGATATCAACAATTCAATTCTTGATATCAACAATTTAATTCTTGATATCAACAATTCAATTCTTGATATCAACAATTTAATTCTTGATATCAACAATTCAATTCTTGATATCAACAATTCAATTCTTGATATCAACAATTACATTTTTGATATCAAGAATTAAATTGTTGATATCAACAATTTAATTCTTGATATCAAAAATGTAATTGTTGATATCAAGAATTATATTTTCACTAGTGAAATGTCACCATAGGCTGCCATTCAAAATCAATTGTTGATATCAAGAATTGAATTGTTGATATCAAGAATTGAATTGTTGATATCAAGAATTGAATTGTTGATATCAAGAATTGAATTGTTGATATCAACAATTGAATTGTTGATATCAACAATTCAATTCTTGATATCAAGAATTACATTGTTACTAGTAAAAATGCAAATTCCTGATATCAAGAACTCAATTGTCACTAGTTGAAAGGTCTATTCTTGATATCAACAATTGAATTGCTACTAGTAACAATGTTAATTTTTGATATCTGAAAATGTATTTCTGATATCAATATAATTTCAGATCTCTAAAATGGCTTTCTTACTAGTAACAATCACATTCATGATATCAGAAATTAACATTGTCACTAGTGAAAATGGAATTATTGATATCAAAAATGAACATTGTTACTAGTAGCAATTCAATTGTTGATATCAAGAATAGACATTTCAACTAGTGACAATTGAATTCTTGATATCAAAAATAAAGGTTTTTACTAGTAAGAATTGTATTTCTGATATGTGAAACTGGAATTTTAACTAGTAAGAAATCAATTCTTGATATCAACAATTGATTTTGAATGGCAGCCTATGGTGACATTTCACTAGTGAAAATACAATTACAGATATCAACAATTATAGTTTTTACTAGTTGAAATTCAATTGTTGATATCAAGAATTATCATTTTAACTAGTGAAAATGTAAATTCTGATATCAAGAATTAGCATTGTTACTAGTGGAAATGTAATTCCTGATATCAAAAATTGCCATTGTTACTAGTAGAAATCTAATTCCTGATATCAATAACTATCATTTTAACTAGCGATAATGTAGTTGTTGATATCAAGAATTCAAATCCTGCGAATGATTAAAAGTCAAAACGGCTTGCCTATTGCCATTCCCAGGATATAAATAGTTAATATCAAGAATTATAGTTTTTACTAGTTCAAATTTAATTGTTAATATCAAGAATAATAGTTTTTACTAGTTAAAAGTCAATTGTTGATATCAAGAATGAACATTTTTACTAGTTGAAATGTAATTCCTGATATCAAAAATTGCCATTGTTACTAGTAGAAACATTATTCCTGATATCAAGAATTATCATTTGAACTAGTGAAAATTGAATTGTTGATATCAAGGATTCATATCCTGAAAATGAATAAAAGTTAAATCGGCTTGCCATACACGTCCGTATTAGTGAGAGAGAGAGAGAGAGAGCGCTCGCGAGTCGCGCAGATACAATGGTACGTTTTAATCCAAGTAACGGTCGCGGGGCTGAAGCCAACTTGATGTGTTGAATGCTCAGAGCACGTTATAAAACGTATTCTTAAAATACACATTTCTGTTTTAATAAATGCTCATAGGAAATCATAGTACATACATAGGTACAAAAATAATCAGTGATACATTTGCGACCCATTAAAAATTTTGGTCGCAATGGCATTTCAAAAGGTCGCATATGCGACCATTTTGGTCGCAGTGTAGTTCCCTGACAGTACATACATACATGCCTAGATAAATGGGTGAGTGATATGGAACTGGAAGCAGGAAATGGAACTATGGAAAAGATCGATTTAACTATGAAAAGGACCATCAGCTTATCATTTTTCTCATTAAATTGATACTTGCATGGTCTGTGCAGTGGACACAATTCTTCACGTGGTTGAAAATTGAGTTTGTTAATGGGTCCGTGAGTGTCAAATGTCACTGTACAAGTTGCAATCGTTTTCTTATCTGCTGGATGGAGATGATATGATGAACTTGCATGGTTATTTCGACGCTGTTCTCATGGCTGGAGTGCAGATTGTGGCCTGCAGGCTCTGGGCCGGCAGGACACCCAGAGCAAATGGTGGGAGTTGCGATGGACTTCGTCAGCATTGAATGAAGACATTGAACTCCTGAGGTTGTCCTTGATGCTGTTGTGGTTGAGAGAGTCCTCTCTCTCCTGAGTGAGCACATGGCTGTGGTGAGTCGAAGCCTGCTGCCCTGGGGCCTGCTGAGGCCACGCTGGACAGAACGGCATCCTGAACGTATCGAGAAGCCAAGAGTTGATCGTTGCAAGAGTGATGGTAAGGTTACAGTTTTCTTGTTTTCTACAGGGGGGGTCCCCACAGTATCAACTTGAAGAAGTAGCAGTTGAGGCCCGAAGAGAAGAGAGCTAAGAGCTAATGGAGAAGCTATTTATTGTATATACCTTTCGGGGTTGGCTCAACCAATAAGAAAGGGGGAATTTCCAAGTGAGAGATTCCTCTGTTTCTAGGATTTATGACGCTATCTCAAGTGTGGTTAGACATCTGCTTTCCCTTTTGTGTTCATTAATGCTCAGGACTGGGTTTCCCAAAACCTTCTTAACGCTACGTCGTTCTTAAGTTACACCTTAAGCTGTACCTTATCGTTAATACATGTTTCCCGAAACGTTGTTAGTTAAGTATACCCTCTGTAAGTCATACGTTCGGAAGGTTGGTCTGGACCACTCTTTGCTTTACCTTATCACTGTTGCAGGTCTATACGAATATAACTCTGAAGTTTTAATACTCCCAGACAGTGTTCATTTAGGCTAATTCAAGTGTTTTCATGCAAAGCATAAAATTGTCAATCACACTGATTGTTGTTAGAATTTTTATTATATTATTATTATATATTATATTATATTATTCATTTAATAAAAGAGTACTTTTAAAGGCCAGTGAAAGCATAGGCTACTGTCAGTTAAATGCTATTTGGACGCTAATTGTTTCTCATGGGCTCGTCCGGTATTTTAAACATTTACAGGGGTAAGTATGTGATTTTAGTGCCGTCCGTATCCATAATATCAGTGTTTTTTCTCACCCAACCCGCGTAAAAAGTGTGATAATTGAATTGCCGTCTGAATCCACATCTCTGAGTTTACAAGAAGAGATTCAAAATTCACTGTTTAAATCCTTTTTGATCACTGCCGAGCACCGTACGTAAGATGCAAACTTTTATTACTGAAATGCTGGAAAGTATTTCCAAGAACAATATTTCATCGCAGCTCCACCTCAGCGAACAAAAATGGGAAATAGAAGAAAGCACGTACATTTTTTGAAATGGTTATTGTGGCAGCAATATATGTTACAATTTTAAAATATTGTAGGCTAGCCAATAGTTCTAATAAATGTAATTTCAACTATTTCTGAAGTGCTTCTTTTATAAAAAACTCCACTTTCTAGCATAAGCCCCTGGACAAGAGAATAATTGATTCTCGAGCCATCGATATCAACCAATTCAGCAGCATCGCCACGGACAGCACCGGGTAACGTCGCACGTAAGAAGGTATATCTTAAGCAGCTTTCTAAGGTATGGTTCGGGGAACATGCCTAGTAATGGTATACCTTTAGTTAAGTTATACCTTAAGAGCCTTCGTAGCGCGCTAAGAGACAACGTTATCGGGAAACCCAGCCCAGATAGATATAATAAACACATACTACATTCTAAGAGAAGGTGACGTGCTTTAAAATCTAAATCATTAAATGATGATTAGTTAGATAGGAGGCATGATACAGGTGGGGTTACATTGACCGTTGGTTGTATAATAAAATACATACCGTAGTATATACATAATAGTGCACAAGACAGTAAATCATTCACACAGTTTCTGGGATGCATGTTCATTTATAGATCAGTTCATCTATGATTAATGCAGCAAAGTCTGTATTAGAGATTGTTTCTTTATCTCCCATTGTCTCTGTCTTGAGCACGTGGCCACATTTTTGAACAGTTTTTGAACAATAATTGTGACTGATTTGTCTCAGTCGTTACATTAAAGTACTGTACTTTGTAACATAGTAACTTGAGTAGTTTTTCAGCAAACTACTTATTTACTCCTACTTGAGTCATATTATTTTCCTGTACTTCTACTAAATAATTTCTTAAGTAGCAATAGTTTTACTTAAAGCAACACTAAGGAACTTTTCCTCTTCGGTCGCCCTACAGGTTGGAAGCGGAATTGTCCATTACAGCTGTCGTAAATAATTTCGCCGCCCGCAGCCTACTGTCGCACACACGCTCGCAGTTTATCTAGCTCCAGCTTTGGAATGAAGGTTGCATGATTTCATGAAAGTATGATGTATTGCGCCATCAGAAACGAAGAAAAACTAAATAATGACTATTGTAACGCTTGACGTAAAGCAAGTCAAATTTGTAGTTTTCTTATGTCTCATTCTAACTACAGAAATAAATTCAAATAAATTGTAGAATATTAAGCAGAATTAAAAACACAATTCCCTCTGCTATTGTTTTTGCTCCATGGTTTCCTCTGCCTGTAAGACAAAAACATCACAAAAACATTTAGAGAATGTTTCATTAAATCAGTCATTAACATTGTATTTTTAAATGAATAAATTAAGACATACCTTTGATGAAAAGCTGTGTGCTTGGATTTTGATGTGCCTTTGTGATGTAGCAGACGTACTTTCCTGCATCACTGTATTGAAGTTTGTTGAGTTTGAGTGAGAAGTTTCCTTTCATATACTCATTAGGAAAGGTTTCAGCTCTGTTCTTGAATGCCGGATCCTGCTTCTCTACTGAACCTTTACCCTCAAGTATGTCATAAACATTTTGGCTGCTGTTATGTCTCCAATAAACCGTTATATCTTCATGTTTAAAGCCATTGTCAATGGAAGAACAAGGCAAGACAGCGAAGCCTCCAATATTACCCTCAACAGTGGCCTGCAGACACACTGGAAACAAGAGAAAATGAAGGATTACGGACAACAACAACATTAATTTACTGATGCATTTTATAAAAGTCAGGCTTAGAAAATGAAAATGACAGAAAATGTGGTTTTCACGCAACACTCACCTTTGTTAATCAATACTGCAAACACACAGATACAGAAGCTGAAAAAAAACAAAAAATATATATATTTCCAAAATAGCTTAGCTGATTCAGTGCTGACCTGTAAAACTGCAGCATTTTTGCTGAAATGACACAGCACAAACTACTGCAGCAGAGCAGAGGAAGGCTTTAGGTCCTCAAGCACATGCCCTTTTTCAAAACTAATCAAAAGTGCCCCTCTCAACAATTATCATCATTAATATTGTGGTCAATAAAACAATGCATTTGAATTATAATCAAAATTACACTGTGTACAGAACAGTAACAAAGTGCTCAAAATATGAAAATTCCCATATATTTTTATGTATCTGTCAATCTGAGAAGTCATTGCCATGACACGTTGCTATGGGTGGTGTGTGTCTTCGGACTTGACTGACACCGCCTTCTATATATTTTTTGCTTTTTGTTGTTTGATGTTATTATTCTGCTCATTGTAAAAATAAAATGTTTATATCAGTAATCCCACATCCATAATTGTGACCAAACTGCCTTCTTACATCAGCGGCCGGCAACTCTTTGATGTCTGTGGCTCGACTGCAGGAAAAAATAAGCTAAACAATTAAGATTTTTAAAGCTTTTCATCATTAATCAAAGCTAGTGTGTCATTTCTATATTCCATAATTCATCGATACCCATCTGTCATGTGGTAAAATAAGCTGAAATTTCATTGGACAAAGTGAAATGGATCGGTAATTTCTCGCATAGACATAAAAATACATGTGTATAGGCTATGTATTTTATAGGGACATGATTTCCCAGTCTTATTTATAAATCAAGTGAAAGAGAATTTTACTTGACCACCCGGACAAGTAGCTTAAAACTTTAGTGATAAAAAATATCAAGGGAAGTGTCAAGTATCAGGATTACTAGTGTTGTTTCAAATATCTGAGGGCGCTGCTGCCCGTAAAGTGAGGGCAGTGGGAAAATCTTCAAAAAAAGAAGTGAGAGTTCACGGAGTTGAAACCTAAAAGCGTGTGTCCATGTGTTTATTTAATTAAGGCAGAGATGTAACACTGGCGATATTAAATGATAAAAAAATCAGTACATCTAACATCGTGAACAGGAACAATGACAGAGAAAAGCGGGATCCAGAAGTTTGAATGGCTAATGTCTTTCGAACTGTATGCAGATGGAAAAGGACTCTTCATCTCAGAGGACGCAACAGACGTGACTAAACAGCGGAAGATAAAAAACTGTTACACTGTGGACACAGACAATCAGATAAGAGATGCTATTTTTAGCAAATGCACGTCAGATTATGTTCAGGGCAGATGTCAGCAATGTCGTTGAAACCTGAAACAGGTGCAGTTAATAGAATTGCACCAAATAGAGACAGAAAAGAGAAAGGAGTTAAAGGATACACCAGAAAAAGACCTGCAGAGAGAAAAGATGAAAAAGTGGATAGGAAATGTTACAGATGTGGACAAAAGGACCATTAAGGCAGAGACCAAACATGCCCTGCACAAGGTCAAGTAGGGGAGCACGGGGCACAAAGTAACGCTTTTTGACTTTCTCAGTTTGTGTAAATCTACTTATGGTTCAGAGTATTTATTTTTTCCCACATTAATTTCCCACATGTCTAGTACAATTATGTGGTTTTGTTTTATTAATACAGTATATACTTTTTTCTTGATATACCCCGAAAGAATGGAAGTGAAATGTGACAACATGCCCCATAGGTGGGATACATTGTAACATGTGTGGGGCACATTGTAACATGACATATGACAGCTTAAAATGTTATCTGATCTAATAAAAAAATATACAAGACAAACTACAATATTTTCTAAATAAAATACAATTAAAAAACTCTTTCATATAAAATAATGGCAATTTTTAATAATTAAATATAAACTCATTTTTGAGTTTTGACTACGAACACAGGAAAACAGCTATTCAAAATAATTCAAAACAAATAAATAATTAGTAATTTCTGAACATTGACTCTCAGTCTTTATTCACCTTTTTCTCTCGTTTTCTCAATAAAATTAATAAAACTTGTCATGATCCTGTTTCTTTCTCTCTCACACACACACACTCACACTCACACATTATCGCTATTTCCTCATTTACGCACACACCTCCTCATTTAATCATTATTCCCTTTCAGCTGTCTCTCCTTTACTATTAGCCATCGCTCACTCCCCTCTTCACCTGAATCCTCTTTTCCTCTGATTAGCGTTCCTTCTTCTTTTCTTTTCCCCTTTCTCTACCTGTCTTTGCCTGAGTATTGCATTTTCTCATGTGTGCTGAACGTCAATTAATCCCTGTGTCTCTGTCATGTCATGTCATGTCATAATCCTGTCGTGTCGGGAGCTGATTTTCTTTAAGAAAACTCTACTGAGCTGGAGAATCGCCGCTTGCCTCTACTCTCCCTCGGGAAACGCCAGCCTGCTCCATTTCCCTGTCATACGGAGCTTTCTTCTGAGCATCTCATTTCACCCGGGCTGACTGCTGTTTTTGTTATCGACAAGCCGAGACCTTATTTGGACTTTTACTACAGCTAGTAGTTCTAAGTTTCCCTTTTGAGTACCTTTTCTGTTTACTGAACTCTCTGGCAAGCTCTGCTTCAATTAAAGTGATTATTTCTCCGCATTTGCTGTCTGATCCTCTTACCTTCATGACAAAAACTATAGAATATAATAGCATATTTCTAACAGGGGCACATTGTAACGCAGTGTTACAACATGCCCCGCCTGCACAACTGGGATTTAAACCCTGCTAGTGTCTTCTGCTAGTTAGCGAAGCATTAAAGAGCTATCTCAACTGTTAAATAACATATTGGAGATTAAAATAATATCAGATTTGTCTAGTTTATTTAAAATTAGACAAATCTGATATTATTTTAATCTCCAATATGTTATTTAACAGTTGAGATAGCTCTTTAATGCTTCGCTAACTAGAAAATTTACTTAAGTAAGAAATGTACTTTTGCTATGGTTTAATAAATGTCTATGGATATCTTCCAAAAAAATGTAATTTTAGCACAATTTTTTCTCTATATAGTGTTGATATGGCAACTAGTAAATACACTAAGTTTCGTCATCCTAGCATGTGTGGAAGTATTTAAAACAAGTGTGTTACAACTAGACCCGTGTTACGTTGTGCCCCGCGCTCCCCTATGTCATAAATGCAATGGAAAAGACTTTTTTCAATTTTTCAAAGATGTGTCACACGAAAAATCCCAAAAAAGAATGGTGTAAATAATGTAGAGGAAACTGATAATGCATTTGTTGTCCAGAAGAATACATTGTCAGAGAGGCTGTCTTTTCTTGTGGGTGGAGTAAAATTAAGACTGTTAATTGACTCAGGCGCCACGAATAATGAAATAGATGAAGACACCTGGGAGGAATAAAATTAGATGCAAGTCCTACATTCCTGAAACTGAGAGAAAGCTCTACTTATACTCCTCAAACCAACCTCTAGAAGTCAAGGGTGAATTCAAATGTGAGGTGAACATATCCAACAGAACAGAGCAGGCTGAATCCATTATGATATGAGGGAAAGGAGAACCCCTTTTAGGAAGAGAGACAGCTGTTAGGCTGGGAGTGTTAAAAAAAGGCGCTGATATCTCTGCCGTGACGGAAATAAAGCAAGCACTGCAACAGAAATATCCAGAAGTGTTCAGTGGGGTCGGCAAGTTAAACACCAACCACGTTACCTTACACATAGACCCAAGTGTGAAACCAGTAGCGCAGCCGCTCAAACACATTCAGTTTAATCTCAGGAGAGCAGTAGAGCGGAAAATAAAGGAGCAAATGGACATGACATCATTGAACCTGTCAGAGGTCCCACACCATGGGTGAACCCTGAGGTCATTGTGCCAAAGGCCAACTCAGAGATAAGATTGTGTCTGGACTTGAGGCAGGCTAACCGTGCCATAGTGAGGGAGCGTTACCCCATCCTTACTGTGGATGAGATTCTCCAAGGCGTCAATGGCTCAACTATATTCAGTAAGCTGGATTTAAAATGGGGTTACCACCAGCTGGGGCTCAGCCCTGAATCACAAGAGATCACTACATTTGTAGTATAATGGCATATATCGTTATATAAGACTTTGGTGTATCCTCCACCAGCGAACAGTATCAACACGAGATTGCTAAGGAATTGAGGGCGTAGAAAATATCTCAGTCACTGAGGAAATGTCACTTTTCATGTTTGTGACCAAGAAACGCACGATCAGCGTTTACATGCGGTCATAAAACGGCTAAGCGAACGTGGATTGACATTGAACTCTGAGAAGTGCCAGTTTAACATGAGCAAACTGATATTCATGGGAATTCTTTTGTCTGAGAAAGGAATCAGTCCAACAGAAGAAAGGGTGCGAGCTGTAGGGGAGGCAAGAGAACCAAAGACGGCTTCAGAGGTTAGGAGCTTCCTAGGTCTGGTGGGCTACAGCAGCAGATTCATCCCACAGTTTGCAACATTGTCAAAAACACTAAGATGCTTGACAAAAAAGGGGACATGCTTTGAGTTTGGGCCAGAACAAAGACAATCGTTCAAAGCACTAACAGAAGAATTGGCCAGAGCAAGCATGTTAGCATATTTTGATAAAGATGCGACAACCAAAGTGATCGTGGATGCAAGCCCAGTGGGGCTAGGAGCTGTTTTAGTTCAGACCCAAAAAGGGGAAACAGTACCAATATGCAATGTGAGTCGCTGTGTAACAGAGGCCATGGCTCTCGTGTGGGCATGTGAGAAACTCCATGCTTATATTTATGGACGAGAATTTGAGCTGGTCACTGACCACAAACCGCTAGAGGCCATATACAGCCCCCGTTCAAATCCTTTGACCATATAGAACGGTGGATACTCCGACTACAGCCATTCAATTTCAGAGTCACATACTTACCTGGTAGACAGAACTTTTCAGACCTGCTGTCAAGACTGCAGGGGGGAACATCAAAAACTGAGAGACACATAGGACAGACCCCAAAGAACTAGATGATTGCCTGAGAAGTTGTCTGATTATATCAGACTGAAAGGAATAAATGCTGTTTGAAACAATGGGAAAACGACACATATGATCATAGTTAGCTATTAGTTAATATGTCTTCAGTGAAAAATGAAAATGTTGAGAGAATTGTGAAAAAAAAGAAGAAAAGAAAATGTGCTGAAGAAGTTTTGTAGTTAAGTTAACAAGCAGTTAATATTAAGTAAGTTACTCACATTTTAGACACATTATGGACTGTTTTGTTCTATTTCGCCAACGAATATAGTTCTAAAGGAAAGCAACGCTCAGCGCTGTGTTTTGTTACTGAATGATTCATTATTTTGAACAAATCGTTTGAATGAATGACTCAGTGACTCACTCATTAAGACGATAATTTCCTGCCACATATTGGCGGTTTGATGAAGCAACCACAACACACTCCATAGTTTCAATGTTATGTTTATAAATAAAAGCCTTACATGTTTGTGTTTGATTTGTTCATTAAATAAATTCATTTTCTCTCCTCACAAACCCATCAACCAGACTGAGGCAACAATGACTCATAATAATGATTAAATAAGATCTGGAGTTCAAGCCTTCTGATGCCCAAAGCGAAACACGCACGTGAAAGTGAGGCTTCATTTGTCATCAATCACGTGACTCTAGTAAACCAATACACCCCCCGATACGGGGCTTCACTAGAAATTGTGTCACATGTGCGATCCGCACATCGAAGCTTCAGTGTCATACATCACTACGGCCTACCTGTGTTTTGACCTATTGCCTGTATATTTGGATTACGTGTCTGGATTGCCCCTTAATTAAAGCTGGAATCAAATTTATTTAATTAAATTTGGATCTCAACCTTCGTGTCTCGGAGCAGTTCGTAACAGAAAACTCCGCCACACCAAGATCCAGCAGCGATGACCACCATGAATCCAGCAGCACAGATTATTTGTCTCCGTCAGGGAGACCGGCCCATAGAGGAGTACGTGAGAGACTTTATTGAGCTGGCACATTTGGCATTTTTCGATGAAGAATGCCTAATGATATTTTTCTGTGGAGGACTATCTGAGCCGTTCAGCTCCCTTATGCCACTTCATCACCCTGGCTGGAAACTTCAACAGTACAGGTGCTGGTCATAAAATTAGAATATCATCAAAAAGTTGATTTATTTCAAGAATTCAACTTAACAGGTGAAATTAATATATTATTTAGACTCATTACATGCAAACTGAGATATTTCAAGCCTTTATTTGTTATAATTTTGATGATTATGGCTTACAGCTTATGAAAACCACAAAATCAAAATCCCAGAAAATTAGAATATTACATGAAATCACACAGTAATTACACAGTAATACCATGGTCATTGAACCAGGTTTTGGTTCTTTTGGCAGTGTGGGCAAGTGCAAATCCTGCTGGAAAATGAAGGAAGCATGAAGTGCTCTGTAAATGTCCTGGTAGACGGCTGCGTTGACTCTGGATTTAATAAAGCACAGTGGACCAAAGTCCTCTTTTCTGATGAGAGCAAATTTTGCATCTCATTTGGAAACCAAGGTCCCAGGGTATGGAGGAAGAATGGAGAGGCACACAATCCAAGATGCTTGAAGTCCAGTGTGAAGTTTCCACAGTCAGTGATGGTTTGGGGAGCCGTGTCATCGGCTGGTGTTGGTCCACTGTGTTTTCTGAGGTCCAAGGTCAACACAGCCGTCTACCAGGAAGTTTTAGAGCACTTCATGCTTCCTGCTGCTGACCAACTTTATGGAGATGCAGATTTCATTTTCCAACAGGACTTGGCACCTGCACACAGTGCCAAAGCTATCAGTACCTGGTTTAAGGACCATGGTATCCCTGTTCTTAATTGGCCAGCAAACTCGCCTGACCTTAACCCTATAGAAAATCTATGGGGTATTGTGAAGAGGAAGATGCGATACGCCAGACCCAACAATGCAGAAGAGCTGAAGGACACTATCAGAGCAACCTGGGTTCTCATAACACCTGAGCAGTGCCACAGACTGATCGACTCCATGCCACACCTCATTGCTGCAGTAATTCAGGCAAAAGGAGCCCCAACTAAGTATTGAGTGTTGTACATGCTCATACTTTTCATGTTCATACTTTTCAGTTGGCCAGCATTTCTAAAAATATTTTTTTTGTATTGGTCTTAAGTAATATTCTAATTTTCTGGGATTTTGATTTCGTGGTTTCATAAGCTGTAAGCCATAATCATCAAAATTATAACAAATAAAGGCTTGAAATATCTCAGTTTGCATGTAATGAGTCTATATAATATATTAGTTTCACCTGTTAAGTTGAATTCTTGAAATAAATCAACTTTTTGATGATATTCTAATTTTATGACCAGCACCTGTATATAATCCATGCTCTTTTGCTGGCCGGTTCACCTCTTACTGTGGATTTTGCAGAAGAGCCCCTCAAACTGGCATTATTCACTAAGCCTCAGTCACTTCATGTCAGCCCTGCCGAGCCTGAGCCTCTTCACGTCACGTCTGGCGAGCCAGAGACTGTTCACGTCTGCCGAGCCAGAGACTGTTCACGTCACGTCTGCCGATCCAGGGGCAGGAGGTCCCTTGATAGGACCATGGAGGCCGCGCTGCCATGGTCTCCTGAACTGTCTGGTCCGCCCTGTAGCCCTGAACCGCCAGGTTTGCCTGGTCCCCCTTAACCGTCTGCTCTGCCCTGGCCGCCTGAAGGCAGTCTCCAGGTCCTCTTCTGCTCCACAGGCCTGGCCCTCCATCCCGCCCCCGGGTCCGCCTGCGCTCCACCTCCCTCCTGGACAATTTTAGACCGTCTGGAAGCTGCTCCTTTGGGGGGGGGGGGGGGGGGGGGGGGCTATGTAACGGTCACCAGCTGGAGTGCCCTTGAGAGCCACCAGAGGGCACTCCACACCAGACTATTATCACTCCCTCACAAACTACATTTCCCATAACTCACTGCTTGGACTCATCATCACTGATTGCATTCACCTGTGTCTCATTACCCTGTTAGTCTCAGCCTATTTATTCCATGTTCACTCATTCACTCACTGTGAAGTTTTGTATGTTGTTGCATTGCATTTCTGAGCTTTTTCCCTGGTTTCACGTCGCTTGTTTTTTTTTTTTTTTTTTTTTTTGGCTGCCTGTTCCGTGGATTACTCTTTTGCCTCTGACCCCTGCCTGTTTTGTTTGTTTGTTTGTTTGTTTGGAAGGCCTACCTGTGTTTTTACCTATTGCCTGTAAATTGGATTACGCGTCTGGACTGCCCCTTAATTAAAGCTGCATTTGGATCTCAACCTTCGTGTCTCGGAGCAGTTCGTAACAGATTTGGTCAATGTGATCCGTGCATTGCCTTAAAGTAACAGCAAAATGTTAAAAATAAAACAACTAAAAAGACAAAGAGAAAATCACTCACTGCTTTTGACTGAAACACTTTTAGCTTTAAAGGGGACATATCATGAAAATCTGACTTTTTCTGTGTAGTGACAACCCAGTAACTTTGTTTTGGTAAGCCTTTCTCTGCAAGCATGTAAAAAAATAAGCCGATCAGATTTCGCTCCCCTTCTGATGTAGGGAGGGGATCTTATTATAATGTTACCTCCCCTTAATCTGCGCGTTCCACCCATGGCACCGCCATTTGGTTTTCGCAAGCGACAACAATGTAACCAGTTCTAATGCAATGGCAAAAGTTCGAGCAAAGCATACAAACTATTCTGTCGTTGCTGCACAGACGAGCACTGAGCACTATTAGAACAAAAAAATGTGTCTTATAAAGACCTCAGGGAACTGTGTTAACTTATGTAAAAGTTAAACATGATGGTACAGGCGATGTGATGAATCAATGTAACTACACAACAACTACATAGAAGTTTCCACTAACCATTCAGAAATGTTCAGGTGCGTCGAAAAGTTAAACAAAAGAGGGTATTTAAAAACACTCTGTTGTTGTTTCTTATTAATTTACTCACTTGTGCCATCGAAATGTTGTATTAATGCACTCAGTGTGATATTGCATTAATACAACATTTCGATGGCACAAGTGAAGTCGTAGCGGTGCGATATGGCTCTATAGTAGAACACTGTAATTACCTACATCCGAATCACAGCCGTGCTGATATACAGCCATATCACACGAGTGTGATTTTGCTCATATATATATATATATATATATATATATATATATATATATATATATATATGTAGCAGGGTGCAGTGTACCCATGTTGATCATTGGCCAGTGTCATGTAAAAAACATCGAACCTGTCAGCAGTCTGGTGTCATGGTATAAAATGGGGAAGTTTCTGTCACTGGGGATGCATTGTCACCTGCACCGCCCCTTTACGGAAGTGCCATTTATGAATGGGAGAGTAGCTGAAGTGCCGTCTCTGTGTGCTGCTGTGCGTAGGCTGTCCCTGGCTTTGAGGTTGGTACTGTACGTTTGCCTTGAGGATTTCTTTTTTTTTTCTTTGTCAATGGAATGGTTGCTTACTATCTTGAGTCTTTGTGTAGCTCGTCAACGAACAACCCACAGCATGTTATGGTCAGCGACCGTGCATAGCACCGTGTTATGAACATCTTCCGGTATGTATGAGAGGCATTCGCGTGGTTTGTCTCTTTTATTGTTTTATTAGTAATTTTTCTGTTTCATGTTTGACAGATTGAGTGACAGGATCAAGGTTTTCACCTCTATATCACGGGACGAGATGCGCGTCTGTTGACGTAACGCACTGCTGCCTTGTCTGGGCTTATTCCGGTCATTGTTTTGTTGGAGTGAACTTTGTGTGTGTGTGTTTTATAAGTGCGGGCCTGGACGATTGCTCCCCGAAGAGTGAGAGCAAAATTGGAAGCGTGGCTGGTTTTCTTGCTGGCTCGCTCTTCGCGTCTGCAGGTGATCATGGCCCCGTTTGTTTCATTTTGAATGGTTTCTTGTTTTGCTGCGAATTATAATTGAGACTTTTTCTCTTTGTCTTGTGTTTACTTTATTTTCTTTTTTTGTTTTGTATGTAATTTCTTCTTTTTGTTTAGGTTTAAATTTATTTTGAGTTATAAGACGAGATTGATTTGAATATTGTTTTTGTGTATTCTTATTTTTTTCTGGTTTGTGAATTGACTGTTTCTTTATTCTGGGGCTGGCTAGTACCAGTTAATCGGTGTTTATTGTTTATCTTTTCTTTCCCCTCACAAACGGCGTGAGGGGGAAAGTGTACAGAGGAGGGGTTTAGCTGCTGATTGATGGGGTTCACGTTGAGTGCCGTGTTTATTTGAGTGACCTCACCAGAGTGAATTTGTAGCTGTGTCCCAATGTTGAAGGCTGCATCCTTCGAAGGACGCAGACTTCAAGGATGCAGCCTATGCGTCCTCTGAAGGACGCACCATGTAGCCTTCCTAGGATTTCCTAATTGTGCAACCAGGTGTTCCCGATCACCGCTCCTGGCGCCAAGCAACGGTGCGAGAGGACAGCTGCCATCCTGATCATTCATTTTGATAACTGAGTAAACAACTATGGAGCCAGAATTGGCTATTGTCATTTTTATGTTTTATATTTTACTGGAGGACATGGTGAGGATTTTTTAGCCCCGGCGCTGCCGGATCATGTATTTTCGGTTTAGCCCTGTTTGAATATAAAACCCAATTGAATATAAAAAGTCCAGTATTTCTCGCGCTCATCATCTGCAGCTGTCACGGTTGCCAGGCGACAAGAACAATCCTTCATAGGCTAGACCGGTCCGAGCGCGTCAGATGCGCCCTTTGATATGGGACGCAGCTCTAGTTAGCAACATCCCAACCTGCACAATTTCCGGGAGTCAAGAAATCTCCAACGGGGGGGGGGGGGGGGGGGCTATTCGGTTCGAGAAATCTCCAACGGGGGGGGGGGGGGGGATTCGGTTGTAATTAGTTCGGTTCGAGAAATCTCCAACGGGGGGGGGGGGGGGGATTCGGTTCTAATTAGTTCGGTTCGAGAAATCTCCAACGGGGGGGGGGGGGTGGTCTGATTAATTCGGCTCGAAAGTAGAGATAAAATCCCGAGGCACACACGCACACTAGCGCACACACGCAAGGTCTCTCGCTCCCTCTCTCTTGCTTCCGGGAGATTTTAACTGATTTGCGGGCATCAGGGATCCGCTATCAATATGCGGGAGACTCCCGGAACTTCCGGGAGACTTGGGATGTCTTTATTGTGACAATAAACCTACATTTTGTTACTTTAATTTTCGGAACTGCATATTTCGTTAAGTATTCACTTACAAATGTGAAGTAACCTGAAGTACTTTTTTCCCTCACATCACAATATGATTACATTAAACTACACAAAATAATGTAACAACCAGATATTACTGTATATTGAAAATATACAGAAGTAAAATGCAACATAGCCTATGCAGTAATGCAGTAGTAGCCTAATATAAATGCAGTAGTTATTAAAAGTACTTTTTTCAGAAAGCCGTCGATTGAATCAGCCCTGCAAACCTGTTGGTAGACAACTTAGTGGATAGTGGAAATATGCACTTAAACACTCTGGAGAGCATCCCAGATGATGTCCCACCAGCAGGAGGCCTTAGGGGCAGCCCATCCCGGTCCAGCAGCTCAGCTCAATAGAGTCTAAATCTTTTTTTTTCTTATTTTATGTATTGTAAGATTAAATGTTTATGTTGATATGTTTAACGTATTTTGTAAATAGTTGGAAAAAGTACTTTAATGTAGCCTATAGAACAAATGATTTTCATTTATCAATTTTATTTTAAAAAATAAAAAGGTATAGAATTTGTTTCATGCAGAAAGTATTACTGTCATTACAAAAATAAACAATGTCCAGAACAATTCATTCTCTTTTATTTACACAATTAAAGTTGCATAAAAATAAATGTACATAATTTTTCTTTTAAAAAATAAAAGTGAAAAAAGTTCAACAAGAATATGTAGAAAATATATATATTTTTCAATCATTCTCTCAAGAAGAGAAAACAGCCTGTCCATCCTCTCCCTTCTTTCCTGTGCACTCCTCGCCTCTGCCTCCCTCTGTAGTTGCATTTCTTCTCTGATCAAGTCCAAAAACTCGTCCTGTCTCGCCGCCTTCGTGCTGGTGCTGCTGCCCCTGGCTTCTCCTCACTGTGGGCACCCACTACTGAACTCGGCCCTGGTGTGTCCTCAGGGATTGAGGACAGGGGGGTTGGTGCAATGCCTCTGTCCAAACACCTCATCCATGAGGACAAACCAGGGCCAAGTGTCAGCAGTGGGTTTCCCACTCACACCCTCTCCTGTCCCAGGACACTTGCAATCCTAAAGGCAGAGCAAATGAACCATGGCTTGTTAACAACAACAGGACAATACATTTCAGCAAAGATGTGTGTATTACTTTTCTTATATATATATATATATATATATATATATATATATATACATAGATCCATATATATATAGACCCATTTTTTCCTGAATTGTTCTAAAAAAGTAGAAAAGGGTACTTAACACAGGGGAGCAATCTTAAGTGCATTGTTAACACTGCAAAATATGACACATCAAGACATGCATACAAAATACTTAAGAAATCATATTTCTGTATACTAAATTTGGTTAAAACCATAGCTTGCATGACAGCACTACAAAAACACATAAAAGTGAAACCCCATTGCCTTATCTACTGATTTTCTTATTGTTTTGGGCTTTATTGGGTGAGTGATATTTCTTATAATACACAAGTGCAAATATTACAAATAGGTCGTTAAACTAATAACGTTATTACCACAAGTTTTGCCTAAAACTACCTGATAAATGTAGCCACGCAATGGTGACGAAGGAGTTAAGATGAAGTTTATAAGAAACTTGAACTCTGGTTTTGCTAGCTATTTGAGTAAATGAAAACATAATACTTACATTTAAATGTGAATTTGCTGTCCACCACCGATCTCTAGTCTCGGCCGCCTTTAAAAATAAATAAATAAATGCTGTCGTCAACGGCGCGCAATGACTTATGGGGTAGAATAGGCCGCTAAGTGTCCATTTATGTATCCTTCTTTTCACGGGGAAACGAAGGGTGCATTTGGCGTCGCTTTTGAATCAAGGAAGCCTTCGTCGCGGCGCGATGACGCAACCGGCCTTCGAATACGGCCTTCGAAGGATGGAAAACGTCTCCGGTTACTATCGTAACCTCGGTTCCCTGAGAGGCGGGAACGAGACATTACGTCACTGACGTATATGGGAACTCCCTTCCTCCTCATTTTCACTGAAATCTTATAGGCTAACGCCAGCTGGAGACAGCTGGCCAATTGACGCGAAACATGCAAATGCTGACCGGACCGCGGGCAGTATAAATAGCATGGGCGCGACAATAACGTCAGAATCAAGACTGAACGCTAGCACAGCTGATCAAACGGCGAGCACGGCGGCTGACGTAATGTCTCGTTCCCGCCTCTCAGGGAACCGAGGTTACGATAGTAACCGGAGACGTTCCCTTTCAAGGCGGTCACTTCGACATTACGTCACTGACGTATATGGGAACTGTATAGAATCCCGCCGTGAGCGCAGTGAAGATAAGCCCTGAATGGGGTCAAGCTACACTCCCACGAGAGACAACAGTTCTAAGCCAGAAGCGCCGCTAGGAGCACTCGAACTGATAGGCGAAACTAGACTAAGAAACGTCTGTTCCGACCTACCAAGTTGCATATCCAATGCAATGAAGCGAAGGCTGCACTGGAGGGCAGCACAACACCATAAGCACTCAAGCACAAGAGTTAACACAGTGTCAACGGCAATAGCGGTGACAGCTGCATAACCTTATAGCCATACACAGAGTTAACAGTACATTGAAAACTACTGCGTAATGCGGAAACAGCTATGTATAGTCATTATATACATTATAGTCATAACACAGAGTTAGCAGCAATGGTAACTCTGCATAATGCAGACTACTGTACAGCTGGTGGTAACAGTTCATGAGTACATTAATAAAACTCACCAACCCACGACGCTATAGGCAGTGCATAAAACTTGAAACCCTGGCGAACGTGTTCTGAGAAGACAGCCAGCATACCTAAATCCCGTGGGCATTAAGCCAGATTGAAAAGCGTCGAATTCAGTGAGAAAGTCTCAGTCCCTAGTACCATCCACCAAGCACACAAACAGCTAGTCAGACTGCTGCCTAGTGGTCCACGTACATCCGCAAAGCCCTTACAGGGCCAACAGCACTCTGAGTATCAGCATCATGTGAGGCTGACGGCTCAGCAGAAGGCGGGCAGGGATCAATCTGTGCTCTGAACGTTGTAAGCGACTGGAACGCAGCTTGGTATCGGACGGAGAGTGACGCTGCAGTCACTAGGTCAGAGACAATGCAACATCATTCATGTAGAATGAGCGTAGGTCTCCAAGTGCTTCGCTGGGGCGAGAGCAGGTGGAAGGTCATTTCTCAAGGAGATCTCTCAGCACTTATTAGTGTGAAGTGTCTTGCTCAACTAAGGACCCAGCAGCGGACACACAAGAAGGTTCCACAGCTTGGGGCTGGGGTGCCAATCATCTGAGGGGGATAGTCATGGGGGAGCCCCATAACTCTCTCAGGTCCATGAACCGGGGATGATAGGCCAGTAAGGGGGTCACGAGGAAACTGACACTCCCTTGTAGAACATAAGCCAATGTTCTAAAGCCGATGTACAGAAGTGCAAATTAACACATAACTGAATGTACATAAACACAGTGCCAGTGGCCGTAGCGACAACAACTGTGAATATACGCAGTTAGATAATAGCCTTCCATAATAGCATAGCACCTCAGAAGTACACAAACACAGTCGTAGCCGTAGCTAGAACTGTGAGTATACGAGTTAGTACAGAATAGCCAGTTGCACTGAAGGAAACGGGGCAACATAACAGCGTAGCACATGTACGTAACAGCATTGGTCGCTGTAGCGCCAACTATACGCAGTAGCTCAGTATAGGCACTGAAGGATACGGGGCAACACCGCAGCATGAACACATCCATGTGCAATAATGCAGCGCAGGTCGCCGTATCGACAGAGACTGTGAATATGCACAGTTCGCCTGGGATAGCTAGTCGCACTAAGATACAGGGCAACATGACAGCATGAAACAAGTGCGTAAGAATAGCGCATCCATGTATGTACATAACGCAGCGTAAATCACCGTAGCTGAGAGGCACAGTTAGATCAGGATGGCTAGCTGCACTGAAGGAAACAGGGCAGCATTACAGCATAACACATCCGTGCACATACATACATCCAGAAACTGTGAATATGCACGGTAGATTAGGATAGCTAGTTTGCACTGAAGGAACAGGGCAACAAAATAGCAAAAACACATCCTTGTACATAAGTGCAGTGTAGTCGCCGTAGCGATAGAACTGTGAATATGCACAGTTAGATAGGACAGCTGGTCGTTGCACTGAAGGATAGAGGGCAACATAACAGTATAACACATCAGTGTGCACATTTAAAACATCTGTGTGTATAATGCAGCGCTAGTCGTCGAAGCGACCGAAACTGCATGAATATGCGCAGTTCAAACATAATAGTCAGTTACGTTGAGGGCAACATAACAGCATAACGCTTCAGTGTGTACACAGATGCAGCGTAAGTCGCCGTAGCGACGACTGTGACTAAGCACAGTTATATAGGATAGCTAGTTGCACTGAAGGATACAGGGCAACGTGATAGCATAGTTACATTGAGGTGTACAAAACGTACTCGGTTACTAATGTAACCTCGGTTCTCTCTAGAAGAGGGAACGAGTATTGCGTAAGTAGCTTACGCATCGGGAAAGTCTTCTTTCTTCGAGATCTGAAGCCAAAAAATTATCCTTAATTTTGTATTCATTGTCAACGCAGTGCAGCAGCCGACAGACCTAGGCAGGCTAAATAAGCGTGCTCATTGGCTGCTCGGCTGCAACTGCTTAAGCCTATCGGTGAGCGCTCTGAACGCGGCAACCAATGAGGGCGCTTCGCGCCCTCCACACCCTTCTAACCGTCAGAATGGGCGTGGCCAGCATGTATATATTCAGCGCTCACAGGCTAAAATTCTGGTTTTCGCAGTCTGAAGCGCAAAAGCTCGTGGCGCGACACGGCAGGTTACGCAATACTCGTTCCCTCTTCTAGAGAGAACCGAGGTTACATTAGTAACCGAGTACGTTCTCTTACGAGAGGTTCTCTCGTATTGCGTAAGTAGCTTACGCATCGGGAACCCTTTGTCAACGCCGTGTGCGCCGAGCATCCAGCCCATGAATCCCAGGGGAACCGGGGAAAACACTCTGCTGGGAAATGTGGCCGGTCGGAGAGACGGGCCAGCGCAGTACATGCACTTCATGCAGCATATGAAATAGAGCGGCGCGGCCGGTCTATAAACATAGCAGTACAAACAGTAGGGCCGGCGGAGCGAGCCCATACAGCACATAAGCACTCATAAGGGTAGGAGAAAACGACATAGTCGGTCTCACATGAAGAGAAAAATTCCCACGCGGCAGAGAATAATGCGGGCGGCCAGCAGCGCGGGCCAGCACCGATAACAGCGCGTAACGGGAAATAGGAAACAGAACGGATCAGCCGGTCTGAGTCAAACACTTCACCCTGAGTAGTTACCAGAATAGCGCCAGCATATGAACGTAGTCTGCACACGGGAGCTGGGCAGAGCATACATGTCACTTATACTGACAATATTTTTGCCTGTAGGGCAGGAACTTCCAGGTTATAAAACCTCACGAATGTTGACGGGGAGGCCCAGCTCGCCGCCATACAAATGTCGTGGATAGAAATTCCGCTGGACCAGGCCCACGACGAGGCCATGCCTCTAGTGGAATGGGCTCTGATGCCCAGAGGGCACTGCAGGTGTTTGGAGGCATAAGCTGCTGCTATCGCGTCCACTATCCACCTGGACAAGCTCTGCTTCGAGGCGGCAAGACCTTTGGTGCGTCCGCCGAAGGAAACAAAGAGCTGCTTTGAACGCCTGAAAGCGGCGGAGCGCGTGATGTAAACTCTCAGCGCCCGGACAGGGCATAGGAGGTTATCACTGTCCCCACTATCGGATGCTGGCAGAGCCGAGAGGGAAATAACTTGTGCCCTAAACAGGGTTCCAATCGCTTTGGGGATGTAACCGTGCCTCGGTCTGAGAATGACTTTCGAGTCATTCGGCCCGAACTCGAGACATGCAGGGCTAACAGATAGCGCGTGCAAATCACCCACTCGTTTGACTGAAGACAGAGCTATCAGAAAAACGATTTTAAGCGACAGATACTTTAGATCCGCGGATTCAAGCGGTTCAAAGGGAAAAGCCTTTAGGGCCGCCAGGACCAAGGACAGATCCCACGAGGGAACCGAGGGGGGCCGCGGGGGATTCATCCGTCTAGCTCCTCTGAGGAAGCGGATAATGAGCTCATTCCTTCCCATTGCCCGGCCGCGCGTCGTCTCAGCGAACGCTGTAATAGCGGCCACATATACTTTGAGCGTGGAAGGGGATCTGCCCTTTTCCAACAGCTCTTGTAAGAAGGAGAGCACCCGCGGGACCCCGCATGCGCGCGGATCCAGGTTTTGAGTAGCGCACCATTTAGAAAACACCGACCATTTAGACGCATAGAGCCGTCTCGTGGAGGGGGCTCTCGACTGTGTGATCGTGTTCACGACCCCTTCTGACAGGTCAACGGGTATCCGTTGATCACCCATGCATGCAGCGACCAGCGCTCTGGATGGGGATGCCAGATCGATCCAGCGGCTTGGGAGAGGATCCTTTCTCACCGGGATCGGCCACGGGGGTGAGTGCGACAGCCTCACTAGCTCTGGGTACCAAGTTTGGTTTTCCCATCACGGGGCTATAAGCAGCACTGAGTGGTGCGTTTCTCTGATCCTCTAAATGACCTGTGGCAACAGGGAGATCGGAGGAAAAGCATACAGCGGGAGGCTGGGCCATGTCTGGGACAGCGCGTCTTCGCTCTTCAAATAAAACTTCAGGCATTGAGCATTGTCTTTCGACGCAAAGAGGTCGATTTCCGCTCTGCCGAATAGGCGCCAGAGAAACTGGACTGTCTGGAGGTGCAGAGACCATTCTCCCGGGGGAATGTTGTCCCTGGACAGTCTGTCTGGACCGACATTCAGGTGGCCCGGTACGTGCGCGGCTTTCAGCAAGCGCAGCGAGCGGTAAGCCCACACGAGAAGGCGTTCTGTCAGCCTGCACAGATTCCTGGATCTGACACCGCTCTGTCGGTTCACATAGGATACCACGGACATGTTGTCCGAGCGGACTAGCACATGGTGATCCCGTATGAATGGGAGGAAGCGCCTGAGCGCGTTCTCGACCGCTATCATCTCCAAACAGTTTATGTGGAGGCATTTTTCCCGGTCTGACCATAGGCCAAAAGCCGGTTTGCCCTCGAACAGAGCGCCCCAGCCTGAGGTGGAAGCGTCCGTCGAGATAATTTTGCGGTGTGAGATAGCTCCCATTGTCACTCCCCGCTGGTACCAGTCGGCCGCTAACCAGGGCTTCAGAGCTGAAACGCAGCTCTGAGTCACTCTGATGCGAATACCGCCGGAAGCCCATGCTCTGTGAGGCACTCGGGATTCAGCCAGCATTGTAGCGGGCGTATTCGTAAAAGACCCAGCCGAAGCACTGCTGCGGCTGAGGCCATACAACCCAGTAGCCTCTGAAATGTTTTGAGAGGTACGGTGCTGCCCGGCCGGAGAGACGCGGCCAGGCGTCGAATGCAGCGCGCGCGCTGTGTCGACAGGCGGGCCGTGTACTGATATACCTGACCGTCGAAGGCGAATCTCAAGAATGGCCTGTGACGGGGTATTATCAGGATCTGAAAAGCACACGTCTTTTAGATCGAGAGATATAAACCAGTCCCTCGGGCGAATTTGCGCGAGAATTTGTCTGGTTGTGAGCATTTTGAACGGTCTTCTCATAAGAGCCTCGTTCAAACGTCTCAGATCCAAAATTGGTCTGAGTGCTCCGTCCTTCTTGGGAACGAGGAAATAACGGCTGTAAAAGCCCGACTCGCTCATGGAAGGGGAAACCGGTTCCATAGCCCTTTTGCACAGAAGTGTATTTCTGCTCGAAGTAGATGTGCTACTTCCCCATTCACTCTGGTCTCGATACGCGCTTGAAAGCGCGGAGGGCGGCGAGCGAACTGCAGAGTATAGCCCTGTTTTACTGTGCTTAGCACCCGTTCTGATGCGCCTGGAATAGTTTCCCACGCTTTTGCGTGTGCAGCCAGGGGCAGAATGGCCTCCGGGCTCCGATCGCCGCGCATCGCGGGCTCGAGAGCTCGAAACGGAGGGGCGGGCGCGGCGCGCGCGCTCTTGGTGCTTAGATACGGCAGATCGCACGCAGCGATAGCTGGCCGTTTTACACACAGTGTCCCGGTGGCTTTAGACGGGGAACATAAAGTGTGAGGCGCGACGCGCGATGGCGGCGTCGGGGCGAAAATGTTCGTTAGTATGTGTGAGCGCTCGAGGGCAGGCACAGGAGTTACATTCAGGGGCGGGCGCGGCGCGCGCGCTCTTGGTGGTTAGATACGGCGGATCGCACGTAGCGATAGCTGGCCGTTTTACACACAGTGTCCCGGTGGCTTTGGACGGGGAACATATAGTGTGAGGCGCGAAAATGTATGTGTGAGCGCTCGAGGGCGGGCACAGGACTCACATTTAAAACATGACCGGTCGTGCAAGGCCGTGTGAAAGAGCGGGCAGTGAGTAGGTGTGGGCACGGAGAAGTGGACACGTGACCTACTTTTAACACTAAAGCGGCTTTTGCCTGCTTCATGAGAGTGGGCTCTGTGAGAGACACGGGATGTATAGTGCTTGTGTACAGGGGTGAGCACAGAACGTGGGCACATTCACTGTACTAGAAACACATACGGCGTCAGCCGTGCAACCAGACATTATGCTCTTTTGACATTTTCTGGGTTGCCGTGAGAACGGCGGATGCGCGCAGGCGAGCGAGTAGATACCGGCTCGTTGACTGCGGGGTAAACAGCTGCAGTAGCCGTGGCAACGGGGACTGACAGAGCGTTAAGCTTCGACGGTGGTCCAGCCGCAGGGCTGCGGGATTTAACCGTCTTTTCTTCTCTCGTGTTTAGACGCTCAAAAAATACTCGAGCACCCTGAGAAGGTGTGGTGCGAGGGGCGGGTTCGCTTTCTGTAAGTAAGAAAGACTGGCCGCGAGCTCGGAGAAGCAAGCAGCATAAATTTTATTTTCCCCGAGAGCTGGGATCGAACGCGGGTCTCTCGCATGAAAGCGTATGATTCTGCCACTGAGCCACAGGGGAATCACATAGGCTTTCAGTTAGCGCGAGCATATAAAAAGCGACCTCTTGTGTCGCGTCGGCGTTCGTTTGCAGGCGAGCGTGTGTTTAAAACAGGCTCGTTTACTGCAATAGTAATATTTCCAGTCGCCTGAACTTAAGAGGGGACTGAGAAATGTGTGAGGATTGGCGGTTGTCCAGCCGTAGCGAGACTAACACACTCTCTTCTCTTTTCGCCGGTGAGTGAGGCGCGCACGCTGAACGCTGCTCGTGACCGTCCGCTTTGTCATCCCTTGAACGGCGCAATCTGCACGGCCCAACGAGGGAGAGAGCGGGCTTGTTTTCTGTATGTAAGAAAAACTGGCCGCGAGCTCGGAGAAGCGAAAGGCATAAACTTTAACTGCCGCGAGAGCGGGGACCGAACCCGGGTCTCTAGCTTGACAATCTAGGATTCTGCCACTGAGCCACAGGGGAGAATACATTAGTACGCGGTTAGCGTCATCATGTCTTGTGACAGCGTTTGCTTGCAGGCGAGCGTGTATTTATAACAGGCTCGTATACTGCAATAGTAACAATTCCAGTCGCCTGAACTTAAGAGGGGACTGAGAAATGTGTGAGAATGGAGGTTATAGTCCAGGCCACGGCGGGACGAAAACACTCTGTTCCCCTTTCACCAGTGACGCGCGAGGACGGAGTAGCTTTCTTGTAACGTAAAGAGAGCTCAGACCGTCCGCTCCTGCCATCCCTTGTGAGCGGCGCAGTTTGCGCGGCTCGAACAGAGGGAGAGGAAACTCGCTCCGAGACCGTCCGCTCCTGCCATCCCTCGTGAGCGGCGTATTGCACGGCTCGAACAGAGGGAGAGGAAACTCGCTCCGAGACCGTCCGCTTCTGCCATCCCTCGTGAGCGGCTCAGTTTGCGCGGCTCGAACAGAGGGAGAGGAAACTCGCTCCGAGACCGTCCGCTTCTGCCATCCCTTGTGAGCGGCGTATTGCACGGCTCGAACAGAGGGAGAGTACGGGTATCTATCACATTCACCTCATCTCCTGACGCGGCGGCGGCGCGGGCAGAGCCGGCGGTTGAGCGGCCGGGAGGGAGAGGGCGAGAGAGAGCTCGAGGGAGAGGTTCCGGCGAGCTCCTCAGTCACAACAGTCTCCGGTGGTCGCTGCGAGCGGCGCTTCTTATTGCGCGGCCCGGCAGGGACAGGCGGAGCGACAGCTTGGTCGAAAGCTTCAAGTCGAGCCCGCAGGGTCGACATTGAAAGCTCTTCGCACTCGGAGAGTGCGGTGGCGGCGTGCCCGCGGCCCAGTCGGAGAGCGCAGAGAGGTGGCGGTCTCCGTTGCTGAGCGGGGCGCGGCACGAGCCGCAAAAACGAGGCGTTTTTACAAAAACGCCTCGTGCTCTTTTAGAGTACACACAGAAACAGTAATAATGTAAAGGATATGTCGCCGGATAGCGTAGCAGGCACGGATGGCTGAAGGCGGCGAAGACGGCCGGCTTCCTCAGGCGCTGTCCTAAGCTTGCTGGTCGCTGGTTTCAACGGCGGCGGCTCTCAAGATCCAGCGATGCGAAGAGCGTCGCTGAAGACAAGAAAATCAGAATTTTAGCCTGTGAGCGCTGAATATATACACGCTGGCCACGCCCATTCTGACGGTTAGAAGGGTGTGGAGGGCGCGAAGCGCCCTCATTGGTTGCCGCGTTCAGAGCGCTCACCGATAGGCTTAAGCAGTTGCAGCCGAGCAGCCAATGAGCACGCTTATTTAGCCTGCCTAGGTCTGTCGGCTGCTGCACTGCGTTGACAATGAATACAAAATTAAGGATAATTTTTTGGCTTCAGATCTCGAAGAAAGAAGACTTTCCCGATGCGTAAGCTACTTACGCAATACGAGAGAACCTCTCGTAAGAGAACACAGCGTCAGAAGCATAGCGACATCGACTGTGAATATGTAGTTAATCAGAATAGCCGGTTGCACTGAGGATACAGGGCAATATATAACGGCATAAACCATAGACACATATGTATCAATGTACATAACACAGCGTCAGTGGCAGCGCACAACAACTGTGAATACACAATAATCAGAGTAGCCAGTTGCACTGAAGGAACAGGGCAATATATAGCGGCGTAATCGTAACACATATCAGTGCGTAGTGTGTACACGGCGTCAGTTGCATCACATAACAACTGTGAATACGTAGTAATCAGAATAGCCATTTGCACTGAAGGATACAGGGCAATATATAACGGCAAAATCATAACACATATACCCCTGGTTTCACAGACAGGGCTTAAGACTAGTCCTAAACTAAAATGTAAGTCTGAGCTGTTTCCACTGAAATAAACTTGCACTGACTGATCTTAAAAATATATCAGTGCCTTTTTAGTTTTAAGATGCACATCGGTAATGTTTTTTTTCTAAGCATGTTTATAAAAATTACTTAAATATCCTAATTGATCTATGGTCTAATCCTGGCTTAGTCTAAGCCCTGTCTGTGAAACCGGGCCATAGTGTGTAGTGTGTACGTAAACACAGCGTCGGTTGCATCGGGCAACAACTGCGAATACGTACTGTGTAGTAATCAGAATAGCCATTGCACTGAAGGATACAGGGCAATATACAACGGCAAAATTCATAACACATATCAGTGTGTAGTGTGTACATAAACACAGCGTCAGTTGCATCGCGCAACAACTGTGAATACGTACTGTGAAGTAATCAGAATAGCCATTGCACTGGAGGATACAGGGCAATATATAGTGGCATAAATCCAAACACACAGTATGTAGTGTCGTGTGTACGTAACACAGAGTCAGTTGCATCGCGCAACAACTGCGAATATGTACTGTGTAGTAATCAGAATAGCCATTGCACTGAAGGATACAGGGCAATATATAACGGCAAAATCATAACACATATAGTGTGTAGTGTGTACGTAAACACAGCGTCGGTTGCATCGGGCAACAACTGCGAATACGTACTGTGTAGTAATCAGAATAGCCATTGCACTGAAGGATACAGGGCAATATACAACGGCAAAATTCATAACACATATCAGTGTGTAGTGTGTACATAAACACAGCGTCAGTTGCATCGCGCAACAACTGTAAATACGTAGTAGTCAGAATAGCCATTTGCGCTGAAAAATACAGGGCAATATATAGTGGCATAAATCCAAACACACAGTGTGTAGTGTGTACGTAAACACAGCGTCGGTTGCATCGCGCAACAACTGCGAATACGTACTGTGTAGTAATCAGAATAGCCATTGCACTGAAGGATACAGGGCAATATACAACGGCAAAATTCATAACACGTATCAGTGTGTAGTGTGTACGTAAACACAGCGTCAGTTGCATCGCGCAACAACTGCGAATACGTACTGTGTAGTAATCAGAATAGCCATTTGCGCTGAAAAATACAGGGCAATATATAGTGGCATAAATCCTAACACATAACAGTGTGTAGTGTGTACGTAACACAGAGTCAGTTGAATCGCACAACAACTGTGACTACGTAGCAATCAAAATAGCCAGTTGCACTGAAGGGTACAGGGCAATATCGTGGCATAAGCATAACACACACATATCAGTGTACATAAACACAGCGTCAGTGGCATCGCACAACAACTGTGAATACATAGTTGAATCAGAATAGCCAGTTGCACTGAAGGATACAGGGCAATTTATAGCGGCATAAATCATGAACACATAACAGAGTGCGGTGTGTACGTAAACACAGCATCATCTGCGTTGCACAACTACTGTGAATATGTTGTAATCAGAATAGCCATTTGCACTGAAGGATACAGGGCAATATATAACGGCACAAATCATAGCACATATCAGTGTGCGGTGAGTACTAAACACAGCGTCAGTGGCGTAGCGACAACAAATACGTAGTTGAATGGCCAGTTGCACTGAAGGATACAGGGCACAAACGGCAAAATCACAGCACATATCAGTGTGTAGTGAGTACATAAACACAGCGTCAGTGGCGTAGCGACAACAACTGTGAATACGTGGTTAAATCAGCATGGCCAGTTGCACTGAAGGATACAGGGCAGCCTGACAACATAAGCTGTAAGCACATCAAAATGTAATGTTACGTAGGCCCAGCGTCAACAGCATAAGCGGTAACGACTGCGCAACCCCGTAGTCAAGACTGACTACGGGTAAACAACACTCACCGGATTGCGGCTGTGCACTTTCCATTGTCAGAGCGAGGCGGCTAGAGACCTCTATGCTAGAGACTTATAACATCCGTACTTCCCTTTTTTCTTTTTGGACACGGAGCCATGGCCTTTGCCTCGTCTCTCTAGACGCGCGCGTCTTGCGCACAACTACCAAAGGACGCCGTGGAAAGACGGCGTCTTTCTTGAAGTAGCCTGGCTGAGATACCGGGCTAAGTATCCTTATCAACAGAGCCTCTCGCGTCGAGTCCTTCTAGCGAGCCCGCGAAAAGGACCGGTCACCGGAGTGGCGACGGGCAGCGTCAACTCGTCTTAGGGCGGGAGAGGGCCCACCAGCGGCCTGCTGGCGGCAGTGGGCCTCATCTCCGCTGATGCCCGGGTTTATTCCCCTGAGGGCGCGCACTGTCCGGCACATGCCCGCCGTCGTGAGTGCGGCCTCGGTTGATCCTTGTTAGGGTAGAGCGAGTCGATAGGACCCGCACATATCTGGCGTGTAAGTTAGCAGCCATCGGATGCGGGGAGGAAACATGGTGAGTAACCTCTATTGCAACTTCCACGATGACTTCAGATAAGACTTCTAGCGTGAAGAAAGATATTCTGACGTTATTGTTGCGCCCATGCTATTTATACTGCCCGCGGTCCGGTCAGCATTTGCATGTTTCGCGTCAATTGGCCAGCTGTCTCCAGCTGGCGTTAGCCTATAAGATTTCAGTGAAAATGAGGAGGAAGGGAGTTCCCATATACGTCAGTGACGTAATGTCGAAGTGACCGCCTTGAAAGGGAACTGAATTGGGACAGCCTTTATCGCGCCGCGGTGACGCAATCGGCCTTCAAATGCAACCTTCCAAGAATGCAGCCTTTGAATTGGGACATCCTTCGTCGCGCCGCGGTGACGCAATCGGCCTTCAAATACGGCCATCCGGCCTTCAAATACGGCCTTCGAAGGATGCAGCCTTCACTTTGGGACACAGCTTGTGTGTGGGTATTAAGCGTGGTGTGTGAATTGAGGGTCACAGCAGTCCATCTCCCTCCCTTAAAGAGGCTATATGCGATTTTCTGAAATTTAAACTCGCGACTGACACCTGTGGCCAAAAAACGGAACTGCTCTTCCTTTCTGCTCGCTCGCGTACGTGCACACTTCACAAGTCATCCGCTGCAAAGAAGTCAACATTATGTTTACAGAGCTAAGAACAGTCAAATACATATATTGTTTGAGAAACTAAGTTTGTTTGCTGACTAGCGGTGGTGGCAGAGTGATCTGAAACGTTTAACATGATAACACGCGCTTGACATCACATCCGCAGACAGCGCGCGAAAAATCCGACCCGACAGAAAATAGGAAAAATAGGATACAGGCTTATAGGTGCACTCACTGTGAGCTGACAATGCCAGTATGCTCATCAGGAGATGTTTGAGTCATACATGGTCAAATAAAAAGGCTATTGTTACGTTTATTTTGGGGGAAAAGTTGCATATAGCCCCTTTAAGCTTTCTTGTGTATTTGTTTTTTTTTTTTTGTATTTGTTTTTTTGTATTTTTTTGTCCTATTTCTTTATATGGAAGTTTGGTAAAGTGTTATTTCGTTTTCTTTTCTTTTTGATCTGTGAATGTTGAGCCCTTGCTCTCCCTGTCCTGGGGCTGGTAGTATACCGGGTGGTGTAGTCGAACGTTATATGATTGTTGCTTCATACTCCAGTTCCCTCCAGTACCTGACGCCACTGGCTACATACATATATATATATATATATATATATATATATATATATATACATATATATATACATATATATATATATATATATATATATATATATATATATATATATATATATATATATATATAACTGTTATATTGGAAGTGATAGATACATACATGCCCAGTTTTTACATTTGAACTAATAATAAAGGAAAACAGCAATCTACTGTACTGTATTACTACTGAAAATTCACATTAAACATTTAACACATATAAAACATATAACATATAATATGTTTTATAGGCTATAGGCTATACCTGGTTTTAATGTTCCAAACTCTCATACAGAAAATACAATCCATGTGTACTGTAGGTCTACACTTCTTGTTTTTCTCGCGACTCCGAAAGATAAAGTGTCCTGCAACCGAGACCTGTCTCTGTGCTATTTTCACTCCTCCTTTCACTGCAGCTAATCCCTAATCCCATTCAAAAATAGACACGGACTGATGGCGATGGATTAGGCTTGCCATTAGTAGGTGTCACACTTTTTACAATACAGATTTAATGTGAATTTTACATAAAACTTTGCTATTTTTAATAAACCTGTATAAATATCATTACTAATTTTGGCAAAAAAAAAAAAAAAAAAAAAAAACACATATCCCCCCCAAAACTGCACAACTGTAGAGTAAAACATTAATTATTAATTACTAATTTATAACGTGTCATGGAAATTTGGCCATCCGTCACAATCACGTAACTTTCACCGTGTCTAGACCTGGCGCGAGCTGCCAGACCCGTTTCTGCAGGGGTGCCTGAGTGTGTTAAGCACCCTCAAACAAAAGCAATGCTGTCTACATTAGATGTGGCAAGGGGCGACGCTACACAGCAAATTACCAACAACTGATCGCGCATGCTCTGTTTCTGACACACTTCAAGCACTCGCTGGGCAGGTGAAGATTGATGTGCCGGGGGACTTAGTTAAGTTTTTGTGGAGTTTTTTTTTTCTTTTTTTCTTTTTCTTTTTTTTTTTGGTAGTATTTCGAATTAATGGTTTTAAAATAGAATTATTAAAAATAAAAATAAAATAAAAAATTCACTCGTTCACTCATTTTGGCGCCCCTATGGATGAGTGGCGCCCCTAGCATTTGCCTATTCCGCCTATGCTACGGGCCGGCCCTGAGTAGAAGTAAACGCGGGATGCGTGTCAATTGCATAGACTGTAAAAAAATATGGACGTAGTGTACGTGACGTCACCCATAGGTTTCTGAAGAAACTACCGAGTACCATATGTCGGCATCTTGGCAGTGCGTCACTCCCGGATAAACGAAAATGGGCGAAAAACCCTAACGTTACGGCTAACAGACAGCAGACAAACGTTTAAGAATTAACTGAAAAGCATTTAGTTAATGGTGAATATTGACCTATTGTGCGTACCGTTCTTGCCCGCAAGCTACAGGGGACACGCGCTGCGTTTTGTTTAAATAACACCTACTGTGTAAGGTCCCCAGGCAGGCGATCCGTGACCGAGGCAGGCGCATATAACGGTGACGGGTCGAGTGGCAGCTGCCCCTAGTGGTGACGGGTTGAGGCACAGGTCAAGTGGCAGCTCCCCCCGCCACGCAGATATTTTTCCTGCTTATTAAAAAATGGCAATTTCTTTGCAAAAGGAATAAAAAGCTGTACGAGAACACTAGCCGGCCTTCACTGAAGAGCTATCTTCACAGGTAAAAACAGTTTGATACTATTAATTAAATAGTGAATGCTAAAGACCTATATTTTTGTGAATTGGTGAATATTCAGGTGAATACTGTTTCGTGGCCACGAATTAATATTACCTCAGCACGTTTTACTAATTTGTTCCCTCGTTTTACTATATTGTGGCCACGTTGTAATTCGTTAAATCAAAATGAGGGATGGAATTAGTTAAACGTGTCCACGATTTATTAAATCGAGGGACAAATAAGTCATACTCGTAACAACTAATTATTTAGATCAGTGGACAGGGCGCATATTCACCTTATTCCGCTCCGCCCACTTTTAAATTTTTTTAAAATTTTGTCATCCGACTTCCGCTAAACTGACACGGCACATCCGGTAGCTAGTTCAGTAGTTAGAAGATTGTTTATGGAGACTACTGGATGTTCGTGCATCGCTGGTTTGGGAAGGTCCTGTAGCCACACAGCCTCTATATTATGGAAGGTAAGACTATCACACACATTATTAGTATTTATTATTCATGATAATATATTGCAACGTTCATGTTGTTAACATAAGAATGTTATAAATGTATATATTTAAGTATATTAACGTGTTTGTGACATCTGACAGCTGATGACCTGATGACCATCGGCAGGCTAAGTATCTTGTCAAATCTCTTAATTGTACATTGGAGTAAGGTAAGTGAATGGAGTTCAGGTAAGTACAGTGCATGCATAATTATGCAATTTGATTTTCTGATGGCACATTTGACCAATTCCAAACCACATCAATATTAACTACTATTAATTGTGTATTTTAGATGTGCATAATTATTAAGCAGGTTTTCTTTATGCACATCTGAATAAAAGGCGTTTTTTACTTCCAGTCTTCATGAACAATTATATGTCGTTTAAAAATAATTAAATACAAAATTAATGCTAATTATTAAGATTGATGTGGTTTGGAATTGGTAAAATATGCTTGGAAAGAAATATGCATGCACTGAATATGCAAATGTTAAGGTAAAGGTAAATTTGGTAGGCCTACATGTACAAGTGTAACATTAAGTCTAATTACGCTATCACCTGATATAAGGAATAAGGTAAGTAAACATTAAGTTTAATAATAATGAATGATTTTTAAATAAGACAACAGTGAAAATTTTGAAATATATTTTAAGTATACAAGCTCATCAGTGCATATGTTTGGTCAAAGGTGGAAAATGCTGTGCCCAGTGGGCTCACTGGCATTGCCTACACAGATGAGCAGCGGCTCTGGAATGTGGGGACCCAGAGGAACCTCTGCCCGAAGCGGTTAATGGACATCACCTTTTCCCACCACCGAGCCACTGATGTACTGACGTCAGAGGTAATGCCCAACAATGTCCCTTTGCCTCCCACTCCTTCATTTTGCTCCCAGGGTGAGCTGAGAGAGGGTCTGAAGCATCTTCGACTGCCTGTGTCAAGCCTTCTACACAAATGTCTGAGTGCTGCTCAGACACAGGAGCCAGAACAGCCTGCATCCTCACCACACGCTAACCATGATGGCACCAACATCTGCCAGAGGTGCATGTTGTTTTATGACAGTTTTGTGGCCATTGATCTCAACAAATGTACAGCATTGGAACGTGTAACTCTTGAACAAAGTTCCTCTCACTTGTGGCATGACTCCCGTAAACTTAGAATCATTGCAAGCACTGCAAAGTAGGTCCCCATCTGAGTCAACCCTCAGACCTTTCTCAGAGAGCACCTCTACCCCAGGTTCCATGGCAATGCGGCCACTCACCATGGCTTAGAAAGCAAGGCATCTGCCATACAGTGGCTAGAGGGTTGTGGGTTTACAGTCAGCCACAGAGGTATAGTCGTGTGTGCAAGCGACCCCTTGCTGTCAGCAAGCCCTGATGGAGTTTTGAACTCAGAGGAACTGCTGGAGATCAAATGCCCTCTCCTTAAAAGTGACGAGTCTCTAGAGGACCAGTTCAGAAGTAAGAGGTATGATGTGAAGATGGTGGAGGGGACACCTCAGCTGCAGCCAAATGGTCCATGGGGCTTCAATGTGCAAGTGCAGCTTGGCATGTTCTGTACATGGCTGAGGGCCTGTAAGCTGCTCATCTGGGCTCCATCACAGCAAGTTCTCCTACAAGTCCCATACAATGAGCAATTCTGTGCCAAGACTGTAGCTAGACTAAACGCTTTTTATTTTTAGTATATGCTCCCTCATGTGTCAGATGAGTTTCAGGCAGGCCGTCTTTTGCTTTCCACAAGATACTTGCAGCTTTGTAAATAAGCAGGAATGAGAATAATTAGGGTTAAAGATGGGATATTAGGTGATTGGGGTGGGATGAACACTTCTTACAACTGATTTTATACAACTTATTTAATAATTTATAATTTATATTTTCTAAATAGTCTATTTAAAGGGAATGATTGTGGTGGGGAGTTTGTGTCACGGTTTATGAATGCATTGTTTCCTGCTTGTCCTGCTGTTATGTTGTTATGTGTGTGTGTGTGTGTTCTCATCTCCTTTGTCAGATCGTTGTTTGAAGTCTTCTGTGCTGTGTGTCTGTTTCCCGGTCCTGTTCGACGTCTCCAGTTTCGTGCCTCCTTGTTCCAGTTCGATGTTCTTTGTTGGATTTCATTCGTTGTCTGGATTACGTCACCACCTTTCACCAGTGCACTCAACTCTTCACTCCATCTGTTCCGCGTCGACAATCTTAGTTAAATTGATGTGTTTGAACAACAAAAAAAGTTCTTTCCCTTCAGGAGGAGTACTACCGCCTTAAAATTGAACACCTAAAAAATAAACCATTTACAGATTGTGTTCTGTGTCTTGCATTTAACAATTGCAGGTGATGTGCAGTAAAACTGTGGTAGTTCTTAATACCATCACAAGTTCTCAAATGACATGGGGCTACAGCTTGCCTGAAATGTAAATTTGTGAAGTTTGCCCTGTAAGGCAGTCCACTCTGGGCTAGGTTCCCCTGTGGAATGTGAATATCTTCTTCACCACCATCCTCATCGTTGTCTTCATCCTCATCCTCATCGCCATCCTCCAGAGGTTCTGCAATCTGTCTAACCTTGCAAATATTGTGTAATATTGCACAGGCTATGATGACTTTGCTGACTTTTTCAGGCCTCAGCCGCACCTCTCCGTGGAGAACATGAAAGCGCCTCTTAAGCTGGCCTATGCCACGCTCCACCACCGCTCTTGTTGTCTTGTGGGCCCTACAATACAATACAGACCTTTAATTATTTGATGGAAAATTGCACTACTTGGATGCTCTAACATATTGCTTGCATTTCATTTCCATGATTTTTGTATTGTTTGGCTTACCTGTTATAGTTTAGTTGGGGCCCTTGGCGTGGCTGGAGGTAAGGTGTAAGAAGCCATGGTTTGCATGGGTAGCCACTGTCCCCTAACAAGTGGCAATTAGCTGGCACATAGCGTCTCTCAAAAAGCTGTCTGATGCCACTCTCGGAGAGCATTCTCGCATCATGTGTGGAGCCTGGCCATTTAGCCACAATGTCCAAAATCTTACAGGCCGCATTGAACACTATTTGCACATTGATGCTGTGGAAATTCTTCCTGTTAACAAAGACAGCCTCGTCCTCTGATGGCACAATTATTCTCACATGTTTTCCATCAATTACACCCACAACGGCAGGGAATCCTGCAATGTCCATAAATGCCCTTTTATGTGTGTGTAAAGTGTGGGCATCCAGCGGGAATGAAACAAATTGTGTCACAATATTAGGTTGTGACAAAGCTGTCAGTGTTTGGGTGATGACTCTGCTGACGGAGGATTGGGACAGACCCAAGTCATCACTGCTGCATTGTTGCATTTTCCCTGTTGCCAAATACCTCAGGGTTGTGATTACTTTCTTCTCCGGTGTAATAGCGTTGTGGCTTCGAGTTGGTGAAGTAATTGCATCTCTAAGGAGATCCACCACAAACATGATTCCTGCACGATCCAATCTGTAGCGTCTCAATAATTCCCTGTCATCCAGTGTTTGCAGGACATCTCTCCTGCCTCCTCTGTTGGCCATTTTGTGCAGCTGCTTAGGGGAACTCCTAAGCCACTAAAAGTCCTCTTCCCTGCTCTTAGCAGAACTCGCCTTAGGAGCCCTTTTAAGCGCTAGGAATCTTGAGGAATAGCTTTTATATTAACTGGGATTTTCGTGTCACTTTTAGGGGAAATTCTAAGAAAACGTCATGACTCTGATTATTTTCTTAGAATTTGTCCGCTTGGAGCCACTTTTTGCACAAAAATTCTTTAGGGATACGGGCCCAGGTCTCTAATTAGAGCTAGAGAACCCCCCAGGGAAGACATGATTTATGACTTTGCAAACAAAGCAGCAGTCAGGACTCCATATTTGTAGGAGTAACAAAACCTTTTTTTGTTGTAAAAAAAAACCCTTTAAAAACCCAGCTCAGAGCGTTAGAAGTTGGGCAGAAGTTGGGCAGAGAAGTGAGCAGAACTTGAGCAGAACGGGGGCGGAACCAAGATGAAGAAGAGCAGACGATGGTTATAGCCTAACCATGTAACAGATGACCAGATCAACCCGAATTAAGATCAGATGGGTTAGATTCATTTCCAGTCATCTAGCTCCTTTCCGAATCTCATTTTCTTTCTTTCTTAGTGTTATTCTTCTTTTCCAATTGAAAGTCTCGGTTTTAAGTTCAGTTTTGCTGCAAAGTTTCGGTCCACGATTCACGGCTGCAACGCACGCTTTCAACTTCAAAGACTTTTCAGCCATCCGACATCCACGCCACAGACATCTATCCAGGCACGAGGAGACCACAGCCAACGAACGGGAAACCCAAGGGAATCCCCAAAAGCAAAGACGCAAGTACCTCCAGACTAAAACTGAACTGGTGCATTGATATAAATTTAATAACCTGCCTAAAACGACAGAAGGGTTGAATTAATGCTTGATGGTTCGTTCAAGTCAAGTCAAGTCAAGTTTATTTATATAGCGCTTTCACAACATAGGTTGTATCAAAGCAGCTTCACAGTAATAAATTAAAACAATACATCAATGTTTGTTTCTAGTGGAACGTCCATGTTTGGTAATGCTGATCGATAGTATCGTTGATTGATTAGTTAAATTAAATATCCCCAAATATCCCCAACTGAGCAAGCCAAAGGCAACAGTGGCAAGGAACCGAAAAACTCCATCAGGTGACCGAATAGAGAAAAAAAACCTTGGGAGAACCCATGCTCAGTCGGGGGCCAGTTCTCCTCTGGCGTTTATGAACTAGAGACCGGATTTAACTGTAAGATTAAAAGTATTATATGAATGCCTGGCTGAAGAGATGCGTCTTTAATCTAGTTTTAAACTGGGAGAGCGAGTCTGAGCAACGAACAGTATCCGGAAGGCTATTCCAGAGTTTTGGAGCTAAATGTGAAAATGCTCTCCCTCCTTTGGTGGATCTGGATATCCTAGGTATGACCAAAAGCCTCGAATTTAGTGACCTAAAAGAGCGCGATGGATTATAGGGCGATAGAAGATCGGTTAAATAGACTGGAGCTAAGCTGTTTAGGGCTTTATGAGTCAGTAGCAATACCTTGTAATTAATACGGGACTTTATAGGTAACCAATGTAGTGATGATAAAATCGGTGTTATATGATCATATTTTCTTGATCTAGTTAGAACTCTAGCGGCAGCATTTTGGACTAACTGTAGCTTGTTTATTGAGGATGCCGGACAACCAGCTAATAAAGCATTACAGTAATCTAGTCTCGAGGTCATGAATGCATGAACTAACTTTTCTGCATCAGAAACAGATAGCATATTACGTAGCTTAGCAATGTTTCTAAGGTGGAAAAAGACTGTTTTTGTAACATATGAAATATGATTTTCAAAAGACAGGTTGCAGTCAAGTATAACACCCAGGTCTTTTACTGTAGAGGATGAAGTAACAGGACATCCTACTATGTTAAAGTTGTATTGTGAGAGGTGAAAATGGTGACGGCGTGCACATGCATATTACGTGTTTAGTCTACAGGTATTCGCGTTTAAATATATGTGCGCAGCGCAGGCGCGTAGTCTTTCTTTACAACGTGACATCACCAAATTACTTGTCCGGACTGCATAATACATAATTTTTTTTCCGTTTCCGTGGATCCATGCAAACTGGAATAATTTTGATTACGTTTTATTTGTACAGAAGTAAAGGGAAGGAGGCCTTCACAGGGGAGAGACTAGTTGACACTTCAGGACTGCATTGTCATCGTGTCCAGGCGCAGGTCCTTCATCAGGGGCCGTATTCACAAAGAATTTTAAGGCTAAAAGTAGCTCCTAACTGGCGAATTTAGGAGCAACTCCTAAAAATAATGGGCGTGTCACTCGTAACTTTAGGACTCCTAATTTTTTTGACTAAGAGTAATTCATGAAGCATTTTAGCCCTAAAAGTAGCACCTAAGCCTGGGACAGCTTAAAAGAAGTCGAGAGGAGTCCTAACTCACTAAGACCTATTCACAAACCGCTTTTTGTGGCATTTCACGTTGCGATGTTTTGAAATGCGTATGCGACGACTACAGGAGCTTCCAATCGCGAGGGAACAATTTTGCATTGTAGGCATAACTAGGGATGCAATAACGCCACCAACAACAACCAAAACTAGGCTACTCATTGCATGTAAACTATTTGTAACGTTTCATTGTGAATCAAATTAAAATGTTCTTCTCTTTGCAAACGTAGGCAGAGGCATAGTGACAGATTAATTCAATAATGTTGCAAAGATATTGCATCAATCCATATGTTTCATTAGGCTACTAGGCTATTTGTTTTGCCTTACTCTTTATTCATTTAGGCTATTTATTCAGTTATTCATCATCTTCCGTCATTCGCACTACTTGTGTGTGTAGCGCACACATTCTCAGACCTGTCACCTGTCACTCATCATTGTAGGGGAGGTGTTTGGAATCATTCCCGCGTTACAATCATCAGCCAATCAAGGTGGTCACTTCAGTCAAGCTCGTGCATGAGTAATGACGTCATCAATAGCAACGAAGACTCACTCTTAGTTTAGGAGTTGTCATTTTTCTTTACTAAGAGTAGGTCTGAAAGGCGTTGTGAATAACTTTTAAGAGAAAACTCCTAGCTAAAATCTTTTAGTGCGATTTAGGAGTACTCCTAGTGGTAAGATAAAATGCTTTGTGAATACGGCCCCTGATCTGGATACGGCCTGGATCCGGTGGACTGCGATAAACCACGGGATAAACAAAGAGACTAATATTAGCGTAGACGTCATTCTTCTTATGATGTAACGAGTACATCAGGTGTTATGGGAAGTGTTCCCAGTTCTGGCTGACCAAATTTATGCAGCCTGTTTAGTAGGGAGCTAATGCAGTGTTGACAGAACCTGGCTAATATGGTTACTTATAAGGGCAAACAAGAGAAGGACATTATGCAGTTTTTCCAGTAGCTCTCATCACCCAGACGCTAAAACCCTAAGGGAACCGCAGGGGAGCTTAGGCTCTACGTCCACAGGAGAACCTCCTCTACTTGTTAGCATTGTCAAACCAGGGCCAGCTATATCCCTACTTCAAGATTCAACAGTAGTTGAGGAGGGAGGTAAACAAAGCAGAGGGAATTTAGATGGCCCTACACAACTCCATTCACCTTGCTTGTGTCTTCCCCGTGACACCTGTGTACCAACACGTTCCTCAGAGGTGGGAAATGCATCGCTGAGTGGAGATTGGTCAGATTTCATGGTGTGCAAGAGGGGAGAGTTACTTCACAAGCAACTCCTCAACTGTGGCATCTTTGTACTGTATATCGCTACTCACACAGTATCTCCACATGCAAATAGTCAGAGATTACAGTGAATGCAATGCAATGAGCACAACCAGATTTTATCCTACATGCGCATACAAACAAGAGGCTCCCGAAAAAGCTGATGATGCTAATTCAGCCCTTTTATACACAGTTTAATGTTCCAACACCGTCGGTTGATGAGATTGGCGTGTTTGGAACATGTGCTTCAGACACCGGTCACACTAATGGCATTTCCCATAGCATCGACTCACAGCATTGAAGTTCCACTTCGAAAGGGAACTACTTTTTCTTATGAAAACAGGCTGACAAATTCGCCTCATTACAAATTTAGTGAAATGCTGTAATCATATGCCTACAAAAATGTTGCAAATAATGCAAATGTGAAAATAATGTGTAACTGGTTCCCGCTACATTCCCAAATGCATGTTAAACTCACAGCACATGCAGAGATGAAGTTAACTGCATTCATTCACTGAGAATTAAACCATTCTGAGACGTGAAAAAAACAAAACAAAGTGTTTTGCAATTTTATAAGGGTTTTGCACTTTTGATTTTAGTTCGATTATACACTGTCGATATCAAAAACACATCTGGGTATTGTTTTATGGTGCGTATTTCTATACACCTTTTACCTTATTTTGATTATTCTCAGGTTAGGTAAAGTAAGTCAAATCTGTCCTAAATCATAAGCATCTGAATTTTCATCCTCACAATCCATAGGTCAGAAGACTTCTTCGTGGTCTGTTCAGCACACTTTTTTAGAAAAGCTATTTAGCTTTTTTGGCTTGTTTTACTCTCATATTTTAGATGTGTGTGTTACAGCAATTTAATATTACTCACTACTTCAGTCTGTTTCTCTCCAATAATATTAATTTAATATTTCATGCTGTCTCAATTTTACTCATTATTTCCTGTCTCCCTTTCTTCTTGAAATCCTCAAGTAAAATGTGTCTATAAACACTGTAGTGGCTTTCCTTTAATCCAGGGAATGGTGGTAAAATATTCTTCACTCATAGTTTGGAATAAACAAATAAACAACGTCCACACAGCAATATTATTTTCAATGCTTTGTTGTCCATTTGATGAAAAATATAACTTGTTTTTAAAACAAGCACACCTGTCCCTCCTGATAACATATGTTAAATTGATATGTTCAATTTACTATTCAAATTCATATGTTATTTAACATATTAAATAACATATGAACAGGTACCTACACCTACACCACTGGTGCACACCGCCATCTAGTGGTTGAACAATCATTACATTTGGCTCCTGCACACTCTATATTTCTAGCCTGGGTTTCCCCATGTTGCCTTGCGCGCAGCGCAATTTTATTCACGCTGCTAGGCAGCCTGGACACCATGGACCAGATTTTCCCCTCAAAATAGGAACCAATCACAGAACGGGGAGGGAGAGGATGACGACGTCTATGCGACACACCGAAGCAGTTTGTTTATACCTATGGATCCAACATGGCAGCAGACGCGAAGTTACCTTTCGATGCAGCCTTAGATAGTGTTCTAAGTAGTTTAGAACGCAAGTATATTTTGTCTACTTCCTCGTTGAATTTCTGTCGCTCTACATACGTCATCTGGTATAATTGAAACGATTGGCCATGAGTTACATACAGGCGCATTTGATAGACATTCGTAACGCCCAATAAATGGCTCTGGGCATTCGTAAACCATGCCTCAAATACGAGAAAATGAACATGTGGTTCCCAGACCACGTCTCAATGAGACGAGGTCTGACGTTAGCCAGGGTACTATATTTCAGCATGTTGCACCATTTGCAGATAGCACAGACATCTGATAATCATGTTTATAATATGCAAAACAAACAGTTTTACATAAATTTTAAATCAAACATTTTAAGGACATTTAAAATCTAAATGTATATTTGTGCCAGGAAGAGTCTCAGACATACTGGAGATGGGCAAATGCTCAAAAAAATTAATCTTCCAGATGAAAATAAGCTCATCTTCAGGGGTTGGATGCCTTAATATTAAGTGCAATGTTTAATTAATTCTTTGTCTCCCAAAGAATTTCAATTTAAAGTTCAGTAATTTCACTTTAATGACAACAAATTTAGGTACTTTTCATTGCCATTTAAGTAAAATAACAACATAAACATACAAGCTTGATAAAAATGCTCTTTTAGAAGAAAATTTCAGATGGTACTTAGAGGCTTTTGCTTTTGAAGTCGTCATATATATAAAATTATTATTATTTTTTTTTTTTTTTTTATTTAAATGACTATTTTTATCATAAGTAGCTATCTTTGCAACAAAAACAGAAGAGAGGCGTAAGCATTATTTCTGCCATCTGTATAGCCCGAAAATCATTGCCTGTCCGTTGGTTTGTATAATAGTAACTTATACAATTACATTTGGATTATTAGACAATGTCGAAATAAAGTGAATCTGCAGAGTGTTGCATTCAAAGGCATGTAATTGACACAGAGAAGAAAGAGTTAAAACTCTTCACATGTGCTCGCGCTTAACATCTGAACACAAAAAAACAAAAACAAATAAAAGTACATCGACGGTTCTTCTTCTGTCTGTTCTCCAAAATATAATCAAATGTATATTTCTGCAAGCATGTTTAAACTGGTTAACTGTGTCTACGGCAGACAAAGGCATTCATTTTCAAGTCGAGTTCGCACGCCACTGTGCAACAATATACACAAACTACCCAGGGATGGCGGGTGTTCATAAACTGTGAACAATGGTAGCTTATTTAATGTATAAATTAATGTATATGTCCAAAAAACGGGTAATGTCATACTTTCTAGTAGTGCTATCCTGGCCTAATAATCTGTTTGGTTGTAAAATGTATTACCTGAGTGAAATGAAATCAATAGGTTACTGTTCGTAACCCCGGTTCTCTGAAACATCGAGTGGAGAGATCCACCTATGGGAAGGGCATCCGCACCTGACCTCTGCAGAAGCATCCAATTGCACCAAGTCTGGCCTGACAGACAGAAGCGCGTGACCAATGCCCGGTAAGGGACCTGCCCCTTACCAAGTATATAAAACACTAGCACGCGCTATCTTACCTCAGTGAGCATATTCGCTTCTTGTGCAGCAAGAGGGGCAAGCTTGGTGGATCTCTCCACTCGATGCTTCAGAGAACCGGGTTTACAAACAGTAACCTATTGTTCTCTTTCATAGAAGGACTAAGAGCACGAAGCTACAAAGAGCCCACACCCAGAACAGAATGAGCTACCGGGGTTCTCGTGACATCGAGCCGGTAGTATCTGACAAACGTATGGGGAGTAGCCCAGCTTGCAGCGGCACATATGTCCTGCAAAGAGACTCCCTTAAATAGAGCCCAAGAGGCAGCCATGCCCCTAGTGGAGTGAGCTTTGATGCCCTCTGGAGGCTGCACTCCCTTATACTCATATGCAAACGATATAGCTTCCACAAGCCAATGAGAAAGGCGTTGTTTAGAAATGGGGTTCCCTGAGTAAGGGGGGGCCCATGAGATGAAAAGCTGGTCGCTTTTTCTAAACGAGCTGGTCCTGTCCAAGTACGCCCGCAAGGCACGTACAGGGCACAATGCGTTCAACCTCTGCTCCTCCGTGGAAGAGAAAGGAGCTGGGTGAAACGCGGAAAGCTCAATCACCTCACATGTGAATGCCGGGAAGCATTTTGGCATAAAGGCCGGGTTAGGCCTGAGAAAAACCTTATCTCCACTGAGGGAGAATTTAGTGCTGAAGGGATGAAAAGAGAGTGCATGCAGATCACTGACGCGCTTGGCAGATGCCAGGGCCAGGAGCAGAGCTGTCTTTAAAGACAATGTCTTAAGGGAAATGCTTCCCAGGGGCTCAGACGATTGATGAGCCATCGCTTCAAGCACCATGGAGAGGTCCCACTCAGGAACTACTCTCCTGGGCACCGGAGGAGAGCGGTGTGCGCTCTTCATAAACCTACGAATAAGGGGGTGTTGCCCCACCGTAGTGCTGTCAAATCCCACATGACATGCAGCGATAGCCGCTAAATAGACCTTAATAGTGGAAAAGGATCTTCCCTTATCCATAAGATCCTGCAAAAAGCATAAAATGTCAGTGGTAGAGCACAGATATGAAGTTAATCGTCGCCCTTCACACCACTCTTCAAACACCCGCCACTTACAGTCGTAAAGGGACCGTGTCGAGATGCCCTGGCACCCTGAATAGTGGCAACAACACGTGGGGGTTTAAGTTGGCCCTCTCACGGGCCAGGCCCAGAGGGCCACCCTGTCTGGGTGTGGGTGGTAAATTTCCCGAAGTGGGAGGGGCCACGGCTGGGCATACAGCAGAGGGATAATCTGCGGCCACCTGGGAGCTATCAGAATCATGGTCAAGTTCTGCTCCCTCACCCTGGCCAGAGACGACGTTATGAGGCAAAGGGGAGGAAATGCGTAGAACAGCACGTTCAGCCACGGATGTGCCAGTGCGTCCACGCCGAGTGTGGCGTCCTCGTCCCGTAGCGAGAAGAACATAGGACAATGGGCATTTTCGTGCGAGGCGAAGAGATCTACGGTTGCCTGGCCGAACCTCCTCCACAGTAGACCCACTATCTGAGGATGGAGGCGCCAGTCCCCGTAGAGAGGGTTTCCCCTTGACAAGAGGTCTGCGCCCCTGTTCAGTATGCCCGGGACATGCGTTGCCCGTAACGACAGAAAGTGCCGCCTGCTCCATACTAACAGCTTGAGAGCGAGAGCATGCAGCTTGGAGGAGCGCATCCCCCCCTGGCGGTTGATATATGCTACAGCTGTCGTGTTGTCGCAGCGCACCAGCACATGTTGGCCCTGCAAGCGGGGCAGAAAGTAATTCAGAGCCTTCCACACCGTGATGAGCTCTAAATAATTTATATGGGCTGAGTGAAGTGTGCTTGGCCACACACCATTCACTGTTCTGCCCTCTTGCGTGGCTCCCCATCCTGTTAAGGATGCGTCTGTCGTTACTACTTTCCGCAGCATAATCGCCCTGAGAGGGGTCCCTAACTCCACGTTCCTCCAGTGGCGCAGTGCTACTGTGCACATGCGTGTCACTTGGACAGAGCGGCGGAGATCGCGTAAAGGGCTGAGGTGAAGAGACAAAACCCACTTCATGAACGCCCTCATTCTCAGCAGGCCCGAAGGCAGGACATGAATAGCCGCTGCCATAAGACCCTGTAACCCTGTAACATGCGCGATAATGTACTCTCGCTCCTTCCCTGAATTGTGTGAGGCAATTCATTAAGGAGAGAACGCGCTCATGTGACAGACGCGCGCGCATTGTACCCGAATTCAGCTCCAGCCCCAGAAAAATTACTCTCTGCGTGGGAGTGAAATTGCTCTTGCTCACATTCACTCTGAAGCCGAGCGCTGTGATGTGCACGAGTACACGGGCAGTGTTTTGCATGACGATCTCTCTCGAATCGGCTATAATAAGCCAATCGTCTACTGTATGTAAGTCAGGATTTTGAGCCCCGCTATTCTCAGCGGGGCTAACCCCGCCTCCACACACAGACAAAATGTTTTCGGGCTTAGAGCTAGGCCAAACGGAGGCACTGTGAACTCGTAACATGCCTTGAAAGGCGAAATGAAGAAACTTCCTGTGTAAAGGATAAACGCTTATGTGAAAAAAGCATCTTTCAGATCGATCGATGTGAACCAATCGTTCCGTTTTATTGCACGAGAGTGAACGTTGTGGGTTAACATTCTGAAATTGTATTTCCTTAAATGTTTGTTAAACACTCTGAGATCCAGAATAGGACAAAGAGAACCGTCTTTCTTTGGGATCAGGAAATAACGGGAGAAAAACCCTGATGACACTGATGCGGAGGCACTGCTCGCACCGCCCCTTTCTCGAGTAGAGAAGATATCTCGTCTTTCAGAATGTACGCGGAGCTCTCTTCTGTGTGAGAAAAGATAACTCTGTTGAAACGTGGAGGTTTCCTGGCAAACTGAAGCCTGTACCCCTTCATTATGGTGCGCATCACCCAATCTGGGGGCGACACAGACTGCCAGGCTGTCACGTGTGACATGAGGGAGCCCACACTCACCGGAGAATTGCTTAGGGCTGGCAATACTACCGGATTGTTCATTTATGATACAATGGCGCCATCTAGTGGACAACTTAGAGGCGACATGTAGGATTTTTGAGGAACAACAGCACTGGGCAGAGCTTCTGCTCTCAGTGTTAGATAATTCTGTTGTTTTTTATTTTTTAGATTTTTTTATTTTTTATTTTTGAAACACACACGGGGATAACCTTTATTGAATGTGTGAGAGGTTGATTGTGCAAACTGTGAAGAGACTGTGGTTGAGCACTTTTCAACAGTGTTAGGGCACTTTTTGCAGTGAATTTCCCCCTAGTTCTGAAACTAGAAGCTGGGAGGGGAAATTTTGTATGGACCACACCTGAACTTGTGACGAGTCCGTGTTGAACTGAGGTTGGGCACCCGAACGAGGGAAAAGGGGCCCTCGAGTTGAGAACTTCCTCTTTTTGGGTAAAGGGGGGGAAAAACTCAAACCTGTGTCCAATGGGCTGGCCGCCCGAAAACCTGGATAGAGAAGCCCCTGGGGCTGCACATCAGGTATGCATAAAGGCAACAGCAGGGCCGAAAAGAGCCTGGCCCGGTTCCACCGGCGCTCCTGCTATTGTTGTGGTTAAATTCTTTTCAGGGGAATGACTTCAGAGATATTTGACATCAGAAAAAATTAGACTTTATTAACAAACAAAGCCGAGTGCCCCTCTGCAGAAAGACCCTCCAGAAAAATTGCCCAGCAAACGTATATACCCTCTCCTTGTCCCAAACATGGTAATACATTCTATAGGTATTTTGAGAAAATAGTTTTGTACCATGTGACATTACTGAAATAGAATTTTCTGCTGTAACAACACCTTGTGCTCTCAGGTTCCAAAGTCAGCCAAAGTCACCCACAGACAAGGAAATAATAGTGTACAAAAAAACAGTTAAATTACTTATTTTCTAAATAATAAAATCTTCAACATTCCCTCCTCTGGGGCTTATTTAAGCCCCACATTCGCTATCCTTTTCCAGAGTGTAGTTTCAAAATCCAGTCCCCTCAGTTATACTACCTTAGTGACTAAATTAAGTCACTCATTCTTATTTTCAATGACTGAAATTATGCCACCACACTCCGGTGGAGCAATCGAGCCAAACATCTTTCTCCATACATTTTCTTTCTTTCAGTTGTTTTTTTCTTTTTCAATGGAGAAAGTAAAAGACTCGAATCCTCCCTAATCAACCATCAAACATTGTTACAAGTGTGTGGATGAAATTGGTTCAGCATTGTCTTATTGTCACAGTTATGTAGAATATGTCAAACACAAAAATCCCTTATACAATTAAAAGTTCTTCTTGCGGTGTAGATATCCTCTTCGACCCAGACACCCAGGATCTGGCTTATTCATTTTCTTCTTCATCCTTATCCGAGGTACTTCAATCAATGTCCAATGATTGTAAATCTCAATTTGGGTTATAAGCTCAATCTTAATAATATATGATTTATTTGCCCTCTCAAATTAGTTTTCATTATCTTCTTAATATGGGAAGTACACAACAGAATAATAACCCTCTTTCAATATTGCAACTCCAAAAAACATTTCTAATCTTTTAAATCAAGCTTTCCTTAACTTTTTTTATTCAATTGTAAAGTCATTCTACTTTTTTCATGTAATTGTTTTCATTATTATAAAGTCAAATCATTATAATAAATCTTTGCTGATTATAGAAGAATAAATGATTTAGTTTGCATGTTTATTTCGCATAATCCATATGAATTTTGATTTAAAATAGGGCTGGGTAAAAATAACTTTTTCTCTTTTTTATTCGCTTCTTAATTCTATGAAAGAATATCAATTCTTAAATTTTTAAAGAATCAATTTTTTAGTCAGTCATGTTTTAGTTGATGTACAACCATAACACTCACAATTTTCTTCGTTATAACGTTTTACATTTCAAATTCTGTCTACTTTATTACCAAATTTAAACAATAAATATCTCACGTGTTGCAGCTTTTTCTCATTATAGCTCCTCAGTTCAAGCATACCTTAACTGAATACCTTTTCCTTCCTTTCTACTAATTTCTAAATGAACTATCATGAATTAACTTAATTATGTCACATGTAATCACTCAAACTAAGAAAGCTTCAAGAGCAATGTTACATTTACTTCATAAAAGTAATTCAATGACCTCATTAGACAATTAGAAAAAATACTCTCGAAAATAACTTTTTATACTCTTACATATTCATTGTACGGTCATTTCTTTTTCTGTATATCTAAGTTTTTTCCTTAACCTTTTCAAACATAAAGCATTATAACTTAATTATTGTTAAAACTTCCTTTTCTGTAATTTAAGTTTTTGCATACAATTAATGTTAAATTAAATTTTTCTAGAATGACTGCTAAACCATTATCTAAACTTATTTCTGATAGAAATTAAAATCTAAGGAATACTTCTCTAATATTTAATTACTTCTCTTGACCCTCCTCTGTTGATCTCATTGCCTTTACCCATCTCTATCTTGTTCATATAATCCATTACCAAGAGTTTTATTAGTCCTTCTGGTACTGATATATGGCCTATTTTTGTCACTGTTCCTTTCCTACCTTTATTTTTGTCGCAAATTTCTCTTGTATACAGTCAAAAATTGCAAAAAATGCCTTTTATTTAATTTTCTTTATTCTTAATTTAGCCTTTTAATTATTGTCCTTCCTTATTCTTTTAATCCCTCCCCCCTTGCGCAGGTGAATACCTGTGCATCTGGTTTGAGAATATTCAAAAGTATGTTTTTGTGCAATAACCTGTCATTCTTACCCCCCTCTGGTACCACCATATAGATTGTTCATAAGGCAATAATCTACATGGTATTGAACAGTCTATATGCTATAACAATTTGTTTGTTATTGAATTTGAACAATTTCCATCTGAGGTGGTCGTTCTATTAGCACCATTTAAAATACATTTAATTAGTCAAATAGCATATTGAATCAAATCATAATTCAAATCATAAATGAAATCAAATATTTGTTAATAGTCAGTGTTAATCTTTCTTTAATTTTCAACTGTAGCCTTAAATTAATTATGTATACCCGTTTTATTGACAAATTACATTCGAGTACCTATTATGATCTATTTTAAAATATCATTTAGGTCTATTTGTATTTTCCTTCATGACTTGTCTTAATTCGCACTGTGCTATGACAGTTACTTGAATTAGTTGCTTATCATTCATTATTTTCATTTGTTTTCTGATTTTTCATTATCGTTTACATTGTTTTTGATATATTCTTTAATTCAATAATTTTTTCTTTCTGGGGTTATTATTAAGTTGCTACTAGTATATTCAATGGCTTTAACATTACATTTAAAGACAGTTTGGTTGATGTTGACTATTGTTTGAACTTGTACTCATCTCTGTTGATTCTCTCTTCTTTGCACGACTCCTTGTAAGTTTCTTATTCTGCAACTTTTCATTTAAAGTTCTTCTTTTTCCATTCATGTTGATCATTGTGAGTTGTAATTGGCTTTTTCCTTTTCTCTCATTGGCAAGGGAAGGTCATTGCCAGCATGTCCTTGAAACCTCACTCGCTGTTGTGGGGGGTTCCTGGAGTCGTTTGGTGTATTTTAAGTTGAGAGCCATGGACTCAAATGTCACTTTGCTGATCAATGTTTAAGCTTCTTCTGAGATGACAACATACAGTCACTGGTTCTTTTTGTTTGAATCGTCCCAGAAACCTTCCTGGAATTGAACTGTTCTCATCTGTGAATGAAACCTTCATTATTTCTGTTAGTTCAGTTAGTGACAACAACAATTTAAATCATCTGCTCATCTGGCCCATTGTCCTTCTTGGTGTCATCTGTAAAATGATCATGTGGGCTGAGTGGTGTTCTGGCCTCTTTTGTGTGTTTTCTGCTCATTAGCAGTAGGGCTTTACCCCTATATTACTTTTTACAATTAGTCAATTCAGCTCAGTTATCTCTTTGTTTTGAGTCCCACTATCAGCATACTAGTTATCAGGCATCTTGGACAACACTCAACCCACTTTGCTAAAAGACAAAAGTTACAAGACAATATTTCAGTCGTTTGACAAAACGTCAGCTCCTTCATGATATTCTGAAAAGAAAGTCAGATGTGTTATGCTCCATCATGATATTCTGAAAGGAAAGTCAGATGTGTTAGGCGCTGCGCAAAATGTAGTACTGTTTTGTTTTCTTTTGCAATTTTTTCCATTTTCTTTTTCTATTGTTACTATAGTTTTGACCAGTATTTTAAACAAATCCATCCATGGTCATTATTGGGCAGAATATGCCCTGTGGGCCCACATATTAAATTTAGATACAGCTGTAGGCAAAATAATTGATTTGCCTTAGTGTGCACTCATTCATTCATAATCAGTCACTCATGGCCATCACACATTCTTCTTCCACAGGTTGTGCTCTAAATGCGGAACTTACAAATTTAGCTGTGGAATTCCAAAGGTCTGACAGGCACCGTCACAACAGTTATTCAAACACTATTCAGAAGTGTCAGTTATCTCAATGCTTAGTTTACTACTGTTGTTATAATCCCTTTTTTCTTGTTTTTTCCCAAACTCTAATAGATTAAATATTTCAGAATAATAGGCCTTAGTATGGTGCAGTTGAGAGTAAGACAGCCAATTGTAATTTCTCAAATGCATTTTGTCATTTGTTTGGTCTACTTTTTCATATTATTTTTGTTTTTGCTCATGAGCTGCTTTAAGAATAAAATTGGAGATCTCTGCCTAATCTTGGATCCATGGCCAATAACATTTCCATCTCATTATCCCAGTTTTGACATCATTGTTTATTTAATATTTTTGGACTTTTGGAGTTATGTATCCTTCTCCAATCTATCTCTATAAAACAATTATTAAAACAAGATGGAGTGACCAGTATCATTGTTTTGCAAGCAAAAATAATAATTCTTTGACATTTTGTGTCTTTTTCTTTGCCAGAGAATAATTCTATCATGCTTTTAGCCCTATAGTCTAATATAATAGCCCTCACTATACCAAATCCAGTCTCAGTTTGAACTATTTTGTGAGTTGAGCACCCACTTCTCTGTATTTTCTTTTCTTATAGAGCTGGACTTGTACCTATTGAAAAAGCAGAGAGGGTTAGTTTAGCAGAGAATATAAAGAATTGCCATGAGACCAGTGAATAATCAGAATGAATTAAGTTAATATAATAATGAACTAAATTTGAAGCAGTCTCTAGAGTGTTCATAAGGTTTGTCACACCTGTGGTGCCGTAAGGGTCAGTTCTTCTGTTTTTAGATCAGTGTTCGTTGACATGTTTTTCAGCCTTGCTGTCACTCAAAGGCTCTGCTGCTTCTCTGTCTCTTCTCAGTTTGGGATTTTGATCAATCCTGTAACAGTTTTGCATCTCAGGATTTTTCTTTGTTTTTAGGAAAAGTCTCAAGTGAAAGATTCACCTTTTCCAGTCTTTGCATTAACTCAATCTTTCTGAGTCTTTTTGAACTTCAGGAGGGGAGCTGATAACCCCTCACCCACTCTTTTCTTCTCTCTGCATTCGTGTCTCTGCATTCATGTCTTTGCCCTTTGCCCTCTTGTTGCTTCCACAGGACACTGAAAGATGAACACTCAGATCTGCATGAGTCAAATTGAACTTTTACATATAAGCTATTAGCTCTTAATATACATTCCACTTTTTAACCTGCATCTTTTCACTATTTCTTTTATATAAAAATCTCACTGGTTGACCATAGCAGTTCCCTCATTCTATTAATAAGCAGTTCTTCATTGCAAGAAAAAGCAAGCTAGTTCTGTTTTTCTATATCAGCAATAATATAACTCTGATGATCTGAGAATAATTCAGCTAAATAATTTTCCCTACCATAAAATCAGACTTCAATCTTTCTTCTATATTTGCATGCTGTGTTCACAATAATCTAGTATGTTTCTCAACAAACATCAAGGAATTCCTCTTATTTTTTACTCTCATCAACTTCTGTAAAGTATTTTTGACTTTTGAAACTTGGTCACTCAATCTTGCTAACCTTCAGCACACTGCACCAGTTATTTTTTTTCTTAACACAAACTTATTAATCTGCAATGGAATACTTTTCTGTCTTCAGGGATAACGAGATACAAATTTTAGACGTCTTCAGATATAATATATAATATATTAAGCACGTGCAATCTTATTTGTATTCATCTATTAATATTTATCATTACATTTATTGATTTAATATATATCTTTTTATTTTAACTTATTTTAAACTACAATATTCTTTATAGTTAATGTCTTGAAACAATTGTTTTCCCTTACTTTTCTTTTTTTTCTTTTTTTTTTCTAATACACACCATTTCAGTCCCTTCATTCACACATTCTCTGTCCCTTCAAGCAACCAGGGTCAGAGGTCACTTATTTTTAACCACAGGCACAGTCACACAAGACACAGGATCCCACAAACACTTACACACACACACACACACACACACACACACACACACACACACACACACACACACACACACACACACACACACACACTATTCTGTACTCCCTGTCAGATCTGAACAATACATTAACAGATTCACTCATCAACACAGTAACACTTTTAACTATCCTATTCCATAAACCTCTGTGATTCACTTCCTCAACACAACAGAGTGAAATAAGACCTTAATTCCCCTGAGCAGACTCTTATTAGATTAATAAGGTACCCGGAAATTGACTTTATCTGCAATCATGCTCATTTGTATCCTTCAAGGCCCTCTTACAAATGTCTGCAGATCAACCATCTATAGGCTATAAGCTAAACTACACCTGTATCAATCAATGCCCACTTACAGGTATAACACATCAATAACTGATATCCTTATATCAGTACGCTTGTCATCCATCGAGGCCCTCTTGACAAGTAACACAAAACTTAACTGATATCCTAATTAGTGAATTCAAACCCTCTGTGTGCATGCTTTTTGCTCATCATCCTTCAAGGCCCTCTTGATGAACAAACACAGAACCTTACGTACGTACGTCAAAACTCTTAGCGCTAAATCAGCATCACCAGTAGTTATAGAATCCACTCAGGATTAAACAAGCACTAGCAAACGCTATTGGGAGCTCCCCCGCGCTTTTACCAACTACTTGACATACAAAGACAATACATGCAATTTTTTCTGACATCAAACATCCCACTTTCACTTTTTAAGTTCTTTAAATTTGGAGAAGCTTGTCTTACCACATCCGGGCCACTGGTGACTAACACATACACCTTATTCAAAAGCAAAAACTGCTCACCTCAAAGTACAGCGGCCACTGTTGTCTGTGTCAGTCACCAGCGATCCCTTCGTGGCTCCTTCAGCTCCTAAGCCACGCGCCACGTTGGGCGCCATTTGTTGTGGTTAAATTCTTTTCAGGGGAATGACTTCAGAGATATTTGACATCAGAAAAAATTAGACTTTATTAACAAACAAAGCCGAGTGCCCCTCTGCAGAAAGACCCTCCAGAAAAATTGCCCAGCAAACGTATATACCCTCTCCTTGTCCCAAACATGGTAATACATTCTATAGGTATTTTGAGAAATAGTTTTGTACCATGTGACATTACTGAAATAGAATTTCTGCTGTAACAACACCTTGTGCTCTCAGGTTCCAAAGTCAGCCAAAGTCACCCACAGACAAGGAAATAATAGTGTACAAAAAAACAGTTAAATTACTTATTTTCTAAATAATAAAATCTTCAACACTATGCTGCGTTTCTCGCTGTCGCACAGACCAGAGAGATTGAGCCAGAGGGCGCGTTCCCCCACGATGGATAAGGCCATAGAATGTCTGCTGGCTTGGACGGCCTGGCGGGCGTTGCGAAGCACCAGATCGTTGACGTAACGATCTCCTTCCACAGCGTCAGAGATTGCACGCCTTTCTCCAGGTGCGAGCTCATATCCTCCAGCAGCTCCGCCTGGTAGGCCGAGAGGAGGGAGGAAACATTAAGAGCCCGAACCGCGAGGGCCGAGGCCTTGTACGAGGCCTGGAAGACAGAAGCTGAGAAGCGGTCCATCTTATTGGGGAGAGCTGGCTTAGGGGGGGCCAGTAATCCTCCCTGCGAGGGGTTAAGGTGTCTGGCAATCGAGGGCTCGATGGTGGGAGGGTCGCCCATACCACACGTTGCCATGTCCTTCACCTCCAGACCCGCTAAGCCGTGCTTAAGATCGAGCGGGTCTCTCCAGTAGTGGCGCATGTGCTTAGCGCACGCGGGGAGGACCGGCATGAGCTGCTTCCTAGGACCGGGAGGGGGCCCCAGGAGCTTGCCGCCATACACATCCCTCTCTTGGTCAGCGGCATTCTGGAGGGCCGGCCATTCAATGCCAAGACGAGCGGCCGCTCGCTCACACACCTCGAGAAGGACCGCGTGCGGCAGTGTAGCCGAGCCGCTAACCGGGGCAGCTTGGGCGGACGGGATGGATTCCTCGTCGTCCGAGCCATCAAGTATAGCGGGGTCCTCGTCCTCGCCTGAGCCGGGCGGCTCATAGTTGAGCGAGGAAGCACCGGGAAGAAATTCCTCAGGTAAACCCTCAGACTGGTCAGCCCAGCTGAGAGAAGGCAAGCTCTGGGAGGCCCCCGGAGCTGCAGCTTTTTCACCTACTCCCACATCCGAATCGTACTGATCATCCGCGCTTTGGGTGGACGCAAACTTAAGTCGGCGTCGGAGAAGCTTCCTAGGCAGGGAGAGGCAATGGCTGCAGTTTTCCGGAAGTAAAAGCGCTTCTTCAGCGTGCTTTAATCCCGTGCAAGCCACGCAAAAGGGATAGGTATCCCTCGCGGCAATGAGTGAACCGCAGGCGGCAGGACATGCACGCGACTGCGGATCAGACGGGTTAGCAGGACCGGAGGCCATACTAACAGCTTGTTTGTGATCCATGGGAGAGGTGAAAGCTAAGACGCAGGCGGGCAGCCTGAGCGAATCCAGGTAGCGAGCGTGGGTGGCTTGCAACCAGAAAAAAATCACAACTGAACGTAACCGATTGACAATCACGCCAGGCGGAGGCTGATCGAAGATGATATATCCTCCTGTTGACTGTAGTGAAGTCAACGAAACACGTTGAGCAGCGAAGCAAAGAGGTCGCGAGAAGCGAATAACAACTGAGATAAGATAGCGCGTGCTAGTGTTTTATATACTTGGTAAGGGGCGGGTCCCTTACCGGGCATTGGTCACGCACTTCTGTCTGTCAGGCCAGACTTGGTGCAATTGGATGCTTCTGCAGAGGTCAGGTGCGGATGCCCTTTCCATAGGTGGATCTCGAAACGAGATGATGAAAGAGAACGAATATATCGTCCTGTGGAATCATTCATTCACAGACAGCTTACGAAGATGTTCAACTAATAAAGATTTTCATCGCTGGCAAAAATATGATGCATTTGAAGATTTGCTTTCACTTGACTGACTGTACTGTAGGTCCACTGCCACTTCATCTAACGCTCTTGATGTGCTTAAATCTTCCTGTTACGACTCCGAGTCGAGTGTGAACTGAAATCGCTTCAGACGAGTCAGTGCGTGCAGCAACTGAACAGATCATTCAAACTGATTCGCGAACCGATTTAGACAGATCTAACTTGTTGTTTGATGAAGTCTTTGAACAGAATCGACTCAAAAGAGTAATTCATTTGTGAATTGAGCATCGCTCAGAAAAAAAGATACAGCGCGCTTGGAAACTACGCATTTGACAACACATTAAAATAAAGTAACGAGAGGAACATCGCCCAACGTAATGAAGTAAAAGTACAGTTTTTTCATTAGAAATGTACTTGAGTTCAAGTAAAAGTACCCACATTTAAATCTACTCTTAAAAGTACAATTTTTCCAAAAAAGTACTCAAGTAAATGTAATGAAGTAAATGTACTTCGTTACTACCCACCTCTGCCACTTATGAAATGCAGATGATGGGTGAAATGCAGGGAAAAGTGGTCAGAGCAGACCTGACTTCCTGTGTTTAACGTGGTTGAACATTTCCTCTCTTTGCTCTGTACAAGAGTTCATCGCTGTCTTGAGGGACCCGGGTTTCATATTCAAGTGTTTACAGTATTTACAGCTACACCATGATTATTCAGCTTTATCTCTGTGAGTATCTTTGAGTATTTTGAACAGCTTTTCATGTGCTTTATTTCTGTAACTTTATTTCATGTATTCAGTCAAATGATTGGACATACTGTGCTATAATAATTTCTCTTGATACATAAAAACTTGATTGCGTAATAATGATAAAGAATTACAATATGTGTGACTTAAAAATGATTCTTTGATTTTTTTTATCTTGTAGATCTGCTCATTTGGTGTGAAGCTGCAGAGACTTTAACAGATCAACTAACAGATTTGGGGCAAAATGTGACCATAAACTGTGATCTTGATGAAGAAGAGGTTTATTGGTTTTTACTAAAACTTCAAGATTCTGCGGTTTTAATAATGCGCTCTTTTCCAAACTCATCTCCGTTTTACTTCAATAAAAGATCCATCCACAAATATTCAGTGAACTCTAAACATCATATGTTCATAAATAATGTCACTATTGATGAGTTAGGAGTTTATTACTGTATGAGCACATCAGGCTCAGATCCAAAATTCAGCAATCCCACCAGACTACACATCATTGGTGAGTACACTTTTAGTCATATTGTTCTGTATAGTGATTATGAAGATATTATTAACACATTGTAGCTTAATTCATTATTTACAGAACCAACTCCAGTAACTGGGTGCCAGAATCATACAGTCGTACAGTATATTCAGCAGAACCAGACGGTGGTGAAGTATATTCAGCAGAACCAGACGTCATGGCAGACTCTTACTCTCATATCTGCTCTGTTCAATGCTGTTTTGGTCATTGTGGTTATAGGTGAGTTTTCATCAGTGTAAGTAAAACTACACCAATAATTGCACCGATACAAATAAACTGATAATTATTTTGTGTTATGGCTAATAAACCGATAAAATGGCCCTCATTAAAATTCCACTATATTTAAATTTCAATCATTTTTACATTTAAAAGTGAATGTAGGCATCTCAACATTATAATTCATTTTGAGATTTGCTATAGATCACTTTTGACAGTGAACATAAATTATAAGTGTTTTTAAAGATTAACGTTAAGTGAGAGCTGGATGATGGCTTAAATAAATATACAGGAAATAAGCAAGCATAATAAAAATATCAACAGATATGATACATTATATCGCTAAAATCAGCCAATACAGTGTAGGGGTTGCATCTGTGAAAAGATCAACATAATGCTGTAAGTGTTTAATTGTTGAAACATACAGTACATTATTTCATTGTATTTCATTTATTTTATTCCATTCTCAGGACTTTTGAAGGTTTGTGCAGTTAGAAGGTCTGCAGAACAACAACTTCATAATACTGATGTACAGCCGATTTACAGCAACATCTAGATCCAAATCAATTACAGGTACATTATGTGATGTGTCCATCCACCCATCCATCCATCCATCACTCTTTTCCTCTTTGTTCTTTCAGCATGCTGAGGTGGACAGTTCCATACTGTGTACAAATATGCATCCTGTTCCAGTCGATAGCTCCTTTGTTACATTACAGCTGCCAAAATAATACACACAAGCGTACAGCTGACCTCATACATAGCGGTAGATCAAGCACTGAACAAATAACTGAAGCTCTGGTGTTGTAGAGCACATGATAATATGTGTGGGGTGTGGTTTGGTCTGCTTCAGAAGAAGTGTTGCATATAGACAAGTGGTCTGCACTTTAACCCAGTGAAGAGGTTTTCCTCTTTGTCTTCTGTGATGTTAACATTTGTGTAGGCTATCGGTGTTCTCAACAAGTGTGTGATATTTGTGAATATGCTATATATGCTAATGCTAATATGCTAATATTTCACAGCAACCTGAAAGCCATAAATATTTCAGCTAATATGCCATGTTCAACCATGTTTCTTATTCAATTAAAATGTCATGCAATCCCCTGATTTCTGTATCATGTCTGGAGTTATATTCACACTTCTGCAAAATGCTTGAAAATAGAAGTGTGACAGTTTGCAGAAAGGAACATGTGGAGGACGTGACAGCCACAAAAAGTCTAGATCTAAGGTCAGCTGAGTAAGCTGGAACTGTGGCAGACATGAGGCACAGACAAATACAACAACACCAAAAACAACACTAAGCTACCAACTAATATTGATATTTTTTCTGAAGATCCTGTGAGTTATAAAACAACCACAGTGCTGCTATATCGTATTTCAATTTAAAGGCCCACTGAAGTTCCTTTGAAATGCGCAGCATTATTCAATGTGTTGATGTCATTTCCACTGAAACAGGAAGACAGAGTGGGAAATATTGGACAGCTCCTCCCCTTTTTTAAAACGGCCAATAGCGTTTAGTTTATATCACAGTTCGGCCACAGAGCTGTTGAGCTCAGTAAAGACACAGTTTCTTTTTAATCTCTAACCGTTTCTCCTCCAAATCCCCTCCATATCACTTTCTAATAGCATTCTGTGCAGAATACATATGAGTCCGATGCGTTTTCTGTTCTGCGGCGACTTGCGCATAAGATCCACTCTGTGCTGTCGTGTCTCTAGACTGGAGAAGACTGTGTGCACTGTGGCAGTTCGTGCCAGACTTCATTTACCCCAATGGAAAGCATATTTACACTGTCTGAATCGTTCCCTGAATCGTGCGGAGTGATGTCATCAAAATCACCGATCCATATTGGCGGAAGTGAGAGACTGTAAGTTTTGAATGCTTATATCTTCTCAATGTGAATTCCGTCATTGTTTTGGAGCACACTAGCTTATAGATAAACAGTAAGGCTTACATATTCATACTAAAAGATCAATCAAAATGGACAATTCTTGTTTTTTTTTTTTTTTTTTGGAATATTGCAGTTTTTAATATAAATTGTTGATCCGTTCACATCATTATTTTTTGTAAATACATGTGACCTCATAATCTTTAATCAAAATAACTTTCCCTCCCTCTTGCAATGACATCTCTCTGATGATGTTTACTAGTGCGAGGGCGGGACAACCTGTCACTCACATGAGATCCACCAAAAGCAAACCACAACCATCCAACAATCCAATCAATTCTCCATGGACAAAATCAAGTCATTAGCAATCTCATTAGTAATCACGCCACCGCCCTTGCTCCGTTCCCACGGCTATTGGCCCCGTCCTGCTTGCCACAGTCGAATTCTACAAAGCCCCTCCTTCCAAAAAGCATAGTGTACTCTGATTGGCCAGCTGACCCAGTGCGTTGTGATTGCTGTGTGCGAGCGTGTGTTTGAAATGTAACGCCCCTTACTACAATTGCAAGCTTCAGCTTCCAAAGCAATTATAAAGACATTTTTACCATAAAGACTAAAGACAGTTTTACCATATCAGCTCGAGCCCGGGTCGGATTCTGAAAATGTAGATGACCAAGCTGGTTGATCAGAACCTGATACTCTTATATATAGGCTATGTTTGTAAACATAAATCCATGGGCCTGTACCATGAAGGTAGCTGAACAAACTCAGGGTTACAGGATAAGTTTTGAGTTGACAAAACCAAACCGATGCAATCAGGCTTTATTGGTACCATGATGCAGCTCATCAACTTTCTCTGTCAATTCAGGCTTTGATCCTCAAGCTATGATTACTCCACGCGCGCGTGCACATAAAAGAGTGACGTCGACACTGAACAACCAATCGCGGGTCGCGATTTTTCCGCGGATGAGCAAGAGATAATCATTCATAATTACGATGAATTTAAATATGTATTTCAAGCTCGAAACAATACGGTCTCTGCTGCCAAAGCAAGAGAAGACTGTTGGAGAAAGATTGCTGATTGTTAATGTGTAAGTTAAACAAATACGTTCTATATTTATGTAAAATTATGTATGTATGTGTAGCCTATACGTGTAATATAGTTTATAGCCTATTTTCATAATATATAAAAATGTGCATGTAGCCTACCGGTACTAAGAAAAATTAATATTCATTGATTTTTAGATGCAACCCCAACTCCAAATGTTCTTGGCAGCAGATAAAGACAAAATATAAAAAATATAATTCAAAGTGGTGAGTATTTACCACAACCTTTTATTATTTTTGTGAACATTTTATCACAAACACTTGTTTGCAGAAAACAGAAATAAAGAATTAAATTCAGAAAACCAGAATACACTGTGGCGGAGGAGCTGCCTCTGAGTAGGCAATAAGGGACGGCTGATTATGGATGGGATTACAGGTGCTACAATCTGACCCTGGTGCTGGCTCCTCTAAGCAAGTAACACTGGGTACGTGTGCAATACATTACTACTTTTTGAAGTTTTAAATATGGCTGACTGTATGTTCTGCAGTAGAGGGAAATACAGTGTCCCCGTTGAAGCCAGCACACATACACACACACAGTCTCCCACACAGAGGTCAGTATACAGCAGACAGAACACCAAACATAACCTGCTTTACAACAGTTATGCTTTACATTGGCCTATTTTTATTTATTAGGGTGGAGGAAATGAAGACACTCTGTCTGTGTGTTCTCAGACAGTTGCTGATGTGAATGCACTAGGCTTTTTATTATGGAAAACATTTGAATGTGTGGCATAAAGGGACTGGCCCTTACACATCTTTTAGGATTTTTCACAACCTGCCCCAGAAACTGAAGCCTCTACCTCAATGGGCTTCAGAAGAAATGTGTAAGGATTTAAAACCCTTGACATAAATTACAGTCAGTCCTGTGTTTGTAGGAAGTCAAGGAACTTTTTGTGATTTTGATGAGCCTCCAGAAAACTTGTAATGATCATGTTTGTGGTGGAATTATGTTTCAGGAAACAGACTCAGTCAGGGCCCTGTACAAAAGGAGACTCGAACTAGACTGCACACTAAGGGAGTCTTGAACTAGACTGCACACTAAAGGAGCTAACAGTGAGCTGAGGAGGCTCCAAACAAAATCAAACAGCTGGATAAAACTGATCTCAGTATGTATATATATATATTAGTATAACTTATTTAACCAAGTAACACTTTAGTATGAATATTTATTAATGCAACTTTCTCTTGCTCTCTTTCTCCCTCCCATCCCACAAAACCAATAAAACTTTTATTAAGTGTAATATTGTATGGTGATTGCATCTACGTCTACGCCAGCTGGGTGGTCAAGTGTGATCGGGTCAGTTTCATCAGGGAGAAGCTGGTTTTGTGGTGTTTCTCGCTTCTTTCTACTGGTGGCTATATTGTGCAGAATGGCACATGCAGCCACTATCTGTGATGCCCGCTCTGGTGACTCTTAAGGGCCGAACACCATTGAAATGTGCCTTTAGGAGGCCAAAGGTCATCTCTATCTTCACTCTGGTTTTACTGAGGGCCACATTGAAGTGGTTCTGTGGCCCTGTCTGAGGGTCATGATAGGGGGTTATTGTGTAGGTTTTTCTAACTCAGTTCAAATTAACAGTGTTTTGTATTGTACCAAATTTAACTTGCTTTCCTCAAAGTGCTGACACAACACAGACTCACGGAAAATTCGTGAGACAAGCACTGGAGCCAGGCCATTTGGCATCCAAACTTGATCATATATGTTCATGACCACAAGTCATCTGCAGACGAAATGTTTAGTAAATCATTGTTATATCTGTTAATGTTACTATTAATTTAAAGATTCATCTCACAGAAAACAATCATCTCACATATTCACATCATTTCTACCTGAACATTATGGCTGTGATAGGACTTCCTATTAACATAATCTGCCTCATGTTCTCCTAGAGCAGTGGAGATTGGAGCAATAGACTGCATACATGCAATGACTTGGGAATCCTATCAAAAGATTAACAGAAGAAGAATACATTTTTTTTTTCAAAATAATTCTTAACATGTATTATATTGTATACACTTGTGAAATTTGCTTAAAAAAAGTGTTCATGTGATGTCACCCTATCAATATATCTTACTGGCAATTTTATAAAAGCCCTCTTTTATGGACATGCATGTCAATAAATGTCCGGGGAGCACTATTAATGAAACTTTTCATGTACTCCTGCAGAGCGAGGACCACCTTACAAATGGTTTGACAAACCGTGTTTTCCCATAGCTTCTGTGCGTCACCCACCGTGCAAGAATGTACCACTTGCAAAAAAAAAAAAAAACCTAATGCAATATTTGCGGAACAGTAAGTGCATGAATTCGACGTGTTAAATTCTTTATGTGCGGCTCAAGAGGTTCTCAAAGATAAGACATTCCTTCCACGGAAAATCTGTATCTTTCATACAAGTAACTTTTAGGAAAGGCAAGGGGATTTTGTCTGGCTAAAAATTCTTTCTCTACGAAGTGCTCGTCAAACAATTTGCGCTGAGATGTCCACCGGATTTGGAAGAAAAGGTGAAGTCATTGCAACAGACACTTGGAATAAGTTACGTCACCTATATGTTTCTTTGCTCTCAGCTGATTGGTCAAACTTCAGTCTGAGATCTTGAATCCAGAACATTGCCTGCCCCGGAGCAGGTTAGCCGTGCAGCGTAAAATACCATGGCAACGAACACAGATTTAAGCCGAGCTACTTTCATAGTACCTAAAACCCAGGGTTGGCGGAAACTAAGCTGAAACATAGCTGGCTTGCCACCTAATCCGGCTTCATGGTACAGGCCCCATATCTGCGCTTTTGATCATAAGAATAACAAACAATATGAGTTACTCTACACTGAAAAAAACTCAGTCAATAGCTAATAACCTACTTTAAAAAATGTGACCCTGGATCACAAAACCAGTCACAAGTTGCATGGGTAGGCTATATTTGTGGCAATAGCCAACAATACATTGTACGGGTCAAAATTATTGATATTTGTTCTCTTACGAGAGATACTCTCGTACTGCGTAGAATACGCTAGGGGAAAATCCTTTTCCACGAGAATACTGAAGCCAAAAAATTATCCTTTAATTTTGTATTAATGTAAAACGCGTTGCGGCAGCATACAGACATAGGCGAGGCAGCTCGCGCGCCTATTGGCTGGTCTGCTGGCAACTGCTTAAGCCTATCGAGCGAGACCTAGAGTGACGTCAGACCCAATGAGGGCGCTTTGCGCCCTCTGCGTCACGTACCGCCGAAACGGGCGTGGCTTAGGTCTATAAATACCGCTCGCAGGCATAATATCTCTGATTTTTCATCCTTCAGCGAAGCAACTCACATCGCTGGATCCGAGAAGAAGCCGCGCTGTTGAAGGAGCACCTCAGCGGGACGAGTCGAAGAAGCTGCTGGCCGCGCCGCCTTCATCGCCTTCCTGCTGCGCTATCCAGCACCTATATCCTTTTCTTGCACTGTGTGTGTGTTCGCCGGCGCGACTCACACTATCTAAAAGAGCTGCGTCTTTTTCAAGATGCCTGCTTGTGGCTCGTGCAGAGCCGCACTCAGCGACGGGGACCGCCATCTCATCTGCGCTTCCTGCCTGGGTCAAGAACACGCAGCTCTCGCGCTCGCTGATGGCGGCTGCCATTTCTGCGAGCTGTTGCCTTTAGCGACTCTGAGGACTCGCTTGGCACTGTTCACCGAGACTGCGCCCACACCTGCTGTTGTGCCGCGCCGTAAGAAGCGCCACGCTCAGCGGATCCCGGAGCCCTCTCTCAGCCGTCAAAGCTCGCCGGTGCGCCCGCCTGCTTCTCCGGTTTCATCAGCTTCGCTCACGGACGGACAGCGGCCGCGGTCTGCCGCCGCTTCTGTCGATGACGCTGATGAGATCGACGCGCTGCTTCGAGAGGGGGATTCCTGCTCTCTCATAGCATCAGGCAGTGAGGATTGGGCGGGCTCTGAGGACCCCACCCCTCCTGCCCCTGCTTCTACGGGAAAGAGAGCGAGCATTGAGGCGGAGCTCATGCGCGTGCTCACTCTGGCCACGGCGAGCCTTGGCCTCGAGTGGATTACGCCTGAGCAGCCTGCTCACAACCGGCTGGACGGCTACTTCCTGCCTGGGGAGCGCGTTTCACCTGCATCCAAGCCAGCGCCTTTTCTTCCTGAGCTTCATGAAGAAGTCGCTAAATCTTGGGACTCCCCTTTTTCGGCCAGGACACGGACCTCTGTTTCTTTGGCGTTCTCCGCTGTTGACGACGCAAAGAACAGAGGCTACCACTCCCTGCCGCCGGTTGAAGAGGCTATTGCAGCGCACTTATGCCCGCCCTCCGCTGGACGGCGTGCTAAGATGGCGCTGCCCTCAAAAGCCTGCCGCACGACGTCATCCCTGCTCCGCCGCGCTTTCTCCGCCGCCGGGCATCTGTGGCTTACGCTCTCTGACATGACTGAGTCGGAACGCACCGCGGAACCTCTTCGGAACCTCGGTCAAAGATTTCGCCGATAGGTTCGCTGAGGTGCAGAAAGCGACCCAGGCCATGAAGCACTTCCTCCCGAAGCGCTCCAGTTCTGCAGCAGGCCGTGCGAAACCGTCTGCTCAGAGCTCACAGCCTAAGCCTCCGCCCGCCGCCTCCTCTTCTCAACGCCGCCAAACCCAGAGCTCGAGACCGCGCTCTCGCTCATCCAGCCGCCGCCCCGCCCCGCGTGTTCTGCCCGCTGTTATCAGCGTGCCCCCTGCCTCAGATGTCATGAGCGCGACGCTTATGTCACAGCACACAAAAGCCGCTGTATCGCGAGCCGATCAGAGCGCGCTTTGCATCCGGCCCCTAGCTACTCGCGCACCTGCGTGGGAAAAGCTTCCCGGGGTTTCAAGATGGGTGCTGAACATCATAAAAGGAGGCTATTCGCTGCAGTTTCGCCGACGCCCTCGCCGCTTCATGGCGCGCGTCGAGACCACGGTAGAATCGAAAGTAGCCCATCTACTTCAAGCCGAAATTTTGAAACTGTTGAGCAAAGGGGCTATAGAACCCCTATCTCAAGCTCAAAGCGAGGGGGGGCTTTACAGCAGATACTTCCTGGTGCCCAAAAAAGACGGGGGTCTCAGACCAATACTAGATCTGCGGCAGTTGAACAGAGCGCTTATGAAGCGCCAGTTCAGGATGCTCACAACCAGAAAAATCCTCGCGCACGTCCGCCAGGGGGACTGGTTTGTGTCAATAGATCTAAAGGACGCGTATTTTCAAATACAAATAGCGTCAGGTCACAGGCGATTTTTGAGATTCGCCTTCGAGGGCCAGGCATATCAGTACACAGTCCTGCCTTTCGGCTTGTCCCTGGCACCCCGTACATTTACGAAGTGCATGGATGCAGCGCTCGCACCCCTCAGATTACGGGGCATACGAGTGCTGAACTATCTGGACGACTGGCTGATTCTAGCCCAATCTCACTCAGAGCTCGTAGAGCACAGGACCATTTTACTCGATCACCTCGAGAATCTCGGTCTCGCAGTGAACTGGGAAAAGAGCTCGCTTTTCCCCAGACAGATTATATCTTTTCTGGGAATAGAGCTGAACTCGCTGCTAATGACAGCACGCCTGTCATCTCAGCGCATACTGGACATTCGGCGCGCAGCCGGCTCGTTCCGCTGCGGCGCGATAGTCCCTCTCAAAGCTTTTCAAAGGATGCTCGGTCTGATGGCCTCAGCATCTTCAGTTCTCCAGTTGGGCCTTCTGCACATGCGCCCACTGCAGTTCTGGCTCAGAAAGAGAGTACCACGCTCAGCGTGGGCCTCCGGTCAGCTTCGCGTCAAGGTCAATCAAGCATGCATTGCAGCTTTGAAACCTTGGGAGGCAAAAGACTGGTACCAATCAGGTGTAAGCCTGGGGACTTCCTCGAGAGTAATGGTGGTGTCCACGGACGCATCCACCTCGGGATGGGGAGCGCTGCTCGAGGGCAGACCGCTTTTTGGCCTATGGTCAAAGCGGGAGAAGCTCTTACATATCAACTGCCTCGAAATGCTGGCAGTGAGCAAAGCGCTCACGTGCTTTTGTCCCCTCATACAGGGACACCACGTGCTAATACGTTCAGACAACGTCTCAGTGGTGTCCTACATAAATCGCCAGGGCGGCCTCAGGTCCCTGACTCTGTACAGGCTAACCAGGCGCCTCCTGATATGGGCCCGCAGCAACCTGCTCTCGCTGAGAGCAGCGCACGTGCCAGGCCTCCTAAACATAGGACCAGACAGACTGTCCAGGAACCAAGTTCCGACAGGAGAATGGTCTTTGCACCCACAGACAGTCCAGCTGCTGTGGAAGAAATTCGGCAGAGCGGAAGTAGACCTGTTCACGTCTCAGGAAAACGCTCACTGTCCAGAATTTTTCTCGAAGAGCAAGGACGCGCTGACCCACGAGTGGCCTCGCCGTCCTCTCTACGCTTTTCCCCCCGTCTCCCTCCTGACTCAGGTGGTAGAACGGGTCAGGGAAGAAGGATGCTCAGTGCTGCTTGTAGCCCCACTTTGGATGAGCCAACCTTGGTTCCCAATTGTGATGCAGTTAGCAAGCACCGCCCCGTGGCCAGTGCCTCTGAAGAGGGATCTCCTCTCTCAAGCCAACGGCTCGATTTGGCATCCTCACCCAGAGCTGTGGTCCCTCCATGTGTGGGCCATCAACGGATACCCGCTGACCTCCCACAGGGAGTGCTAAACACTATCACACAGGCCAGAGCTCCGTCTACGCGACGTCTCTATGCCTCAAAATGGTCAGTGTTCTCTAGCTGGTGCACAGCTCGTGGTGTGTCACCCCTGCATTGCGGTGTGACGGAGGTTCTCTCCTTCCTACAGGAGCTGTTGGATAAGGGCAGGTCCCCCTCCACGCTCAAAGTCTATGTAGAGGCCATAGCAGTGTTCTCTTCGACCACGCTCGGCCAGTCTATTGGAAGGAATGATTTAGTTATTCGCTTCCTTCGTGGAGCTAAGAGACTGAATCCTCCCAGACCTCCCAGAGTCCCTATATGGGACCTTTCTACGGTACTGGAAGCCATGAAAGGTCATCCATTTGAGCCCTTGCAGGAGATTGATCTTAAACACCTGTCTTTCAAGACGGCACCCTGTATAGGGTGGTGATGGCGCAGTGGATAAGACACGTGCCTTTGGTGTGAGAGACCCGGGTTCGAATCCACTGTGAGACACCAATGTGTCCCTGAGCAAGACACTTAAGACACTTAACCCCTAGTTGCTCCAGAGGCGTGCGACCTCTGACATGTATAGCAATTGTAAGTCGCTTTGGATAAAAGCGTCAGATAAATGTAAGTGTAATCAAACGGCGTTTCTTCTGGCTCTCGCTTCAGTGAAGCGCATAGGGGACTTACACGCGCTCTCAGTAAGCGCGACGTGCATGGAATTTGGTCCGAATGACTCTAGAGTTATACTTAAACCTAAGCACGGTTATGTTCCTAAATCCCTCAATACACCGTTCAGAGCACAGGTCATTTCCCTGTCTGCCCTGCCGGTCACTGAAGGAAATATGGACGAAAGCTCCCTTTGCCCAGTCAGGGCGTTAAGAGCTTATGTGTCTCGCTCGTCTGTTTTCAGACAGACGGAGCAGCTCTTCGTTTCGTTCAGCGGGCGTTCTAAGGGACTAGCCGCTTCGAAACAGACCCTATCCAGATGGGTAGTGGACGCAATAGCGCTAGCTTACACAACCAAGGGCATGCAGTGCCCGCTGGGTGTCAAAGCGCACTCCACGAGAAGCATGGCTTCATCGTGGGCATGGTCAAGTGGGATTGCCTTGCAAGATATTTGTATGGCGGCAGGCTGGGCCTCTCCGTCTACATTTATAAGGTTTTACAACCTAGAGGTTCCCGCACTACAGCCCAGCCTACTGTCGGTCTAGTATGGCCAAAATCACATAACTGGCGCTGTCAGTTATGCAGCTATTGAGTATTACAATCCTTGCTCTATGCTGCTATAAGGAAGATAGTGGCTAACCCCCCCTCTCTTCCAGGATTCCCTGTGAGTCCCCTGGGTGATTATGTACTGTGTGAACTCCGGGCTGTCGCCCTTGAGTCTATGGTATCAGATCCCAGCACGCACGGCGTTTTACAGTAGGTTCCCCTAGCGTATTCTACGCAGTACGAGAGTATCTCTCGTAAGAGAACGTACTCGGTTACTAACGTAACCTCAGTTCTCTCTAGAGAGAGGAACGAGTACTGCGTATCCTGCCGTGCCTGCACGCGCTCTGGTTGCTTCGACTATGAAAAACCAGAGATATTATGCCTGCGAGCGGTATTTATAGACCTAAGCCACGCCCGTTTCGGCGGGACGTGACGCAGAGGGCGCGAAGCGCCCTCATTGGGTCTGACGTCACTCTAGGTCTCGCTCGATAGGCTTAAGCAGTTGCCAGCAGACCAGCCAATAGGCGCGCGAGCTGCCTCGCCTATGTCTGTATGCTGCCGCAACGCGTTTTACATTAATACAAAATTAAAGGATAATTTTTTGGCTTCAGTATTCTCGTGGAAAAGGATTTTCCCCTAGCGTATTCTACGCAGCACTCGTTCCTCTCTCTAGAGAGAACCGAGGTTACGTTAGTAACCGAGTACGTTTTATGCCAAAAATCATTAGGATATTAAGTAAAGATTATGGTCCATGAAGATATTTTGTAAATTTCCTACCGTAAACATATACATATTTATTTTTGTGAGTGAATGCAGCAAAATCGCGAACATAAATGGACAACTTTAAATGCAATTTTTTGCACCCTCAGATTCCAGATTTTCAAATTGTTGTATCTCAATGGAAATCTTATTTATTCAGATTTCATGTGATGTATAAATCTCAATTTCAAAAAATTGTCCCATGTGACTGGTTTTGTGGTTCATGGTCACAAATAATAAAACATACTTACAGGCTCTGATTCAGAAGTGCCAGATTGTCCTAGCAAAGCTGGAATTACCCCATTTTTTAGAAATAGCCTTTGTGCTCAGCTGGTCTTGTAGTCTCCCAGGTTCACATCAGGAAACTGTCCTCCGTAAATGCGCTGCACACACATGAGCATTTGGGTTGTACTGTTCTGGAACAGTGTGTACCCTTACGAAAAAGAAGTATACTTCAAGTTCATTTTATGAAGTATACTTAAGCAATGTTCAAGTATATTTTTAAGTATACATTATGCAGTAAGTATACTAATGTCAATATGTACTAGTAGTAAACTTGTAAGTGTACTATTTTAATACCGCTTGGGACTAAATTGGCCCACTTTTAGTATATAAAAGTACATGTTTAAGTGTACTATAAGTTTAACAGTAGTAAACTTTAAGTGCACAACTAGTTCATAATTATGTTTCTCATTTGTACTGCAAGTGAACTTATGGATATCCAATAGTTTACTATTTTAATACTTGTAGCACATTTTTAGTTTATCAAAGTACACTTTGAAGTATACTCTCAGTAAACTACTAGTTTAGTAGTTATATACTACAAGTTCTCTTACGAGAGGTTCTCTCGTACTGCGTAAGTCTTACGCTAGGGGGAAAATCTCTTTTCCGCGAGATACTGGAGCCAAAAAATTATCCTTAATTTTTAAATAATGTAAAACGCGTTGCGGCAGCATGCAGACACAGGCGAGACGGCTCGCGCGCCTATTGGCTGCCCTGCGGCAACTGCAGCAGCCTATCGATAAGGCCCTCTCGTGACGTGAGCTCCAATGGGGGCACTTCGCGCCCAATACGTCACGTCCCACTGAAACGGGCGTGGCCTTGGGCTATAAATATAGCTTCGAGAGGCTAGCTCACTGATTTTTTATCTCTTCAGCGGAGCTCACGCATCGCTGGATCCTGAGACAAGAAGCCGCGCCGTCAGAAAAAGCCTTTTCAGTGGGACGAGCCTTGCATCTGAAGCCGCTGGCCGCGCCGCCTTCAGCCACCGTTCCTGCTGCGCTATCCGGCGTTATATCCTTTCTCTGCTACTGTGTTTTGTGTGTGTGTGTGTGTGTGTGTGTGTTCGCCGCCGCGACACACACTCTCATTGCACTAAAAGAGCTGGGCGTCTTTTTCAAGATGCCCCTTTCCTGGGTGAGGTTAACGCAGCTCTCGCGAGCTACTGCCTATGGCGACTCTGAGGACTCACCTGGCATCCTTTCTGAAAATGCAACTCTGCCCGCCGTGGTACCGCGCCGTAAAAAGCGCCGTGCTTGGAAACCCCCCCCCCAACCCGCGAAAGCTCGCCGGTTCGCACGCCTGCTTCACCCGCTTCGCTAGAGTCTCTCTTCCTGATGGACAGCGGCCGCCGCTGCCGCCGCTTTCCATCGTGGATATCGACCAGTAAGCCGCATCTGTGGGGGATGATACCTGCTCTCCCTCTGTTCGAGCCGCGCAAACTGCGCCGTTCACAAGGGATGTCAGGAGCGGACGGTCACGGGGCTAGTTTTTCTTTACGTTACAAGAAAGCTACCACGCCCTTGTACATTCACGCGTCACTCACCGGCGTAAGAAGAAAAGATTCTTAGTCCCACTTAGGCCGGTCTAACCTCCATTTCTCACACATTTCTCAGTCCCCTCTTAAGTCAGGCGACTGGAAATATAAATATTGCAGTTAACGAGCCTGTGATAATACACGCACGCCTTCAAACAAACGCCGAAGCAAAACATGATGCTCTCTCTCTTCCCACTCTCTCTCCCTTTGCTCGTGCCGCGCAATCTGCGCCGTTCGCAAGGGATGTCAGAAACGGACGGTCACTGGGCTAGTTTTCTTTACGTGCAAGAAAGCTACCCCACCCCTCGCGCCCATTCGCGTGCGTTGCCGGCAAAAGGAGAAAGAGAGTGTTTTAGTCTTGCGGAAGCCAGACAACCTCCTTTTTCTCACACATTTCTCAGTTCCCTCTGAAGTTCAGGCAACTGGAAATGTCAATATTGCAGTAAACGAGCCTGTTAATACATGCACGCCTGCAAACAAACGCCGTCACAAGACGTGTTGAGCGTGCTCTCTTATATGCTTGCGCTACTGAAAGCTTATGTATTCCCCCCTGTGGCTCAGTGGCAGAATCTTAGGCTTTCGCGCCAGGGACCCGTGTTTGAATCCCATGTCTGCCGGCAGATAAAATGATGCTATCGTTCTGTCAGTTCCCTTAAAAAGGCAACTGCAGATGTGTATTTTGCAGCCAGCGAGCGTTGTACAACCCGTTCGCCTGCACCCAAACACTGTTTCTATGGCAACTAAAAGTCTTCCTAGCCAGTCTAAGGAAACGACGGTGTTCAAGTCCCGCTGCGGCCGGACTTCCACCAAAACTTCTCGCTCGTTCAGTTCCAGAAAATGTGACTGTTCCAGTGTATTTAGCAGAAAACAAGCCGGTTTCACAGCCCGCTTGCCTGCACACAAACCCAGATAAATCCCATAAAGATTGTATTTTCTGGTATTCCGGCCACGGCAGACAGTGTTATGAGTGTAGTAAAATGCCCACGCCCAGTGCTCATTCCTACACACAAGCACAGCCCGCCACATTTCAGGGCTCGCACACATGTAATCGACTCATGTCGATTGCGCATTAAATGTAGTGCACACTGCATGTCTCATGGTTTCTGTAAAAACGAAACCAACGCACATACAGTCGGCTCAAGCCGACAGCGTTCTCAGTGTAGTAAATGTGCCCACTGTCCCGCGCCCACATTTACTCACAGACATGACAAGCCCAGGGCTCGCACAAATAAAATCGGCTCATGTCGATTGTGCGTTAAATGTCCGGCCACGGCCGATGGTATTATGAGTGTAGTAAAAATGCCCACTACACAGTGCTCATTCCTACACACAGACACAGCCCGCCCCACAGGGCTCACGAACATAAAATCGACTCATGTCGATTGTGCATTAAATGTAGTGAATGTGCCCACGATCCAGTGCCCACAAACACTACACACTGCATGTCTTTCGGTTTCTGTAAAAATGAAACCAACACACATACAGTGAGCCCAGGCCGACGGTGTTTTCAGTGCAGTAAATGTGCCCGCTGTTCTGCGCCCACATTCACTCACAGACATGACAAACCCCACGGGTTCCCCCGCTCGCTCTCTCTCAGCTATCCGCCCAAAGAGAGTCGAGCGCGGACAGGCTGCCCGCTGTGATCAGCGTGCCCCCCTCCTTAAACGCTGCAAGCACGGCGTCTATGTTACAGCATACCGAAGCTCTCCGGCCGCCACTATGTCACGGCCAGAGCCCAGATCTCATTCAACCCCTAGCAAATGCGTGGGCAAAGCTTCCCGGGGTATCAGAATGGGTGCTCAACATTATAAAAAGAGGCTATTCGCTACAGTTCGCTCGACGCCCCGCCGCTGCGCGGCGCGAATCGAAACCACGGTAGAAAAGGAAGTAGCACATCTACTTCGTGCCGAAATTGCGAAACTGTTGAGCAAAGGGGCCATAGAGCCTTTATCTCAAGCTCAGAGCGAAGGGGGGCTATACAGCAGATATTTCCTGGTACCGGAAAAAGACGGGGGTCTCAGACCCATTCTGGATCTAAGACAGCTGAACAAAGCGCTTGCAAAACGCCGGTTCAGAATGCTCACGACCAAGAAAATCCTCTCGCAAATTCGCCAGGGGGACTGGTTTGTGTCAATAGATCTGAAGGACGCGTATTTCCAAATACAAATAGCGTCACGTCACAGGCGATTTTTAAGATTCGCCTTCGAGGGCCAGGCATATCAATACACAGTCCTACCGTTTGGCCTGTCCTTAGCACCCAGTACATTCACGATGTGCATGGACGCAGCCCTCGCTCCCCTGAAACTTCGGGGAATGTGAGTTTTGAACTACTTGGACGATTGGCTGGTTCTAGCTCAGTCACACTCAGAGCTCATAGAACACAGGACCATTTTATTCGAGCATCTCGAGAATCTGGGTCTCGAAGTCAATTGGGCGAAAAGTTCACTGTCTCCCAGTCAGAGAATATCTTTTCTGGGCACAGAACTGGACTCGCTGTCTATGACAGCTCAACTATCGCAGCAGCGCAGACTGGCTTTTCAGCGCATGACGGAAACCTTACGCCTCTGCGCTATAGTCCCGCTCAAACAGTTTCAAAGGATGCTGGGTCTCATGGCCGCAGCATCAGCAGTTCTTCAGCTGGGTCTGCTTCGCATGCGCCCGCTGCAGTTCAGGCTAAAAGCGCGAGTACCGCGCCGAGCGTGGACTTCCGGTCTTTTTCGCCTCAAGGTCGATCAGAAATGCATCTCAGCACTGAAACCTTGGAAAGCGACAGACTGGTACCAGTCAGGTGTAAGCCTGGGGACTTCCTCGAGTGTGAAGGTGGTGTCTACGGATGCCTCCACCTCGGGATGGGGAGCGCTGCTCGAGGGCAGACTGTTCTTCGGCCAGTGGTCAGAACGGGAAAAGCTTCTGCACATAAACTGCCTAGAAATGATGGCAGTAGACAACGCGCTAAGGCGCTTTCGTCCCCAGATAAAAGGACACCACCTCTTGGTCCGCTCGGACAACATGTCAGTGGTAGCCTACATAAATCGCCAGGGAGACATCACATCCAGAAACCTTTACAGGCTGACGGAACAGCTCCTGGTATGGGCTTAGCACAACCTGCGCTCGCTCAGAGCAGCGCATGTGCCTGGCCACCTAAATGTGGGACCAGAAAGACTGTCCAGGAACAATGTTCCGGCAGGGGAATGGTCTCTACACCCACAGACAGTCCAACTGCTGTGGAAGACATTCGGCAGAGCGGAAATAGACCCTTTTGCGTCTCAAGAAAACGCTTACTGCCCGGAGTTTTTCTCCAAGAGCAGGGATGCGCTGGCCCACGTCTGGCCCCGCTGCCCGCTCTATGCTTTTTCCCCCGTCGCGCTCCTACCTCAGGTGTTAGAGCGGATCAGGGAAAGCGGATGCTCAGTGCTAGTGGCTCCGTTCTGGAAGAACCAGATTTGGTTCCCAGTTCTGATGCAGCTGACGAGCGCTGCCCCATGGCCAATACCAGTGAGGAGGGACCTCCTCTCTCAGGCCAGGGGCTCGATATGGCATCCTCGCCCGGAGCTTTGGTCCCTACATGCGTGGGCCATAAACGGGTACCCACTGATCTCCCACAGGGGGTGTTAAACACGATCATGCAGGCTAAAGCCCCCTCTACGAGGCGGCTCTATTCCTAAAAATGGTCTGTGTTCTTTAGCTGGTGCACAGCACGCGGCTTTTCACCCCAGGGTTGTGGAGTAACAGAGGTTCTCTCCTTCCTACAAGAGCTACTGGATAAGGGCAGAACCCCATCCATGTTCAAAGTCATACTCAAACCAAGGCACAGGTACGTTCCTAAATCCCTCAACACACCGTTCAGGGCCCAGGTGATTTCCCTGTCCGCCCTACCGGTCTCTAACGAGGAAAAGGACGCCAGCTTCCTTTGCCCGGTCAGGGCATTAAGGGCTTGTGTCTCGCACATCTGTCTTCAGACAGACAGAGCAGCTCTTTGTTTCATTCTACGGACGTTCTAAGGGACTTGCCGTGTCGAAACAGAGCCTATCCAGATGGATAGTCGATGCTATAGCGCTGTGCCTTGGTTTGCAGAATGAGTACTGCATATCTTGCCATGCCTGCACACGCTCTGGTTCGCTCCGGCGATAAAAAAACAGTGAGCTAGCCTCTCGAAGCTATATTTATAGCCCAAGACCACTAGGGGCGATCGCCCATGAGTGCAAAATGAATGGGAGTCTATGGGGCTAGACGGCTAAATTTGTCTCTTTCACCCGATTGCCGTTGAGAAATCTCAGATTTGATTGTAGGTTTTGCAAGTTCAACATGGGCTATAGGTTGAAAGTTGAATGAACAAGTACTTATGTCCTTTCGATTTCTTACAGGTTGAGTTGTTGTTGCCCATAACACGCTAGCATTCTGCTAATGAACACTGATTGGTCAGTCAAGGACTGATAACGACCAGAGATACTGCTTGAAGGCATCGTGGCAACAATGACAACAAACAAAACAAAAACTCTTCTAGCACGTGTATTTACCTGTGTCTGCTGTGTTGTCGATGCCTCGAGAGAAAACAAAGTGCAGAGCGCGAAAGCACCAAAGTGACTGAAGGATTTCCATAAAGCAGTATCTCTGGTCGTACGATGTGTATGACGTCATTGACATTTTAAAAGACTTTTTAAAGCAAATGACTCTAAAGTCACTCTAAAAGTAAGTGACTAAAAAATCTAACACCCATCAATGTGAAATTTCTTTGCATCTCCTTTCGAATACAACATTCAAATTACTAGACAAAAAAATATATCCTGAGAAAAGTGGATTTTGATGGCTGTAGCGCCATAGACCTCCATTCATTCTGCACTCGTCCTGTGAGCGCCCTCATATGGAGCCAGAGTGGAACTGCAACCAGTTCAGAATCCGGAAGTTTACTGAGAGTGAAACTTCTCCCCTTATAAGTTATTAGACATTCTCTGACTACGCCTTGATCAGATTCTGAACGATGACCCCAAAGGTTCACAGTCGTTTTGTCTTCATGGGTCACGCTTCATTTCATTTGGAAACATTAAGCAGTTTTTATTTACAAGCTTCAAGCTTAAAATATTCTATACTAGAAGATGTGTCATAGCGCCCCCTACCGTATAACACTAAAAACATGGATAGCAGGAAAATTCAGTAAGAGTAATGTAGATTTAAAGTAAATTCCTATGTACACTACCAGTGGACTAGCCTACACAAAAATTCAGATACACAGATTTAGAAACTTTTTTTTTTTTTAAAAATAACATTCAAAAATAATCAAATAATCAAAAGAATTATAAAAAATATAATAAAAAATAATATTTTTATAATATTATAAATATTATAATATACATTATAAATTATACATATTTTTAATATTTTTTAGTCAATATTATTTATATTTAGTAGGGTACTCGATCAAAAGTGTTAACACAACTACAAGCCAAGAATACTTTGAATACTTAATTATACTTTTAAGTATATCTCGATCAAAAGATGGAGTACAAGTACAGGCCAAATATACTTGGACTTTTCTCTCAGTATAAGTCAAGTACATGTGTAATTTTAAATATATTTCTGAGAAGTATATAAAGTATATTTTTGAGAAGTATATAAAATGGAGACTGAAAGTATGCTTTCTTATTTTTAGTTGAAAAAAGTATACTAATAGAACACTTGAATAAACTCTGTGTACAAGGTAAGGTTCAGTTCCATGCTTATTTTCGTTACTCGATAAGCTCTTCCACCCGAAAGCTTGTTACTATATAAACATTGTTACGACCCTGCGCTTTCTTTCCTCGCCTGCTGGTGGCGTTGTTCTTCATTGAGAGTGCAGGAGATCGCACACACCTGTTCCCTGCTTCCACCTAATCAAGGAGAGGATAAAACCTTGGCCTCCACCACTCTTCTTCGCTTCGTCCAGGGGATTGACGCCCTCTGGAGAAGTCACTTTTTGGCGTGCCTTTATTTATTTACAACCCATACCAACCTTTTCTCTTCCCCATTTGGATTATGATTTTTCCCCTTTGATTTTGAACCCTAGACTTTGTTATATTAATTTATCTGTATTTTGAAGAGTAATAAAAACTTGCAAGTCATTTCAGTGTACTTGTATCCTTTATGTACGGTCGAAACGAGCTGGCCGTAACAACATGACCATGTTAGTTTATAAGACAGTGTGTAATATTATGTTTTAAAAGTATTTAATAAGCTACTCAATCAAAATAGTAAACAAAAGTACAAGCCAAGAATACTTAGAATACTTAATTATACTTTTAAGTATATCTCGATCAACAAGTATAGGCCATTAGTCTTTAGAAGTATCATTAGAAGTACATAAAGTATATTTCTGAGAAGTACATAAAAAGTAGACAAAGTATACTTTCTTAATTTTAGTTTAAAAGAAGTATACTAATAGCACACTAGAATAAACTTCTTTTTCATAGGGGAAATCACATGGTCTCTTTTCTAAGTAAATTAGGTAAATACCAACCCCATGTAACTTCCTGTTTATTAAATAAAAGTATTATTAATTGTATTGTCCAACAGGCACATATAGTCCCAAAGGCTGCCTTTGTTATTAATACAATCTGCCTGTGTCATGTAATACTCTTTCAGACACCCATTATGTGTTCTGAACCCGCAAACGTCTCGGTTACATATGGTAACCCTCATTCCCTGAGGGAGGGAACGGAGACGTATGTCGTGGTGAACGACAAATAGGAATCTCGCTAGAGAGGCCAATCTATTTCGAGTGAAACTAAAACAATCCAATACACATTGGCGTGCAATCATTTGCATCAGCTGTGCAGCCTCGCAGCGCGGGTATTTAACGAGCAGCTGGTGCGGTTGCACTTCAGTTTTTTGCTGAGGAGCCAAGCCTGAAAAAGCTGGTCGCCCCGGTGGGTAGCAGCAGATGTGGCGACGGGACGTACGTCTCCGTTCCCTCCCTCAGGGAACAAGGGTTACCATATGTAACCGAGACGTTCCCTATCATCCGGTCACTACGGCGTACGTCGTGGTGAGCGACGAATAGGAATAACTACCAAACCCTATCCAGCGCCCTGTGTAAGCCTCCACACCTTCTTGCCTGGAAGGACGATAGGAGAGGGCTTACACCGAGAGTATCCGTCACTGTTGTTCCGTGATAACCCACACAGTGAGATTATTGGATAACACTGGAAAAGCATGCCCGATCTGAGGGAGGGGAACACTGCGGGAGCCACATTCTTAAGGAGAGTTTTTGGGAACAGACATTATGGACTAACCCGCCTAACATTATGGACTAACATTATGGACTAACCCGAGGGTTGTACTGCATATGAATAGTGGGTGGCTTAGCCCAAGGGAAAGACACAGGCTTCAGTTTAGGAGCAGCCATGGAGAATATACACATATGGGATCCCCGTAGGGTCACACATATGGGACCCAGCCTAGACCCAGTTCTCAAGGATTCAGCGGATAAAGGCCTGGCACCGGACGCTTCGCCATGTCTGGGCCGGGGGTGTTGGAGGACTCAACAGGTTTGACTCTGGAGCAATAAGGATGCACAGTAGGTTGCAGCAAGCCGACAGAGCCGGTACTCTCAGTGCTTCTACCCGTTTAGGGTGAGAACACGGGAGGACACGGGCTATACACATAGGTTATAGTATCTAGCGAACGTGTTAGGTGTCACCCAGCCCGCAGCTCTACAGATATCTGTTAGCGAGGAGCCACGTGCCAGCACCCATGAGGATGCAACGCCTCTCGTGGAGTGTGCATGCAACCTGAGCGGGCAGGGCACACCTTGAGCTTGGTAAGCCAAGGCGATGGCATCCACTATCCAGTGGGCCATCCTCTGCTTGGAGACAGCCTTTTCCTTCTGCTGGCCTCCGTAACAGACAAAGAGCTGGTCTTAGGTCCTGACGCTTTGAGTTCTGTCCACGTACATACGCAGAGCGCGAACGGGACAGAGCAATGCCAGGGCTGGGTCTGCCTCCTCCAGGGGTAGCGCTTGCAGGTTCACTACCTGATCTCTAAAGGGAGTGGTAGGAACCTTGGGCACATAGCCATGCCTGGGTCTCAGTACAACATGGTTGTCACCCGGCCCGAACTCAAGGCACGATTCGTCGACCGAAAATGCTTGCAGGTCCCCTACCCTCTTGATCGAGGCCAGTGCAATCAGTAGCAAAGTCTTCAAGGAAATAAGATTTAAGACTGCTGACTGCAAAGGCTCAAAGGGAGCATCCTGAAGTGCTCGAAGCACCAGGTAAAGGTCCCAAGAGTGTATGGAGGGGGGACGAGGAGGATTTAATCCCCCTGAGGAACCTGACGACCAGGTCGTGCTTTCCAACTGTTTTGCCATCTATGTGGTCATGAAATGCTGAAATAGCAGCAGCATGCACTTTAAGGGTGGAGGGAGACCGCCTTAGCTCCTACCCTTGCTGCAAGAAGGAAAGCACTGACCCTATTGAACATTTTCGGGGTCCTCTCTGCGGAAGGAACACCAAATGACGAACAGGTTCCACTTCAAGGCGTACGCACGTCTTGTAGATGGCACTAGCGCAGAAGTGATGGTGTTAAGTACCTCTGGGGGTAAGTCACCTAGAAACTCTGCGTCCCGTCCAGGGACCAGACATGGAGTTTCCAGAGGTCCGGACGCGGGTGCCATAGGGTGCCCCGTCTCTGAGTCAGAAGATCCTTCCTCAGAGGAATGGGCCAGGGAGGGACTGTCATGAGGAGCATGAGTTCTGGGAACCAAGTCCGGGTGGGCCAATAGGGATCCACCAGAAGGACCTGCTCCTCATCCTCCCTGACTTTGCACAGGGTCTGTGCAAGTAGGCTCACTGGGGGAAATGCATATTTGCGGAGGCCTCAGGGCTAGCTGTGTGCCAGTGCATCCGTGCCGAGTGTTCCCTCGGTCAGGGAGTAAAACAACTGGCAGTGGGAGGTCTCTGAGGAGGCAAACAGGTCTACCTGAGCCTCTCCGAATTCTCTCCAGATCAGCTGAACCGCCTGGAGGTTGAGTCGCCATTCTCCCGGGAGCACAGCTCGTGATAGCTCGTCGGCCACACGATTGAGCACACCAGGGACATACATGGCTCGAAGCGACCTCAGATGCTTCTGACTCCAAAGGAGAGCGTAGACCACCTTGACGTTTCATGTACGCAACGGTCACAGTGTTGTCCGTACGGACAGCACGTCTCTGCCCTGTAGCGGCCTCTTTAAAGGGCTCAGAGCGAGGCATACTGCTAGCAACTCGAGGCAGTTGATGTGCCAATGCAGTTGGGGGCCCGTCCACACCCCTGACACCGCATGCCCGTTGTACGTGGCACCCCAGCCAGTGGCAGAGGCATCTGTGAATACTACAGCATGCCTGGACACCTGTTCCAAGGGGACTCCTGCCCGAAGGAACGAGGGGTCTGACCACGGGCTGAAGGTCTGGCGGCACTGCCTCGAGTTGCTAGCAGTATGCCTCGCTCCGAGCCGCCTAAAGAGGCCGTTACAAACTACTGCGGTGGAACTCTAGCCTGGAAATCCAGACCTATAAACTCGCTGAGCAAATTAAACTTGTGCTCTCGCGAGAACTCTGGATTTCCAGGGTAGTGGAGCCCTGCGCTTCAGACAATCACAGATAGGTCTGAAGCGCTTTAGCTAATCACAGACAGGTCTGACTCGGGTGCTAAACCAATCAAAACTTCCAAATCAGCTGGGGGGCGGGACGTTCAAACCACGCTTTGACAAAACGTTTGACAAACGTTTCAATATTTTAGTGAATGCTCATATTCTATGTAAGAGCATAGCTTATGTAAGTAAGCTATGCTCATATTCTGATTTTAAATTGAAATGGGTCATACCATGAATTTTACCAGAGCAGTGAGCAGTTGTAGTAAAGTGCAAACTCGGCTCAAGGACTCTGGAGTTAATGCATGGATGGAGCAAGAACAATGTAAGTGTCTAAAATGCATGCACACAGTTGAGTTTAATTCTTTAGTTTGCCCTCTTTAACTATGGAGTTAAACTAAATGTACAAGCAAACTTTGTTCGAAGTTGAAATAACCTCAACATTAGCAACAACAGTGAAATAAGATCGCATGATTTAGGCCTATCTGTCAGTCAGATGCACTTAAAAGTGTAGCTCGTTGCTATAGCAATAGTGGGCTTCTGGGACATTTTCGGTAGAAAAAAAATAGCCTTTAATTTAACATGTTAAACCGTACTCTGCTTTATTGTTTTACAGGCATTTTTCTATTTATACTATTTTAATCCATATTTTCTTTAATGAGACATGTATTACATGTAACGTTCATGTAACCAGAGGGTAATGCTGCCAACGTTGGTTCGAAAATATGTGAAATAAGTAGGGCTGTTAATTTGTAGTTGTTCATTTAAGCCATTAGTTGACTAATCACATATTAATTGAATTAGTTAAATATATACTGGAGAGACTAAACCACAATAAGCCTATTCCGCCCTCAAGCGCACGCATGAAGTTTGCCGCAAAGAACCGGCAAAAGTATTGATTATGAATGTGTCAAATATAGCAAGGAGACATTTTAATTGTTTATTAATTAACTGGTATCTTCTGTGTCAGTGTCGGCTGCATAGATGAAGTTGACGATGCGGACTCGCCATCTTCGGTGTATTGTGAACGTGCCTATAGAGAGAAATGCACATTTTTTTCGGATTACATAAGCAGAGAGTAGGCTATCTGTTTCTTTTCGGTTTTAATTGTTTTGTTTAACCCCCTGGGGTCGACGGTATCGCCGGCGATACCAGCTCGCTTTTTTTCAGTTCAGTTCAAAAGAAATTAATTTTGCTCTGTGCACTTTGATATTACAAGCAAGTTTCATACATCAATCGATTCTGTTAAGTGTGTATTATTTTTGTGTATACTCACAATAAACGTGATGCGAGTTCTGCCTTCTCTCTGTCAGTGAAGACCATTCTGAAACGCGTCCGAAAATGAACTGTAACTCAGCGAATACTCAATCAAACAGACATACAGATACACAGGCATGAAGCTTGAATTCTATTCTTTTAAATGAGGTAATTTATATAAAAAACAAATATTCTCATCTTGTGAAATCTGTATTAAAAAGGAGCGATTCCAGTCGAGCTAATTAGAGCTAATTCAAATGTAATGTGACTCCGCCCACGGAGAGCGCGTGCTATTCAAACGCAAACTACTGAGGCAATCCAAGCAAACCTGTGAACGCCCCCATCTCAGCTCGAGAAAACACAAGTTTATTCAGATCATTGTAGCCTACGTGTTTACACGATCTGGCAGCGCTGTGAGAAATATTAATAATGGAAAATCTACCTCAGAGTGCGGGTATTGCAGGAGAGAGGATCCGAATATGTAGTAAGTTTTTTTTCCTTCTCAAGTTAATCGCGTTTCTGTGAATGAATGAACGGCAGCCACAGAGATGCGCGCTGTTTACCACAGCTCACAAAAAGACAGTTTAAATTTAAATTGTGTCTCTGTGTGAATGAATGGTGATGTTTTAGCAAACTGTATTGCCGTACTGAGTTGAGTAAAAATCGACAGAAATATGTTGAAATAAAATGTAGGCTATTTGTATAAGCAACGTTTTAAACTGAAAATTAACATTTATATGCCCTAATATTTCATAAAAACAACGTTACAGTCAGGCCGCTCAGGCGTTTCTGTTTGTGTATGAATGTTTCGGTTTTAGCAAACTGTATTGCTATACTGAGTTGAGTAAAAATCGACAGAAATATGTTGAAATAAAATGTAGGCTATTTGTATAAGCAACGTTTTAAACTGAAAATTAACATTTATATGCCCTAATATTTCATAAAAACAACGTTACAGTCAGGCGTTTCTGTTTGTGTATGAATGTTTCGGTTTTAGCAAACTGTATTGCTACACTCAGTAAATATCGACTAAAATATGTTGAAATAAAATGTATTTGTATAAGCAACGTATTAAACTGCAAATTAACATTTATATTTCTTATAATAAAAATGAAAGACCTATGTTACAGACATATGAAAGACAACATTTCGTTGATTAGTTTTGGATAGATTATACATTTTTAATGTAAAATATCTGCCACCTCAAATAAGCTTTTGTTTGCTTATGTTAAATATAATATGTTTTGTCAAAAATAAAGTTATCAAATAATCAATCAAATCCTTAACTTTTAAATATGTATGATAAAATGTATACTTTAGTTTTTACAAAGAAAGATTACACTTGAATTGTTGTTGTAATTGTAACCTTTTTAATAAAAAATATATTTACAAGGTAGATGTAAACAAACTATTAAAAGGTAAATATAAGCCTTTTCTTTAAATAATTCTTATTGTGTTTTATTAGTGACAAATTTGGGGAGAGGATGAATAATCCAAAACTGAAAATACAGTATGAGAATTAACTGCACAATTACTAGACATGTTCTCCTTGGATATTATAGGCCAAATTGCAAGCACAATATGTGGAAAAATAAAAAAGAATTGAGATGCTTCCAACTGTTGCTCTTGCATTCTTGTGGCTCAGTGACTCACCTGAATGAATGGCTAATTAAGTATGCGGGCCCCACTGTCTCCTAAGGTGTGAACCACTAAATATGCATGACGCCCACTCCGCATATTGACTTTCCAAACAGAAAGTGCTTTGCAAAATTCAAATCAATGTATTGTGTTATGTGAATGATAAGGCAGGGTGATTTTTAGTTTTTTTAATAACCATGCATAAACATTATTCTCTCAAAAATGCAGACATGTACATTCTTGTTGCTCACATTTCATGGTAGCCCTGTTTGTGCTAAATAGTGTGTACATTTTTTTTGCCATTAATATGTTTATAAGCAACTGAAAAAAGCAAAAATGTCAGGGCATGTCAGAACATCTCAAGGACCCCAAAAGACCCCAGAGGGTTAAAAGTAGACATTTAAAGCTTTCCATAAATATATTTCTCATGGATGTGAGGCGAGTAGCCTATACGCTGAGTTTCGGTTCATTTATGAGACGAGCTTCAGTTTACGTGCAATGCAAGTAATCGCGCCAGCGCCTCCACGTCATGATTTTAGTGGCTGCTATATTTGCTTCTATATTTGCTTTAGTGGCTGCTATATTTGCTTATAAATTATATTTGCTATAATTTATTAAATCCAGGCAATTGGTTGATGAAACATTGATTTAAATTAAGATACAATTTATACAAAACGAAATTCACTTTAAAGGCTTTCTAAACAAAACTTAATGAAGTGGTCAAAATCATGTCTGACCCACTCCATAGTAATTGTCTCCCAGTATTGAGCATCTAATCCTATCTTACCTAACGTATCCCTATCTTGCTGTTCACTTTTCATATAATCAACATAGATTAAATTAAATTTGTAGTTTTCTTATGTCTCATTCGAACTACAGAAATGCGACCCGGTTTGGCAAACTTGCATAGAGTGGTTATAGCAGATATAGGGCTGCAAAGTGAATCCAGAAGTGCCTTTCACCCCAAGTTACTACTTGATGAACCACTGAAACGATTTTGGAAAAAATTTTTTAAGGTAAAGAAATTTTCTTAGTGTTGCTTTAATTAACAATTTTCAGTCTTTCCACCACTGCTTATAGCTCATATATTATCCTCTCATGCAGTTACAGATGCAGTGTTTTGACTGAACCACTTCTACTTCTGCTGCACGAGATGAGAGGACTTTTTTTTATTTTCTTGGTCATGAAAGAGTCTGTGTTTGTGATATATTTCCTTCTTCCTTTCCTGCAAAACGCTCACACTGTCTGGATGTGTTTAAATCTGCACTAAGGATGCGTTTGTGTCACATTTCACACATGCGCACTTCAATAAGCCGACAGAGAGCCGGTTAATGCGTTTACATACAGTGCGAAATCCGGGTAAGAGGCAAAAAAAACGTCTCGGTTACTAGTGTAAGGCCCATCATATTGGTCCAAGTGCCGGTTTGCCAATACACGGGGAAGGTTTCACGTGTTCTGTCCGCACTCATGCAAAGTATTGATTGGTTAGATTTGTAATACATTAATCATATGTATTTACTTGTAAGGCCCGCTATATTGGTCCAATTGCCGGTTCGCCAATACACGGGGAAGGTATCACGTGTTACTGTCCTTTTCTCATGCAAAGTATTGGTTGGTTAAATGCAATACATTAATCATGTATTCTCTCGTAATTTCATCTGACTCCATAAATGAAAGGTTTTAATAATATCTGTGCCTCACTAAAAGTGAGAGAATGTTTGACTATTCCTTTTAACCATTAAATGAACAATGTCAAAATCAGTTAGAATAATCACGTTACAATTTAATATTTCAGATATCAGAAATCAATTCCACAATAAATTCAAATATCTAGTACATGGTTATACATTGGTTACACCAAATAATCTTACCCAGCTTGCACCTGAGATAAAGAGAGAGAAAGGGATAGAGAGAGAGAGAGAGAGAGAGAGAGAGAGAGAGAGAGAGAGAGAGAGAGACAGAGAGAGGGAGAGAGAAAGACCACCTACTCCATTCGTACCCAGCTAAGAAGACCCCGAGCGCCCGAGCACACCTTCCTTTATCCTCCTTTGACCAGGTGATATGGGGGATGGGGGACACCACCCTCAAATGGCTTCCATCCCACAGAAGGGGGGTTGCCTTATCTGGCCTTATCTCTAAACCAGTTTTCTCTAAACTTCTATAAACCTTATATCCTTTTATTTTATCTATCTGGATATGAGATATCTGTACCACTCACTTTGAGACATTTCAAATGACACCAAAAGCATAAAAGTCAATGATAAACATTCACATTAAACCATGTTCTTGTGTGAGTTCTTTGTTTCTGAGAGGAAGAAAGGCTGTATGGGGGAGGTCGAACGCTAATTAGCCAGCAGGGCCATTTTGTCCCATAGACCAGTATTTTCAGTCTTACAGATTCCCTCCTTGATCCCGTGGGTCACATTCTGATGAACACTTACGGGGTCACAGTAAGACGTTTGTTATAATCCTTTAAGATGTAGCACAAAAATTGTCTTTGCAATGTTGGCATCTGTAGAAGCTCAGTGGGCTGTGTTCACCTGCAGAACACCTGTTCTAACCAGGTGTATAGCTTGAGATCAGCAGGTGGATGAATGCGTTCAGGTTCTCTTCCTGTAATCCTGTGATTGTAAGCAAAGTTCGTAAAGTCAATCTGGACCTCTTGTGACTTGATCAGTTGACGTGTCATTCTTTCATGGAGAAACTTCCGCTGGCACCTTCTCCACGATGATGATCTTACCATTTTTTTACCAACCCTGTCACCTCCAGCGGTACGGTGGTCTGGGCAGACCTCAGTGGATGAAGGGGTTCTCCTTTCACACCTGAAAAGCATCTTAAATGTCCGCTTCACGATTGAGCACATATGAACTTACAGTCGTAAGGAAATGCATAGGAACGCATAATGCAATAAAGCAAAATCATGTCATGTTTAATGTAAAATACCATGTTCATGTCAGTAAATGTGAGTGGTACATTTGGTCTCATTAATTACCTGATTTTTAATTACCACGCCAATAGTACTCATATAGAGGGTCAAGGAAGGACAAAGGAAGATCTTACAAGCTCTTACCCTGTTTCTAGAAACATTTAAATAAATGACATTCTAACAAAACAACCAGTGCTAGGTTAAAACAACATTTCATGAAGAGTATCAGCAAAATTTTGGTGTAACCAAACAGAGATTCAATTGAATTGATGTCCAAAAACATTGTTGCGAGTAAAATGGACAATATACAAATATGCAGAAATCAAAATAAGTTTCAGAAATGTTTGTCTGAATTACTCAAAGGAAATCAAAATAAGTTTCAGAAATTAAAATCAAAATAAGTTTCAGATCAATGGTTTTGTGTGTTTGTATGAGAGTGTTTTTTAGAATGTCAGAGTGTGTTTTTGTCTGCGAGAGTGTGTGTGTGTGTGTGTGTTTGTCTGTGACAGAGAGTGTTTGTGTGTGTTTGTGGGAGAGTGTATTTGAAAGTGTGTGTGTATTGATCTGGCTAAGTCACAGTCGATGACAGAGTTGAATTGTAAACTTTGTAATTGATTGAAGTGCTCGCACTTCAGATTTGTCCGTTTTTTTTGTTTCTGTTATTAGTGGTATGTCTGAGAAATCAGGGGCCCTCTGATCTTCCAATCACCCCAATAACAATTAGAAAGTTTGAACATTTTGAAATTTGATAGCAGGTCTGTCTCTGCTTTATAATTCGCATCATTGACTTGTGACTGTAGCCATTCATATGTATATTTCAGTGTTTTCCCATGAGTTGGCAGTGTGTTGTGAATAGTATGCTATGTGTGTCTCTTTTAGACTCGTGACCATCCTATGTGTGTGAAGCTATCTGGATCTGTTTGTGTGAAGATGACACATCTTCGTATGATGTGTAGTGTTCAGTTGTGAGGGTATAGTGATGGAGGTGTGTGTTCAGTGTTCATGTCTAGGAGATGGGTGGCATCTAATCTATAACAATTGTGTTGCAAATTTCGATCCAGTTCTAAACTGGGAGGCCACATTTATGCAGTAATAGTGTGATGAGTGAAAAGGCCTTTTATAATGTCTTTTCACCCATCTCCCGAGTCTAAGGTTATGTTCTAACAATTCCGCTGTCCTGGATTTGCTCCAGGTGGGCTCCTGCCCCTCCTGGCATCTGTCTTTCGAGGATTTTGCAGAAGTAAGCCTGATACAGAAAACAGAGGAGAGCGAACCACAGATAATTCCAATATTTCAAAAGCATTAAATTCAGACGTGTAGAATTCTTTTACTTGTTCCATTATCATGTCAGTAGCAATTTTAATTCCAGATGTCACATGAAACCGAGTTTCATTGACCACGTCTGAATTGTTGCTGTTGTTCCAGAGTGTGGTGACACCTGAAGCTGCTTTTTCAGTTCAGCCTTCAGTCCGCTGCATGTGCAATGCTCATTGCTTTCTCTCATTACAGCCAAAAACTGTGGTACTCCTGTCTTCTGTTTAGCATTTCACACCCTCCTCCTAAATTTACTTCTTTGATTAGATTGCATTTTAGTTGTTGCACAATTTGGTTTGCTATTACTTGTGCCACAATTCTAGCCGTGTTTTCTAACGGTGAAAAATAAAGGCATACCCCTCCCCTTTTTTGGCACTGGGTAGCACACAAATGAAATTCTGTCTCAGAAATTCAATTTTAATGATGAAAGTCACACTTCTCCAATTATTATCCTGCTCGGCGAGTGTAATATACTGTTTATTATAATTCAAGTTATAATATAATTATATTCTTTAACAATACAAGTCAAATTATATTGTTTTCGGTCTCTGAAGAATCTCTGGAACAACTTAACGCATGGTCAAATCTCTGCTTGTTCTCATGTCAATACATTTGAATATGAAAAGGCTTTTGGCTCAGGACTGATAAGATGTACATTGGCTGTTTCTCTTTTCTCTTTGCTAGGTTTCAAATACCTTTTCTTCTCATTTAGTCTTTTTAAATGGCCATTATAACGTTTGATTATTCTATTTACTCTCACTTTATATTTTCCGTTTATAGATAAGGAAACTATATCGCTTTGCAGTCCTTCTCCTAAGGATGCACGACACAACCTCGCCAGTCTGACTTATCAAAACAGAGGTAATTGGCTAAATATCTGATATTTGCCGTATTCACACATACAAAATAACAGACACTTAAATAGCTCCCTTGAATGCCACCTCAGGAACTTAATTCAATCGTTTCAATTACGATTAAAAGACGTTAGCTAATCAACTTACTTTTCTTAAAATGGCTTTGGTTTAGTCAAGCTCGTGGTATATCCACGTACACTTATCTAAAAGAAAATTAAATTAGAACAGAGGTTATGGAACGCACCCGAATCCAGGTTGATCAAACAGCATTTGCTGATTCTGGACGGAAATAACTCGCCCCCCTCATTCAAGTACACTTGAATCTGATATCCAGCATTAGTCGTCACTAATGTCTGGCGCAAACTTGTGGAAATAAACGAATCAGGTAATCTATTTGGGAAAAATAATTGCAGAGCAATCCAGAATGAGTTCAAACGTGACAATATTTCGTTCTCTGAACCCTTAAATATGAAAAGGTTTTTGTTTCAGGATTAATGAGATGCGTTCGCAGTTTCTGATTTTCAAATTCATTGTGAATCACATTATAGCCACCAAATTCCGCATAGACACACGTGTTTAATTCAGTTTACACAGGATACATGGCTTAGAATACAACATCTACAACCTTTACCTAAGTGTTCCAAATACACTCACAGCAAAGCAATAGAATACAACATCTATATCACCTTTGCTTAAGTGTTTCAAATACACTTACAGTAAAGCAATCCTGTGTTTGAACAATAAACTTTAAATTAGCCTATGTGCATGCTGTAGCACAAACAACAACAGCTTAAAGTTTAAGCTTTTAAATGCAATATAGAGTTTATCAAGATTAGTTTAGGTTTAGTATATTAATGTTTTCAATGTGGCTTTTGGGCCTACTAGTCAGTTAAACACAAAAGGGGTTAAGCGTTTTGAACGCAGCATGGCTTTAGCATTTAGCATTAGCCTTGAGCGTTTTGAAAGCAACATGGACAATAGCATTTAGCATTAGCCTTGAGCATTTTTAGCCTGTAAATCATATCATCCTGTTTTCCCAAAATTTTCTTTTCATAAACAATGCATCGATCTGGCTTTTTATTTATAAAATCACGTGTTTTCCGATCGTTTACAAACTTAGATTGTTTTCTGTGTTTTCTGTTAGTTTGCTCATTCTCTTCACGTTTTGCTAGTGTTTAAACAAAGCCAGTACAACAATGGCCGGAAAACATGCGGCTGATTTTAAAACTTTTAGGCTTTACTTTTTCGGCTCTTCATCGAGTTATTAATTATTTGGAAGATGTTATTCTCACTTTAGGTTTTGTTTCTTGTTGCTTAGGAAAAACAAGGAGATCTTTAAAATCTAATACACAAGGTTTTTCATTCTTCATCTGGCTGACGCATCACGTTTCTACAAACATTTCTTCAACACTTCTATAAAGGGCAGAAAAAGTTTACTTACCATAGCGGCGGAAGAAAGAGAAGATGTTCAAACTTCGTGCTGATTTTGGAATCCCAATACTTGCTGGAAAGGACGTTTCTCGTGAAACTGCTTTGATCTGTTTTGAGATCACGTCTCGAGGTCACCATTTTGTAAGGCCCGCTATATTGGTCCAAGTGCCGGTTCGCCAATACACAGGGAAGGTTTCACGTGTTCTGTCCTCACTCATGCAAAGTATTGGTTGGTTAGATTTGTAATACATTAATCATATGTAGTAACTCGTTAATTCATCTGACTCCATAAATGAAAGGTTTTAATAATATCTGTGCCTCACTAAAAGTGAGAGAATGTTTGACTATTCCTTTTAACCATTAAATGAACAATGTCAAAATCAGTTGGAATAATCACATTGTAGCAATTTAATATTTCAGATATCAGAGATCAATTCCACAATCAATTCAAATATCTAGTACATGGTTATACATTGGTTACACCAAAGAATCTTACCCAGCTTGACCTGAGAGAGAGAGAGAGAGAGAGGGACAGAGAGAGGGAGAGAGTAAGACCACCTACTCCATTCGTACCGAGCTAAGAAGACCCCGAGCGCCCGAGCACACCTTCCTTTATCCTCCTTTGACCAGGTGATATGGGGGATGGGGGACACCACCCTCAAATGGCTTCTATCCCACAGAAGGGGGGTTGCCTTATCTGGCCTTATCTCTAAACCAGTTCTGTCAGGACCACTACCGTCAAATATGATTGACAATTTGCATTCAGTTTGGATTGGCGGTATGGTTCTGTTCTGGCCGAGAACTCCCTGCGCATCCATGCAGCCTAGCATGGATAAGAGCAGGGAGAGCAGCAATAATCCCCCAAAACAAAACCATATGCCAATATCCCCCAAAACCAACTGACAGCGCAATCTGGATGCTTTTGTAGTTACCTGAGTGAGCCAAGGCAACAAGCATGTTGCCAATACCCGAAAAGCTTGAGCAACAGCATGCTACCAACAATACCAGCAACAAGCATGTTGTCAATACCCGAATGTTTGGCAGTAAACATGCATATTGCAATGAATGACATCCACCTGAAATAAAGAAGTGAAAATTAGATATCAAAATGAATCAGCTGCTTGCTTGTTGTATATCCGCAGTCCAGTTCCAGTTTCTTTGAGTGACGCCTGTGGACTAGAGATGAGAGATGGAGATTTAATTTCAATTATCTTTTTCATTGGAAATAAGTACTGAAGTACACAATACTGAAGTAATCCGAGTGGAAACTTCTGGTTCACACAAAATTAGCAACACTGAATTAGAATTAGCTGGATGGTTAAATGTAACAAGCGTGATGCTGATGCTTGGATACATTTACTCACAAATATGTAGATTTGAATAAATTCCGATCACTAGACAAGTTATTTGTTGACGTGCACTGCGTACACTGTCACCTGTCAATGACGTCATAACCTTGTTATACTTGGTTGTAGTTTACTTCTGTAGAAAAGAGAAAAATTCTAAAAAATTATACACACATTTTGTTATTATAATTTTTACACACTACCCCACCACGACTGAGGCTGATAGAATGGTTACATCCTGATTTTAGCATCATATGTTGAGCTCTATAGATCCAATCTAATTGGGGAAGCATCACACCAAGCTGGAGCAAGCAAGGACACATGGCAACAAGCGTGTTGCTGTAGCCAATTTAACAATTGTATGGGATCTATTGGGGGAAGCTACACCCCTAGCGGCAGCAAAATCTGATACAAGCATGTTGTATAATCGCGGAAATATTGCTAAAACTAGTGTAGTTTGGCAGGGGAAGCCTACACCCTACAGCAATAGCTCCGACTAGAGGCAACAAACTAATACAACAAGCATAGTGTGTAAATCACAGAAATGGAAGCTTTAGCTAAGTTCTGCCAGGAAGACTCAATCACTACGTCATTGCTACCTTCATCTCTATCCAATCACGTCTTTATACTTTCTGTATAAAAGATGGTACTTACTCATGTTTGAGTTCGCAGATGCCGACGCGACATCAACCTCCACCCTCCCCACCACCACCAGGATGGTCCTGTCTATACCTTCTAGGGGGTCGGCTGCGCCCCTGCCTTCGTCTTCAGGCAGGAGATGCAGATCCGCTACCCTCGGATTACGAACTATGGACGGGGCCTACGCCAAAGAACTTTACAATGCTTGCTGGGCTGCCAATAAAAATATGCTTGTTACATCACTTTATCTTCCGAGTCTTTCTGGTAGAACTATTGCTAAAACTAGTGTAGTTTGGCAGGGGAAGCATACACCCTACAGCAATAGCTCCGACTAGCAGCAACAAACTAATACAACTAGCATGTTTGTATAATCATAGGACTAGTATTAAAACTAGCGTAGGCCGGTCAGAGAAGCAAACACCCTCTAGCTCTGAGTCAGATGCAGTGTGCAGTGCGCAGCTAAGCAATGACATACAATGTGCTTCCTCATTAATGAACATGATTTCTGCTCCCGTCCTACGGATTCCTTCGGCTGTGGAGGTGAAGATGACGACTCCCATGATTCCACACTCCTTCACAGGACCATCAAGCTACAATGTTGTTAGTGTTGTTGAATACCAGACCTCTGCGGTGAATGTACTGTGTATTTTGCACAAGTATGTTACCGATATCTAGATAGCTTTAGCCACAAGCATGTAGTAACTTTAACACATTATGTTGCAATAATCCAATGCAACCAGATAGCATAAACAACGCTTGATTACTATAGCATGTTGCTGAGGACAGTATGCACAAGTATGCACGAAGTAACAAACACATATTCGATAACATTGCTCTAGCAACCACCATACAGTACTGATAGCAATGTTGCTGAAATGACAGCATATTACACTGATGCCTGAAAAATTTAGCAAAGCATGTGACAATGACACCAGGTATAAGCCTAAAACAAAGCCATGTTCCAAATCACGACTGGGCTAAATAACCTTAAAAATAAAATAACCATGTTTCAATAGCAACTAACATATTTTAAAACAGCAGTTTTTAATAGCCACTAGATAGCCTTAGAACAAGCAGTGTTTCAATAATATATATATATTTTTTTTTTTTACTTATACACAGCTTAAATATACCACCATGTTAAATTTCATCCTATAAAGATGCAAGCCTTTAAAAAACAAACAAACAATGCATTAAAATGAAAGCATGGTATACAATACACTGTAGCTTTAAGAACGACGTGTTTCCAAGAACTAGATAGACCAAGTATGTCCGAAGTGAGTCAACTGAATTGTGACTGTTTACGGCCTTTTTTAAAGCTGTGCCACAGCAGAATTATTCCGTTTGCACCATGAATTGTTAATTCATATCAATCAGCTGCTTGAATCTGTGCTGCATAGTGCTAAAAGCACAGCGTGTGCAACGCGATCAGTTGCCAATGACAAAACATAGTAACGCACATAGCCAATATGATCGCATAAGCCTAGCAAGAGCATTTTAATGAAAACGACTAAGTTAGATTAGCCCAAGCCACACGTATAGCATTAGCAACAAGCATGTTGCCATTACCCTGATAGATTTTAGCAATGAGCATTAAAAAGGAACTTCGCTTAGCTTTGTGAAGACTTTCAGAGATGAATGGAGAATGAATCACATCGAGTCCTGTGTTAATAATGCAGCGATGCGAGCAGCAATGCAGACTGAGGTCACTTCCAAATCAGGAAACATGATCAATGCGGCAAATCTCGTGTTCAAGTTTAAGATGAATCTGAGGTGAAATCCTTGTGGGGAACTAATTCCTCTTGCTAAATACCCGATTGCACGGTTCCTTGTGAGATGATGTTGTTTGCCTGCCGAATTCCGCCATTTAATTAGCTCCTGAGAACGCGATAGCTGCTGATAACACTAAAGGAGCTTAGATATGTATTCGGTGATAGGTGTCGTATTCCTATAGGTAGATGTGGATCATCTGATGCGAGCTTGACTAACGTGACCTGCCAGAACTAACGCTACGCTTGATTTTTCTCTAAACTTCTCTAAACCTTATTTCCTTTTATTTTATCTATCTGGATATGAGATATCTGTACCACTCACTTTGAGACATTTCAAATGACACTAAAAGCATAAAAGTCAATGATAAACATTCACATTAAATCATGTTCTTGTGTGAGTTCTTTGTTTCTGAGAGGAAGAAAGGCTGTATGGGGAGGTCAAATGCTAATTAGCCAGCAGGGCCATTTTGTCCCATAGACCAGTATTTTCAGTCTTACACTAGCGTAACCTCGGTTCTCTGAGAGTAAGGAACGAGTATTGCGCAATTTAGCTTCAATATTCATGAGAAAAGGAGTTTTTCCCATAGCGTAGGCAAATTTACGCAATACGAGAGACCTCTCGAAAGGGAACGTCTTGGTTACTAACCTCTGTTCTCTGAGAGTAGGGAACGAGTATTGTAAGTTAGCTTACACTATGGGAAAAACTCCTTTTCCTATTTTGAAGCATAAGTTAACTTACGCAATACGAGAGACCTCTCGAAAGGGAACCTTTCCTTATCCTTAAGCCGGTTATGACCCTACTCCGATTAAAGAAAATGGGTTTCCGCGTTTACATGACTACATGCGTTGTCGGCTTATTAAGCATAATCGGATGTTTTTAAATAAACACTGACAAAAAAACTATACAAGTTTTAGGGCTGGAATATAAAGCGTTCACAGGCAAATTTGCTTTACATATTTCCCTGACGTCGAAATCAGCACATATAAATGTCAGGAAACATGATTCCTGGCTGCATGTCAATATCCGTGGATCACTGGATCTTTGGTAAGTGTAAGGAGCACTATATTGACTTTTTTTTTACTCGCGATTTTGCGGTTTCCCCTATTAAATCCAGTCACGCAGCAGCTCTTCTGCCAATCAGTCCGTCAATGCATACCCTCTATTGAGTGCCCATTCACTCATGCATCAGCTGAGCTACTGTCATTGCATATGTAGTGTACATGCGGTCTATCTATAATCTATCTATAATCGGATACCGCTACAGTGTAGTCTATCTATAATCTATCTATAATCGGATACCGCTACAGTTTAATTCGAAGTTGTTAGTTGCTCTGCCCATTTCACCACGGACTGTTTTTCTAACCTGGAACAATATCAAGCAGCCAGGCTTCTCTCGGCGTCTCAAACAGACGAAGGGAAGGGGGCAATTTCAACTAATGTTATATTCCCGCAAGCGGTAAGTAGTAATTTTATTAACGACAATTTACACTGTGTTATCTAGATCCAGCGCGATATTGTTTTTTCCTCGAGAGACATCGTGGCTTGCAAACGAGCGAACGAAGCATGGCAGTTGCTCAATGTACAAATGAACACAAAAGTATTTTTTTAGTTCCTTCATCCGAGCCTCTGGAGAACCAGTGGGTTATGTGAATTTCTGAAGTGTAATTGTTCAAGTTCAGACAGATAATCTTTCTCTCAAAGTCGTTCAACACTGTTTATGCATCAGTGAATCGCGTTGCAGTGATAAGATCTTCATTCACGCGATCAACAGGCTGTCATCTGCTCAATGCTGGAATAATCTAAATACTTAAAAAACTTCTCATGATTCGTTAATCCCAATAGCTTTAATAGTAAAAACGCATAAAAGCTGTAATAGTAAAAGTTTTCCAGATAGTTCTACATGTGACGCCAGATATTTCATATGCAAGCATGTCAGCCAATCACAGCAGTGGGCAACAACACTGAAGTCTCACAGCCTACACGCCCCTTCAAACAGAGTGTTCAAATCAATGGATGAAATTAGGCTAGGAAATATGCCTTTTATTTCTAAATTATAACAAATTTTGATCTAAAAAACATACTAACATTATAAGGGCACCCCAGGAAACATTATAAAATAATAAAATAATCCATTCTACGGCACCTTTAACATTGTTTTTTTAAATAAATACATTAAGACATACCTTTGATGAAAAGCTGTGTGCTTGGATTTTGATGTGCCTTTGTGATGTAGCAGACGTACTTTCCTGCATCACTGTACTGAAGTTTGTTGAGTTTGAGTGAGAAGTTTCCTTTCATATACTCATTAGGAAAGGTTTCAGCTCTGTTCTTGTATGCCGGATCCTGCTTCTCTACTGAACCTTTACCCTCAAGTATGTCATAAACGTTTTGGCTGCTGTTATGTCTCCAATAAACCGTTATATCTTCATGTTTAAAGCCATTGTCAATGGAAGAACAAGGCAAGACAGCGAAGCCTCCAATACTACCCTCAACAGTGGCCTGCAGACACACTGAAAATAAGAGAAAATGAAGGATTAAGGTTTGAAAATCAATTCCACTGCCTTCCTGATTAAAAAAAGAATAATATTTCAGTTACTGATGTGTTATATAAAAATAGTTAGACTTAGACATTGAAAATGGCAGAAAATGTGGTTCCATGCTACACTCACCTTTGTCTATCAATACTGCAAACACACATATATAGAAGCTGAAAAATACATCAGAGGCAACATAAAATAACTAACATTGCAAAAGTGACTATTTGCACCAGGTATACACATCAATGGCCACACTTGTCTATTTGCACCCCAGTAGTACATGTATTGGTGTTCTGCACTGGAGGCTATAGCAAATGCTTTTAGTGTTAATGACGTTAGTGTTATTGGCTTTCCAGAATAGCTTAGCTGATTCAGTGCTGACCTGTAAAACTGCAGCATTTTTGGTGCAATGACACAGCACAAACTACTGCAGCAGAGCAGAGGAAGGCTTTAGGTCCTCAAGACCTGCACCTTTTCAAAACTAATCAAAAGTGCCCTCTCAACAATTATCATCATTAAATGAATAGTTCACTTTAAAATGAAAATTCTGTCATCATATACTCACCCTCATGTTGTTTCAAACCTGTATGAATTTCTTTCTTCTGCTGAACAGAAAGGAAGATATTTAAAAGAATGTCAGTAACCAGGCAGTTTCTGGGTCCCATTGACTTCCATACAGTAGTAGGAAAAAAATATACTATGGAAGTCAATGGGACCCAGAAACTGTCTGGTTAAAGACATTCTTCTAAATATCTTCCTTTCTGTTCAGCAGAAGAAAGAAATTCATACAGGTTTGAAACAATATGAGGGTGAGTATATGATGACAGAATTTTCATTTTAAAGTGAACTATTCCTTTAATATTGTGGTCAATAAAAAAATGCATTTGAATTATAATCAATATGACCAGTATATAGACCAGTAACAAAGTGCTCAAAAGTCAGAAACTTCCCGTTTATTTTTACGTAGCCATAAGTCTGAGAAATCATTGCCATGGCGAGTTGCTATGGGTGGCGTGTGTCTTCGGACTTGACTGACAACGCCTTCTCTATTTTTTTTCTTTTTGTTGTAATTATTATGCTCATTGTAAAAATACTGTAAATTAGTATGAACAGGAACAATGACAGAGAAACTTTGAATGTTTTTCGAACCCAGCCACGCTAGGACAGAGATGGATGCGATGGCTAACGCCTTTTGAACTGTACGCTGATGGAAATGGACTCATCATCTCAGAGGACGTGACGGACGCAAATGAAAAGCAGAGGAGAGCTTTATTGTTACACCTCGCAGGACCAGACGTACAAGATATCTTTTCAACTCTGGAAAACACGGGGGAGGTTACCGACTACGGCGCTGCAGTGACTGCATTGAATTCCTATTTCGTGCCTCAAGTCAACGCGGCATTCGCCCGTCAAGCTTTTCACAAGTTGACTCAGAAAACAGGTGAGACGATACAACAATTTGCTACTCGCCTGCGGCAAGCTGCAAAAAAACTGTGGATTTCAAGCCGATACAGACAATCAGATAAGAGATCCTATTCTTAGTAAATGCACGTCAGATTACGTCCATTGGAAATTATTAGACGAAGGCTCGAGTCTACCTGTTGCTCGCTCAGTAAAACTCTCCTTGAGGGAGAATTGAAGAACAGATGTCAGTCATGTCGTTGAAACCTGAAATAGGTGCAGTTAATAGAATTGCGCCAAAGAGAGACAGAAAAGAGAAAGGAGTTAAAGGATACACCAGAAACAGACCTGCTGAGAGAAAATATGAAAAAGTGGATAGGAAATGTTACTGATGTGGAAACAAGGACCATTAAGGCAGAGACCAAACATGCCCTGCACGAGGTCAAGTATGTCATAAATGCAATGGAAAAGACCATTTTTCAAAGATGTGTCGCACGAAAAATCGCCCAAAAAAATCGTGTAAATAATGTAGAGGAAACTGATCATGCATTTGTTGTCCAGGAGAATACAAGGTCAGAGAGGCTGTCTTTCCTTGTGGGTGGAGTAAAATTAAATGACTTAGGCGCCATGAATAATGTGATAGATAAAGGCACCTGGGAGGAATAAAATTAGATGTAAGTCCTACATTCCTGAAACTGAGAAGAAAGCTCAACTTATACTCCTCAAACCAACCTAGCAGTCAAGGGTGTATTCAAATGTGAGGTGAACATATCCAACAGAACAAAGCAGGCTGAATCCATTATGATATGAGGGAAAGGAGAACCCCTTTTAGGAAGAGAGATAGCTTTTAGGCTGGGAGTGTTAAAAAGAGAGCGGTAGAGCGGAAAATAAAGGAGCTAAAGGACATGACATCATTGAACCTGTCAGAGGTCCCACAAGGTTGGTGAATCCTGTCGTCCTTGTGCCAAAATAGGCCAGGTTTATTTGCAATGAGTGCAACACCTCATGCTTTTACCACCAGAGAGGTAGAAGAGGCCTCTGAGAGCGACCCATAATTGAAAGAAGTGCGTTCTGCAGGTAACAGCGGACACTTTGAGAACTGTAAAGCATATGCTCCAATAGCCAATGAGCTGTGCTGTATTGGCCATTTGGTCCATAGTGGTACACACATAGTGGTAGCAAAAGCATTACAACCTAGGGCATTGGCACTAGCGCATGAAGGTAACTTAGGAATTGTGAGCACTAAACTGCACCTCTGGTCCAAAGTGTGGTGCCTGGGTATGGATAAAGCCGCAGAGAAGTACTGCAAGTCATGTCATGGGTGCCAGGTGGTATCCAGGCCAGATGCACCTGAAACACTAAGGCCCACACAACTGCCAGATGGACCCTGGCAGAATTCGGCCATAGACCTGTTAGGCCCACTCCCGACTGGTCACTCCATACTTGTTGTGGTGGATTATTATAGTCGTACTATTGTATTATTGATGTACCGATGTTGACAACATCAGAAAAAAAAATCATAGACAGCCAGGAGTCTATATTTAGTAGACACAGCCTACCTGTGACATGTAGGTCAGATCAAGCACCTCAGTTCAGATCTTTAATATCTTCAGTTTAGTATGTTCTGTGGGAGCAATGGCATTAAACATGTGAAAACTACTCCCAAATGGGCTCAGGCTAACGGGGAGGTGGAACACCAAATCTCATTGTTAATGAAAAGAATCCGAATTGCACAGGCTGAGGAACTTGATTGGAAAAAAGAGCTGAGGAAATATGTCACTGTGTATAGAAGTATTGAACATCCCACAACAGGAAAAAGCCTAGCTGAATTGCTTTTTAACAGAAAGATTCGAGGAAAGTTGCCCAATTTTTCAGAGGCATGCAAAGATCAGCAAGTATGCGACGGGGATGCAGAGCAAAAAACAAAAGCAAAGATATATGCATGCGATCGTCGAGAGGGGCACAGTACTGAAATGTAAATTTAGGTGACACAGTGTTGGTGCAACAAAAAAGATGGATACATTTACGACCCCATTTAATCTAATCCCGCACCAGGTTGTGAGCAAACCTGGAAATCAGGTGACTGTTGAATCATCCACTGGGGCAAGATACACGCAAAACAACATTCATGTTGGGTTCGATTCATGTATGGGTTCGATATTTCATTTGCACACGTGGGCGGCGCTGAAACGCCCCTTTCATCTGATTGGTCAAAACGCTTCGCCTTCAGTAAGCTAGCTTTTCTTTCTAAAAAGTATTGATTCTAATACCTTCTAAAAGGTATTTTGAGCTAGAACTTCACATACACACTCTGGGAACATCAGAGACTTATTTTACATCTTGTGAAAAGGGGCATAATAGGTCCTCTTTAAAAACTACAATAGCCTAAACAGAACTGGAACCTTTGTAAGATATGCGCTCGTCTTCACTAAAACAACATGCAGGGTTTTTAAACATCTCGTGTGGAGAAAATAGTTTATTCTGGGCAGTATGGCAAGCCATTGCAAAAAGCAGGATAACTTGTAGGCCATAGCCTACTTGAAAGGAAAACAAATTTGCCGAGTAAAAACAGAGTTTGTGTTGTTGAACCATATTTTTTTTCTAGTACATCTTAAATATAGAGCTCATGACAAATAAAAGTTCCAGATGGACAAATTTAAATGCAAAAACCAGTGGAATAACAATTTCTTAAAAGAAACGATCAGAAGTGTCTCCCAACGACCTGTTTTCAGAATGAGGCTTTAGTGACGTCACTAAAGCCACAGGCCCCGTCCACGAGTGTTGACAGACACTGCCGTTTTAACATAGACCCGCCCTGATCGAGTTCACAGCGAGTTGTACACATCCGCCATTGCTACACTGACTGAGAATGTCTCCCAAGCATTGTAGGTGTTGTGTGGCTGGATGTATTAATCCACATAGCTCTCTCCCTCAACTCTCCCGAAATTCGTTTATGTAACTTACTTATGCATTTCTTATAACTTACTGTGTTCAATCAGCTATTATAATGATTTTCTGGAGTAAAACTGACGCTTCATCTTTTGTGTGATGTACAATAAACTTTATTAAACTCATCAGTATATTTTTTATCATCATTCGGACCTGGTCCGAAACAGCAGACTTGTATACTATTAATAGTGGATACATACAAGCAGATGACAAATACATTATAACCGTAATTAAACTAAACCTGTTCCATCTCTATACAGCACTCTGACTCTGTAGGCATTATTGTCTGACTCCGGGTCGAAATGAACACCGTTACTGAGAGTTTCTGATATTATCATCTGAAAACAGGTCGTTGGGAGACACTGCTGATGATTTACGGGGATGAATAAAAAAGGAGTGAGTGGATTTTTATCACTATTGGGTGGTTGTGTACACACACTGCCAACACACATTTATGTCTAAACAGCATGCAAAAGTGAATTTTGCATAATAGGTCCCCTTTAATGCTTATGTTAATAAATGTATATAGGCCTATCACATTTAAACATCTATCTATATATCTATCCATCTGTCTGACTTTAACAGACCACTGTTTTTAAACTGTTATTTAAAACGGTGGTCTGCTATATTTACAAAGGAAGCTAGCCCATTTGTGCGGTCGTTTGCGTTATACGAGAAGGACATTCTGAATATGAGCCTACTGTAAAATTAGCTGGCTTAAAAATGCGGATTGATCATTGCAGAGTTATTCCAGATGCCTCCCGGCGCTATTCGTATTGGAATTGTTGAATCACAGATTATGAACATTAACACTACAAGGATATATTCCCATTGGGTTTTCATGTTTTATGGGAACTTAAAAACATAATTTTTATACTGTACAAACTGTGTTATCCTCTTAGCTAACTCTAATGTAACAGTTATGGGTAGGTCATCTACGGACATGTTACAGACATTTCATGGTACCGTTCAGCCTATTATTGATTTTTATTTCCACTTCCCTTTTATCCAAAGAGACGGAACTATTTGCACTGTATTTATCAATGGGAAATACATCATGCTAAAATAATCTGTCATATACTGTGGCTCACATTATTTGGGGTTGCTTGCAAGTCGCAGCAGCACGAATTACGTGAGCAGCAACATATTCTGCTTCAAATATTGTACGTAATTAACAGTGAGTGGTGGTTTCAGACATTATTTTATTAAAGTGCATTTGTCAGTGCCGCATTCATACCAACTCTTATTCTGCCTGACAGAGAGAAAAGCTTGTAGCTTACTGAAGGCGAAGCGTTTTGACCAATCAGATGAAAGGGGCGTTTCAGCGCCGCCCACGTGTGCAAATGAAATATCGAACCCATAAACCGATTTGTAAACCACTAACTAATCACTCCACCCAAGTAGCAGTGCTGCGCCTTCTGAGAATATAGTTCCCAGTATGTATATGGTTAGAAGATGGCTGTGTCTCATATGAACTTGTTATTTGTACACGCTGTGACTATACAAATCACAACATGTAAATAGGAAAATGTTGCCGTGATTTTGTCACTTATTGGGAGCAGTATGCTAGCTGGAGCCGTTTACCTCCAGTCTTTGTGCTAAGCTAGGCTAGCGGTGGGTGCGTCAGACAGAGTTACGGCACGCACGGAGATGAAAAAGGTATGTATGGAGTTATCTAACTCGGGGGGATACGGTGAATAAGCTAAAGTCCCAAAAAGTGGGCGTGTTCCTTTAAAGGGAATGTGAGATGATGCTCTGATTGGTTTATTTCACGTTACGCCCAAACCACACCTGTGAGTATTGTAGCTACTTCAGACCAACCCATTTTAGATTTGTGTCAGGCGCAAGAGTCATTTATCCCACCGGTATAATAGCAACATCGCCCGAGATCCGCCCAAAAGTTACTTGCGTTTCGCGTTTGATACTTGCATTTCAGATCGTTAAAATAGGGCCCAATGACTCATTAAGACGGTCATTTGCCGTCACATATTGGCGGTTTAGGTTCATGTTTAAAAGTATCATTGCATTTCATCATTTGGCTGTTTACTTAAGTTGTAATTTTGCAGTGTAAATTGTTTAATTTGATAGGTAGCCCTATAGTGTCTTATTATAACTGAATTTATTGATATTAAAGATGATGCATACATTTAATAAGTTAAAAAAATTGGCCTTTATAAAAGTAAATAACGTCCTGGGGTAATTATTATAAATATGCAGATTTAAATGTGAAAAGCTGAGCAATCGGATTTGGTCAATGTGATCCATGCATTAAGTCTTAAACTAAGTGACAGCAAAATGTTCATCAAACAACTAAAAAGACAAAGAGAAAATCACTCACTGCATTTGACTGAAAAACTTTTAGCTTTAAAGGGGACATATCATGAAAATCTGACATTTTCCAGATCCCCGGTGCATCTACCAACCCAGAAAACGTGAAAAGTGAAACCCAGTAACTTTGTTTTGGTAAACCTTCCTTGCAAACATGTCAAAAAATAAGCCGATCAGATTTCACTCCCCTTTTGACGTAGGAAGGGGATCTTATTATAATATTACCGCCCCTTAATCTGCATGTTTTCACCCACAGCGCCGCCATTTGGTTTTCGCAAGCAACAACAATGTAACCAGTTCTAACGCAATGGCAAAAGTTCGAGCAAAGCATGCAAACTATTCTGTCGTTGCTGCACAGACGAGCACACTACACAACTATACACACTGCAATGAGTGTCAATCCCTCTCTCATAATACAATAAGCTTCAATGAAGTGACTCAACATTCCTTTGTTACTAATTCTAAAGTGACATTTTAGAATTAGTATTGGAGGCTTGAGGTCAACTGTCAAACTGTCAACTTAAAATTTAAATCCATGGCGGAAGGAAGAAATTCTGCACAAAAGAGGATATTTAAAAACACTGTTGTTGTTTCTTATTTATTTACTCACTTGTGCCATTGAAATGTTGTATAAATGCAATATCACACTCGTAGCCGTGCAATATGGCTCTATATCAGAACACTGTAATATATCACAGCCGTGCTGATACAGTAAAAGCCTATATCTTATTGTAGTTAAATAATATTACTTATCGTAGATTACAGTTCATTACAATACAAAATTCAGGGGAACACAACCACAGTTCAGTGTATTACAACTACATTGGAGGGCAATACACAGACATGTATTGAATAGCACACTGATATTTTTCAGAACTAAAATTAGAAACTGAGGTGCTGTAGTTTAAAGCAAGCAATTTTTTTGGAACAAATTAACAAACACAATTAAATAATTTAATTAATCATTTACAGAGCTCATAATTAATAATAAAGGAAAACAGCAAACTGTATTACTACTGTATTATTACAGCAGTACTGTATTACTACTGAAAATTCACATTAAACATTTAACACATATAAAACATATAACATAAAAAACCCATAGGCTATACCTGGTTCTCATGTTCCAAACTCTCATGCAGGAAATATGTACACTTCTTGTTTTTCTTCTTCGACTTTGAGAAAAGATATTCCTGCATCCGAGAGCTGCCAAAGAACTGCTGCCCGCATGCACCACCGGGATCTCCCAGTCACGTGACCCGTAGCCGCGTGTCAGCCATTTTGACGGAATACATCCGTCAGCTACTCAGCGGCAATGGATCTATTAGGCTAATTATAAAATTATCTGTTTTACTTTCTCAGGTTATAGGGCTGTGACGGTGGCAGTTTTTTACCACTGTGGTGGTAATGGACCAACTACCTGCGTGGTTGGGGGGTTGTTTTGAAAATTGAAATAAAAATGTAGGGTAGTTGACGTGACGTGGCTTTTTCACCGTCACAGAAGATAAAAAATAATTTATTTCACATTTTCATCATTTAGATTTGATTAGCCTTTATTGTCTCCTAGCGGAGAAATTCATCTTGGGCATTCGGGACAACAGATGCAGCACAACATACATAACACATAACATGATTTACTACACATAACATGAATTACTACACATAATTATCACCTTAAAATAACGTGAACACATCCCACCTTCCTAGCACCTTCTGCTAACGCATACTGTAATCACTAGCCTCTATACCTAATTACAGCTTGCCCACACCCTATTTGTTTTTATTCAATATTTTAATAGAGAGTGGCACAAAGGAAAATTTAAACCTATTCAGTTTACAGGTCGGTACCCTGTACCTTCTACCTGAGGGCATCAACTCATACTCACTGTAGAGAACATGATTCGGATCATTAATAATTTTAAAACTCTGTTTTCGCACCGCCTCCTCAAAAAGCTCATTAAGAGTAGTCGGTGGCACTGATCCAATTATCTTCCCTGCCCTTTTAATCAATGTTTGGAGCTGTGTTTTTAGTTTAACTGACAGGTTACCAAACCAAGCTATAATACCATATCTCAATATAGATTCAATAACTGTCTTGTGAAAAAGGAGCATAATATCTTTATCAACACCATGAACTCTTAGTCTTCTTAAAAAATATAAACGCTGACACATTTTTGATGAAACATAATCTACATGATGTGACCACTGTAACTGTTTGTCTAAATGAATTCCTAAATATTTATATGTTGTTACTTGTTCAATCGGTACTCCTTCAATTATAATAGGGCTTTGGTCACCTATAGACCTAGGGTCAAAAATCATTTCTTTAGTTTTGTTAACATTAAGGAGCAAGTTATGCTTCTTGCACCACTTCTCCATCTCCTCTATCTCCTGTATATAAGTACCAATGTCTGACTCTTTGTGGAGTAAACTCAATATGGCCGTATCATCAGAAAATTTTATAATAAAATTATTCCTATTGATGTTTCTACATTCATTTGTATATAATATAAAAAGTAAGGGCGAGCTTACACAGCCTTGAGGGGCACCTGTGCTTATATCAATCATCTCGGAAAGAGTGGAGTTAACTCTCGCCTGCTGCTTCCTTTCTGTCAGGAATGAGCCATACCATTTAATAATGTAGGGGTTCACTTCCATCTGATATAATTTGTCTAGCATTGTCTGCGGAAGAATACAATTAAATGCAGAACTAAAATCCATAAATAATAAACGAACATAACATGATGGATTGTCTAAGTGTTTTAAGATAGAGTGGACAGTTGTAATTAAAGCATCATCAGCACCCCTGCCATTATTTAATGCGAATTGGTACGGGTCCAAGCGAAGCTGTACCTCACCTCTTAATTTACCAACCATAATACGTTCGAATGACTTCATCACTGTTGAAGTTAGCGCTACTGGTCTATAGTCATCATTTTGCTGTGGGCATGGTTTCTTGGGCAACGGAATGACAACTGATGTCTTCCAGATAGTAGGAATGACACATGTATCCACAGACAATTGAAATAAGGGGCACCAAGCCGGAGTTAACTCATCCGAAAATGTTTTCACAATAAAAGATGAAATACCATCAGGTCCACTTGCCTTCTTGTTATCCAACTTTTTAAAAACTGCAGTAACATCTCTGGGGTTAATTAATATTCTATCCCGTACTGGGTCACATGATATTGACATAGACAGCTCTTTACAGCTTATCACATTTGTTTCACAATTCAAATCAAAACGTTTATAAAAGATGTTAAGATCATTAGCCTTATCTAAATCATTCTCCACATTTAGTTGCTTCTTACTAGAGTTCATATTAGTCATATCTTTCACCTTGTCCCACATTTTTTGGGGGTTGTTCGTTAAAAAGGCTTCCCTAACTTGTTTACTGTGTTCCTCTCGCGCCATCTTCAGTTTCCCCCTCAGTTCTTTTTGTATTGATCTCAGTTCCATCAAATCATTATTCCGGAATGCTTGCTTTTTTCTCCTGATCAGATGTTTAATTTCAGGTGTTATATAGTCTTTATTGTTCGGATATATGGTGATTGTCTTTTTCGGCACAACAGTGTCAACACAGAAATGGATGTATCCCGTTATTGTTTCCGCAATATTGTCAATACTGTTGTCCCTGTAAAAAACATCCCAGTCTGTAGCCAGAAAGCATCCACTCAACGTCTTCTTTGCTTTCATCCTGCCACACACTGACAGTTTTTAAGACGGGTTTACTTTTTTTAATAGCACACTTAAAGGTGGGGATCAAATGGATGATGTTATGATCCGAGTTTGAGAGGGGGGGTTTAATTCTGGCAGCATATGCATCTTTAATGTTGCCATAGCATTTATCTAGCATCCTATTCTTACGTGTGCTGTTTTTAACATATTGCTGGAATCCAGGTAGAGACAGCTCCAGTTTACATTGATTGAAGTCTCCGAGAACAAATATAGGGGAGTCTGGTTTATCCTTTAGCTGCTGATGGACACAGTCTGCTACACATGCAGCTGCTTTAGATGCATTCCCACTTGGCGGGATATATACAGAGCATAAAAAGATGTTCCCATAGTCTCTAGGTAGATAAAAAGGTCTCAAACTAATGCAGATAAGTTCAAGATCAGGAGTGCACACCCTGTGTTTTATCGTGTAATTATTGCACCAGGAGTCGTTAATATAAACACAAATCCCACCCCCCTTCATCTTCCCTGAGTCATTATTTCTGTCCATACGCACACATGAGAAGCCTCGTACCTGCACCAACGAGTCTGGAAAATCCTCTTGTAGCCAGGTCTCTGTGTAAATCATTAGGCATGATTCGCGATATTCGTTACACGCCTTTGCATTAAGCTTCAGCTCCTCCATCTTATTCCTTAGGGAGCGGACATTGCCAAAGAGTAATGACGGCAGCGGCGGCCTTGTGGCCCTCCGTCGGAGGCGTAGTTTAATGCCCCCCCCTTCTCCCTCGTTTCCGCAGCCGTTTACCTCCGCGCTGCCGTAGCAGCTCCTCCGGAACATCGACCAACAGGCCCGGTTCTGGTGTTATTTTCCTCCTCAGAGACAGCAGCCAGTCCCTGCCATCCTCCCGTAGCGTCTGCTCATTCCCTTCGGCGAGTGCGGTGACATCATATTGTAAGCGGGTGCAAAAGGTGGCTGTAATTAGCAACAGCAACAGAAGCCACACTCCAGTGACTCTCTTTCCCATCATAACTTCTCTTCCTAGTTCACTTCTTCCTCAATCGGCAGACCACAGAAGCACTTCAACACTCTTGACAATGACAAACAAACTTAACTTGGAAAACTTAGACAAACTTTAGACGACCTTAAAACGACCACATGCACCTGTTCTCCCGTGCCCGTGTCGCAAGCAGTGCTGCGCCACCGGAAGCCTATTCAATAACAGTTTAGAATACTATAAATGGTTAAACATTTTCTTGTTTTACATGAATTTGTTGTTTAAATACCTGAGTTATTTTTTATTTTTTTACAACTTTGAGCAAAATCTCAAAATCGTCCTATGGTGTGACGGTAGACAACATTATTTCATAAATATTAACTTTTATAAATAAAGAAAATAATGTTTAAACATCTTAATGAACACTCCTGGCATAATTCTGGCATAATTGTGCAAGTGTCTATTTCACTAAGTGGCCATCGCTTTTCCTATACATACATTTCTAAAAGTGTAGGAATTTAATAAAGTTTGTCACAGAAAAAAAATGTCCTTTTGTGTTATGCAATAACCTGATATTAAGTTGACCAATATCATGGACAACTAAATTATAGTTTCTATTCCGTCAAGATGGCTGCTCCAAGTGGCGTGATGTCACCCGGTACGTCCCTATATTGTTAGTTGTGATATAATGAAAAAAAAAAAAAAAAAGGTTGTGATATAAACCTTTAAAAGAGGTTGCTCAGTCGACATTACATGCACACTGGTGTTTTATGAAGCCAAATAATAAGAATACAACAACAACAATAATAACAATAATAATTTTATATTTTTATTATTATTACTCCAATGACAGTAATAGCCTTTATGTTGTAAAACAAATGCACTGTAAAATAAATGAAAATTAATATTTCATAAGTATATTATTTTACTTTATACTACAGTAGGGAAATTACAATACTTTTATCCTAATTTCTTTAATAGCAAGAGATATTCACAGTTCCATGCTGGTGGAATGCTCTCCCCACCCTGATCCGGAATGCAGAATCCCTGGCAACATTCAAAAGACAGCTGAAAACTCATCTCTTCCGTGAGCACTTAACCTCATAAAAAAAAAAAAAAAAAACCCTAACCTTTCTTTTCCTTTAAATCCTTGCTTATCGGGCTTATGCTACTCTGAACAATGCCTGAACTTCGTATTTTGAGCACTTCTTGCGTTGTTTTTGCCTCTTCACGATGACTCGCTTAATTTAGTCCTAATTTTTTGTAAGTCGCTTTGGACAAAAGCGTCTGCTAAATGACTAAATGTAAATGTAAATGTAGATAAACCCATAGGCTTTTCATTTCATTTTGACAGAAAATGTCTAGGTTACATATGTAACCCTGGTTCCCTAAGAAGGGGAACAAGATGCTACGTCATGGAGTTGACGCCATTTGGAACACCATCAGCCTGATCGGTTTCTGAAGCATGTGTACCAAACACGCCAATCTCATTGGCCCGTGAGAAAGCGTACCTTTAATACATGTTATCAACTCCATTTTCTGAAGGAGAAGTGCAGGCAAGCCCTAGGCATGGCAAAGAAACAGCGTCTCGTTACACTACTCAGGGAACCAGGGTTACGTATGTAACATTGACGTTTCTTTTCTAAGTGGAACTTCAATGCTGCATCATGGAGTTGACACTATGGGGAAACACTGCCCTAGTGAAACCGCAAAGGAGATTCAGCTCTAATTAAATATCCTATAGCAATTAGGGGAGCGCACGTAAGCCCTGCTTGAGCAAAGCTACTTCTCCAGGATTCATAAAAGACTCAGTTAATTTGTCTAAGTTATAAAGTGCTACAATAACAAGGAGGAATGCTACCAGGCAATGTACCATTCCTCCTTGTTATTGTCAGGTTCCTCCTTGTTATTGCCAACCATGTCAGGTTCCTTGAGCATGGATCTTACTAGAGAGACCTTACATGGTACCCAACCAAAGGGGAGCATAAGACCCTACTTCGAGTGCCAACAATAGTTGGAGAGGGTAAAAACCTCAGTAATTAGGCCTTCAGGCTACAACCTTCGATGTTGAAGCTCCTCCAAGGGAGAGCCTACACCCCTGCTCTTAAGGGAGGAAAATGAAAGTAGGGCATATGCAGTGTGACTCTAAACCCCAATGAAGACCTCAGTGTAACTGAGGAAGAGCAGTTCAGTTCAGTTCCTGCCTTGAGTAAAGGCACTCCACCTAAGACCTGCTATAGCTAGAGGTTCATCTTTTTCTTTTAGCATTAAAAGAAAATTCGGGCTGTCCGAATTCACTCATTCGTTTTGGCTTGTTTCACTCTCATATTTTAGATTTGATGAACTGCTGTGTGTTACAGCAATTTAATATTACTCACTACTTCAGTCTGTTTCTCTCCAATAATATTAATGTAATATTCAATATTTTTCCAAATTTTACTCATTATTTCCTGTCCCCCTTTCCTCTTGAAATTCTCAAGTAAAATTTCTCTTTACACACTGTAGTGGCTTTCCTTTAATCCAGGGAACGGTGGTAAGATATTCTTCACTCATAGTTTGGAATTAACAAATAAACAACGTCCACACAGCAATTTCATTTTCAATGCTTTGTTGTCCATTTGATGAAAAACTTGTTTTTGAAACAAGCACACCTGTCCCTCCTGATAACATCTGTTAAATTGATATGTTCAATTTATTGTTCAAATTCATGTTATTTAACATTGTAACAAACTCGACTTAAAAAAAACTGGACAATTTAAATAAACCAGTAGTCACTTAAAAGTTCAGGGTACTCACAAGGCATTAATGAATAAGGGGAATAACTGAATCAACACTTGTAATCAGACAAAGATAGGCATAAGCAGGTTAACCTACAAAGTATATTGATAACTCAATAGTCAAATCAGAAAAAAATTACACTTATCCAGTATTGTCCTTATGTGTGAATCCTTAGTCCTTGAGCCCCAAAAAAACGAATCAAAATGTCCAAGAAAAATGATAGTAATCCTCCAAACGTGATGAAATAGCAAAAACACCCCCAAAAAACAAGTCTTCTCTTGAATCTCGATGGGTAATTTATCCATAAGCGACTTAAAAGGAGAAGGCTAAAAAAACCCAATCCGTTTGATTCAAACAGGTGCTGCATTCCAGTCCACTTTTAGACACGCACTTGCGAACTTCCCTAAGCACTTCCCCTCGGGGGAATCCCTGCCGCCATTTTGAAGTGCGTTCCACTTCGTGAAGTGGACGAGGGAAGTTTATATGGACAGACCCTCGTTCCCTCGATTTTGACCGAGGGAGCGAGTCTGCTTCAAATGTACACTTCAGGCACCTATATGTCCCACAATGCAACACGATTGTGACGTCACCGCATATCTCGTCTAATCACCACCACACAGACAACTCTATGATATATTAATTATACTTTTTTTTAAATTTAAAACAACCCAAACACACCTATAAACATTTGGATGCTGCATTAAACAAATTCTTAAAGGGAAAAAAATGTAAATAATAAATCAACTCCACAGCTGATTCCAAGTGATCAAGTGCTTAGGACGTTCCAGTTCAGCCCATTGCAGTTTCCGCCAGTAGTGGGCACTCGCAATGACGTACATCCGAGTGAACGAGACGAAGGGAAGTTAGCAAGTGAAGGGCATGACAATTTTGGACTGGAACGCAGCCTTGATCAAATCACATGCCCCTCTCTCAACTTGCTTGGCCATCTCTCTTAAAGAAGGCCTTCCTTCCCCTAGGTGCTCTCCTGTCAAAATAAGCTCATCTTCAGGGTTTGGATGCCTTAATATTAACTGCAATGTTTTATTAATTCTTTGTCTCTATTCAAGTTTTTTTCTGACTCATAATAATAACTAAAAATAAATTTTGCTCCCCAATGTTTTTCTATAAATATCTAGGTGTATACTATGTAATATCTCCACTCAGTCACTTATGAAATGCAGATGATGGATGAAATGCATTCGAGGGACCCGGGTTTCATATTCAAGTGTTTATTTACAACTACACCATGATTATTCAGCTTTATCTCTGTAAGTATCTTTGAGTATTTTGAACAGCTTTTCATGTGCTTTATTCCTGTAACTTTATTTCATGTATTCAGTCAAATGTTTGGACACACTGCACTATATTGATTTCTCTTGATACTATGGTAGCCAGAAGGAAACATGGCCCCTCACAACACAGCACAATCACCTGCAGCACCATGGAGAGCACCATCAGAGGAAGACAAAAGGTCAGGGCTGCACCGTGAGGTTCAGGACCAAGGATAGCTCCAACACAGGTGTGCACAATTTCCCCCTCTGGCAGGGAGCCTCCGCTGCAGGCTGTTGGGCCAATTAGCACTTACATAAAAGAGAGCTAAGCAACCACAGTAGGAGGAGAACAGAGGAGGAGATCAGACACTGAGTGCTGGATGTTATACTGCCCTGTTCTGGAGGATAGAGGCCTAGAGGAGGATGTGAGTAGCCTGAACAATCTTTGATAATCCTACATTAGTGATGGTGAAATGAAGCTTTGTGAAGCACTGAGGATTTCCCCTCAAGTGTATCGTAAATTGGTTCATTACTTGAAGCTTTTCAACACGGTGCACACTAACGACATCTTGTGGTCAAAAGGTGGAAAAGCAACAATTTTTTTTTTTTATATATATATATTTTTTATATTTACACATCATTGTTAGTGTTGATGTTTACACAATGTATGAATAAATGAGTCTATGAATTAATTTATGAAAAAATTAATACATAGGAGAAATTAACTCTGCTCTGTTCAACAAATGCAGCCTTAAAACTTCAGCCGTAGTCCTAAACCTATGAGTTCATAGGCAAGGCTCATATAGGCATATATAATCAAAAGCAAAGAAAACCAATGTGGAATGGTGAAGTGCTGGGTAGTGAAAGTGCTTGTGAACTGGGGAGTTGGGTAATTGAAGAAATTAAAGATTTTTATTAAGGAACAGGACTTGTTCAACAGTGTGAGGGCTAAGTCTATTTCTTTTTTTCTTTACTACTTCCCCTGCCTTTGAGAATATTCTCTCACATGGGACTGAGGAGGCAGGAGTGCATAAAAAATTCCAGGGCAAGACAATGAAGATGCGGATAGACACCCTTTTGAGTAGCCCAAAAATGCAGGGGATCTTATCGGATGTGAGGCTTGTAGCTCTGGCCTTGTTCACTTCTTCTTTTGCCTTTTACCATTTTCTTTAATGACTGGCGGGATGGAATAATGTAGTTTGGATCCAACATTCCTACAAACTCCTTAAAGCCAGCATCTTCAACAACTGAAAATGGCTGGTAATCTTTAACAATCATGTTAACCAAGGCCCCATCAATCATTTGTTTTCTGATCCCTGCAATACAGTAAAATATTTAAAATATAACTGACTAAGTATTACATAACTATGCACTATTTAAGATACCTCATTATAAATACAGAAATTGACAAACAAATAAATGAATGACTGATCAGAAGTATACCTTGGTTGCTACTTTGTTGGTCCACTTCCAGAAGATGTGTTTTCATGTTTAGCTCTAAAATGTCTCAACATTGACAATGTGTTATTATAAGAAAGCTGTTGAGAACATTAGGCACTCAACCTACAGAAGGAGGTCACATGTATTAACTGGAGAACTTTATTTTTCATATACATAATGTAGGCCTATTATTTAACATAATATATTTTTTATTATACACTGAATATGCATAAAATTACATGTAAATATCAATTTACATTATAATTAATTCTTATATTTATTTTATATAAATTCGTGAATCACAATTCATTTTAAAATCAAAATATAATAAACAATTCTAACTAGAAAAATGCATTTCCGGAGGAACTGCAAAGTGTGCTTGCTCGGGTGCGGTGCACTAACGTTAGCAGGTAGTGGAGAAGGGTGTGTTGAAGTTTGCTTGATGTGAGAATTTCAACAATAGTACAAGATTCAAGATTGTGCAAAAAGGTGAAAAGTTATGTGCATTAAGAGACATGTCTGCAATGTAGACTAGTGCCAATGGCATTGTTTATGTGGCTTGGTTGTTGGTTTTGAAATAATTGGTTATGAATATACAGCAGAGAGTGGGAGTGTTTTGGGTGATGAAATAGTATTGAAAAGAAGTTGACAGTCTTCATTTACTGTATCCGATAAGCCAATACAAAACTCACCCAGCTGTTCTGTGGTTGAGTGTTCCCTTTGATTAGGAACAAATTTACTATCTCAAATTAAGGTCAACCGTAATTAGTGATGCTTTGATTGCTGCTGTCAAGATGGTTGTCATCACCTACACAGAAACGCTGATTTTTATAGCCTACCGTCAGTCCTCATATTGTAATTAAATGAAGAACGCTATCAGTTTCACTATTAGCTTACTCTAGCGATACAATCGCAACAACATGGATAACGCTGTTTGGCCTTGCCTAACTTTATATGACATATGCGCCATATGCTAGAGTTACACATCCCGCTGCCATTTCAGGGCTTGAATTTCGGTGCAGGAATGTGGGGATTGCACATAATTTAAACCATTCCCGCAAGGTTAGCTTTTATAGTGTGAGAAATTCCCGCACAAATATATTCGCTTCATCTCAGAACAAATGATTAAAAAATAAATTTACAGATGCGAGAAAAAAAAAATGTCAAACTGTCTTTTATTTTTGAATTTAATTCCTCAATCAGCGCTGGACCGCCATTTTCTGTCCTCCGCTGAGCCCTGGCCGTAGACAGATCATATGTTTCACACTGTCATTGCAGTGGTCTGCGTTGCTGATCTTATTCACACTATTGAGTGTAGGTGCAGCATTCTAACATTGAGTCATAATGAGCTGTTTGTGAAGAAATTATCCGCTTCCAAATTATGTCATTTTAATCACGAAATTGAAACATTAAAAAACAATTTGCTCTTTATGGTGTGCGAGTGATAGAGCGCGGCAGCAACGAACCAAATGATCAGCTTGCAGCGTAACAACATTGAATGCTCGGCCGAACAGCTGACAGGGTTTCTGAAGGGATCTTCAATTTAATTTTAATGCCATTTTTTTATTTTTAATGCCATACACGACCCACGATTAACCACGGATATTATGTATACGTATGTATGTATGTATGTATGTATGTATGTATGTATGCATGTATGTATATATATATATATATATATATATATATATATATATATATATATATATTAGTTTTATTTTTTTAACTTAATTAATCACACGTTTTTTCCGTAGTTAAAACACTTACATTTGTTTAGGTTTATATATTTTATAATGTAATCATTTCACAGTTAACCTACAAATGAATGTAGAGACAACATAAAGGCCAGTCTCACTGATACTAATACAGCTACTGATATCTGGATAAAAATGATTTCTCCCCCCTAATTTTAAACATTAATTATAGCCATCCAACATTACAGTGTAATTAAAAGCTATCAAGTTTTTAACATTAGGCTTCAAAAAAAAATATGACAACTTTTAATTTAAGTGAACTTAAACAATCCTCACATAAACCTTTTAATAAATGTCATATTTACCTTTGGCCTTCTTGTCTAACATACATTATCAAACAGTCTGCACAGCATAAATTATAGATTAAATATAGACTAATGCTTATTAAAGCTACAAGAGTTCTTTAGTCAATAGCAGTGAGTAATTTTCTCTGATGCCTTTGTTCTGTGATTAACTTTGATGACAGAAAGCTTTATTGGCTGCTGTCCCTTTAAGAGCAGCTGCTGACAGAAACACGGATCTAATGGCGCTTTTCCACTGCATGGTACGGTACGGCACGGTTCGGTACGGCACGCTTTGGCGCTTTTCCATTGCATGGTACGGTACGGCTCGGTTCGGTACGGCTCACTTATGGCGCATTTCCACTGCATGGTACGGTACGGTACGGCTCGCTTCGGCTCGCTTTAAATGGTACCACCTCTGTTGAGGTTCCAAGCGTACCGTACCGGTACTAAAATGTGACGTGAAAACACTGCAGATCACTGATTGGTCAGACAGAATCGTCACTACCAGTGTCATTGTATTTGCGACACGAGACCATGCACGAGACAAACCCGCTAGATTCAAATAGCCAGTAGACAACAGCCAACGCTGTAGTTTCTTGCAGTTAAAAAGTTTCTTGCAAACTGTTTCTTGCAGTCAGGGGCGGCGCCGGATCATTTTTAACGCACATATGTGTGTGTGTATGTATGTGTATATATATATATATATATATATATATATATATATATATATATATATATATATATATATATATATATATATATATATATATATATATATATATATCCCAGTCAGCAAATTACCTTTGGCACAGATGTGGGCCAGATAAACAGCTGAGCTGTGGCCCAGATTAGTTTGTGTTTGCCGGCCCAAATATGGCCCACATCTCCTTTGCCAGAACTGAACCAAAGGACTGCCATAACTCCACCAAACATGAGCCAAATACTACAAATTCATGTGGCCCATATGTGGGCCTGGTATGCAACTTTAGTACGGTTGAGTTCTGTTAAAATCTAACGGCCCTTATGTGGCCCACATGCAGCTGACAGTATTTAAAGCCTTAACTCACAGGTAAATTAAACACTCAACAACAAATGGACTCAAAACTATTTATTTTGACAAGCATTTAAATAATTACAGCTAAAGTGTTGTACTTAATTACAGCAGTATTCAGTTGAAAACATTTCATAAAAATAAATATAATTACAGCAAGAGTTGAATAATAACAGTAGTATTCAGTTGAAAACATTTATCAAAATAAATATAATTACAGCAACAGAGTTGAATTTAATAATTACAGTAGTATTCAGTTGAAAACATTTAAGAATACATAGAATTACAGCTACTCAGTTGTACTTATTTTAAGTAGAATTCAGTTGAAAACATTCAAGAATACAAATTAATAATATAAATAGCATTCAAAGCTAATTTTTTACAACAAAGTTCGAAACACTCGATCAAAGCTTGTATTAATGTTATGTTTAATTAGTCCAATGAGAGTAATACAAATAAATCACAGTTGGTAAAGAGAACTTTAAAGAGAAATTGAGAAAGTTAAAGCAAACTTGAAAGGTAAAGAGTTGAGAAGTGTGTTGATGTGCAGAGAAGTCTCCAATGACGGTCGGCAATGCGTTGACCTTTTCTAGTATGGGGATTCTGCCTGACTGCACCTGCAATAAAGAAGAATTTAAATAATGTTAGCAGCAATACAACCTGGAAGCTAGAGCTGCAGGATAATACAAAAAATCATTAATGTAAATATCCTTTAATATTTTAATTGCAATTATTAACAAATTAAACACATCTGAATTACCAGTGTATGAAAGTTTTTTTCCAGTAAATTTTCAAAAGGAATTGCAAATTGTATTTTTCAATATGTGGGCCAGAATTATACCGTAATTCCTTATGACAAATTATTTCGATTTTTAGAATACTTTTGCACCAACAACCGGATAAAATTTACATCACTGCATGTATTCTGCTTCTTTTTTAAAAAAAAAAGACATGCACACTCTAATGTAAAAACACACCAACACAGATAGCATTAATGTCATGTTTGAGTCCAAAGACAGAGTCTACAAAAATAAGTGTTTTTACTAACACAAAATAATCTGCAATGATGCGAGACAATTTGGAAGCAGAAACACACAAACAATAATGGGCCAAGTACTGAATGCAAGGAGGAACATAAAGGGTTAGTTCACCCAAAAATGAAAATTCTATCTGTAATTACCCTCAAGTTTTTCCAACTCCTGGGTTGTACGTCAGAGCGTAGACTCACTATTGGCCGACGCTGGTCATGTGTGGGATGCTGGCCAGTCGTGAGCCTACGTTCTGACGTACAACACAGAAGTGCTGTGCTGTTACACTACATTGAATAAAGTCTTTATTTTAGCTTGTTTTGCGCACAAAAAGTATTTTCGACACTTGATAAACTTAAGGTTCAGCCACTGTATTCTTGGACTATTTTAACAATGTCTTTACTAACTTTCTGGGCTGGCAAGTTTCAATAACAGAGAAGCCTATGGAGGAGTGAGACAGCTCTCAGATTTCATCATAAATATCTTAATTTGTGTTCCGAAGATGAACGAAGGTCTTACGGGGGTGGAACAACATGGGTGAGTAATTACTGACAGAATTTTCATTTTTGGGTAAACTAACCTTTTAAATACACAGTGATAATGAACTAAATACAGAAAGTTGTAGGCATGCGCTGGTATGAGACTTTGACAGAATGATAATCTTATATTGTGATTACAGCTTTAAAATGTATGATTGAAACAATATGATTCGCAATATATAAAAAATAACTTTCTTTAAAAACAAAACATAAAACTTCTAAATAAAAAAATGCAGTCACTTAGGCTAAGTGAGCCACGGATGTGATCAGGTAATGACAAAAAAAGTTGTTTGGTTCGATACTGAGATAACAGAAATAAAAATACAATGTTCTGTAAAGCGGTTTTGAAAAGTTGTGAATTGTGCAAAGTGCAATACAAATAAAAGTGACTTCTAAAAAAGGTCTCACCAATGACAACTTCCTTTACGACCAGGCGTTGGACACCAATCTTCCCATTGACTTCTCTCCGATTCATAACGTGCCACAGCAGTTGTAAAAGTGCCTTTCAGCACTCTCCACACGGTGTTATCCAGGTCAGAGCCACCAACCAAACCCACATAGGTAATCTGATAGGAAAAAAAAAACATTGTGTAAGTGGTTGAAATATGCATTTAAATAGACCACCCCCACCCTGAAATGAAAGTGCTTTTATATTCAAAAATGAACTATAAACTATTATTTACTCCATCTGAAACCATATTTTCTAGGTTTTTAATATGGAAATTATTGTCATTGCCCCACCCATACCACACATTAGGGCTGGGTGGTATGACAGTATACCATAGCATGGTATATAAACTATATCGTGAGAAATTAGAGTAATTATAAAAATGTCCTGCCTCTTCCAAGCTTTATAATGGCAGTGAATGGCTGCTCAATTAATTGATAGTTAACAGAAATACAGCAATTCATTGTTTGTTCATGTTAGTTCACAGTGCATACTAAAGTTAACAAGTACAATTTTTTTATATTGAATGTGTTAGTAAATGTTGAAATTAACATTAACACATATTAATATATGCAGTAGAAGTGCAGTTCATTATTAGTTCATGTTAATGTTCAGGTATTGTATCGAAAGTCATAATTTTGGTATTGTGACTTGACACTAATAGCCTAACGTTAACATTACAACTTTAATTTTAAAGAGGGAAAGGTCATGAGAAAAAGTCTTGGTTGAATATCATTTCAGAGTTAAATAAAGATACATACAATAATGCACACGTATTAATGTGTTTATTCTTGTCATTTTTATATTATTATGATTAGTTGAATGATTGTGAACACAAATTAGGATTTAGGTTTTCTGACAAACAGTAACACCAACACCGACATTGGGACCGCGTCGCCTTAATTCACAAATAGGCTACAACACAATGACAAACTATACTATTTTATTGTGTACGACAGTGAGCTGTTGATTTATAAACAAAAACATCTTAATTTAAAACGGCAAACCAGCGAACTGCTATAGCCTAAGTTAACGGTTAAGTTACATTAAACTTTATTGTAAGTTATAGCAGTAAACTGAAGAAAATATTAGCTAGTTCAACCCCTTCCTCGATGGAATGAATAACTAAACGCATAATAACATGCAATATTGACACATAATGCTGTATATTTCATTTATATGACTTTAAAATGCCAAAACATCACTTACCTGAATGTACACAGTCGTGAGGAAAGCAGAGTAAAAGGCGTCAGCTGGCCAGCGTCGCAGTCAAACTCGCGCCGTAGTCTCACTCCACCAATAGGAGGGAAGATGCAGAGCAACCTGAGGTGTGGAACGGCGGATGTTTGCCGCACTTGATTTCATTATTCCTGTGTTTTTCCACGTATAAGCCAAATGTTTACCACAAGTCGGTGTTTCTCACTGTGTGCCATAGCTCAACCACATATGGTCCTCATGTGTTCGTTGTTATCTGGGCCATATACCTCAAAATCAGTTGTGAACCAAGAGAGCATTTCCCGCGGATTTTAAAGTTATGGCAAAACAAATATGGCTACGATTTGGCCCATATCTGTTCAGCCATGCCACATCTAGGCCATATGTGCCTGATAATACCCACATGTGGCCCACATGTAATTGCTATCTGGGTATATATAAATTAGCAAAACTTGGCCACAAAATATTTAATATTCAATTATTTTAATGATCACAAGTTGTAATTTTATTAAATTTAACAAGCGCAAAATTCTGCAATCAAATATTCAAAAAGACTTAATAATAATGTTATTTCTCTCTATAGGCGCGTGGCGATCGTCAACTTCATCTTTGCCAGACACTGACAGAAAACACTATTTTATAATTAAAAATAAATGCACGCGTCCACGGATTTACAAATGCACGTCTTGCTTGTTGCACGCACATTATGTCGAAATAACGAGATATTATGTTGAAATAACATTATTATTAAGTCTTTTTGAATATTTGATTGAATGCTGAATTTTGCGCTTGTTCAATTTAATAAAATTACGCCTATATATAGCCTATATATATATAGGCTACTATTAATAAATGAGCAAAACTTGGCCACACAATATTTAATATTCAATTATTTTAATGATCACAATTAAAGTTTTAATTTTATTAAAACGCATGCACTGATTTTTATTTATAAAATAGTGTTTTCTGTCAGTGTCTGTGCATGGCAAAGATGAAGTTGCCGATCGCCATATTCGTAGTAAACGCGCCTATAGAGAGAAATGCACATAATGGATTACATAAGAGAGTAGCCTATTTCTTTTTGTTTTGAATTATTTCGTTTAAAGACATTTCAAGCTTTGTGTATTTGAGGATGAGATGCGCTCCAGTTAACGTACAATGCAAGTGACTGCTCGGGCGCCTCAATGATTAAATTGTCTATTTTGCTTCTTATTTATTTTGATAAAAAAATTATTAAAATTAAGATACAATTTATACAAAACGAAATTCACTTTAAAGAAATGTTTTCTACAAAACAAAACTTAATGAAGTGGTCAAAATTATGTCCGACTTGCTCCCAGGGGCGCAGATAGAATTTTTTAACTGGGGGGGACCAAGCTGTCAGCAAATGATTTAAACTCAATTCGTTATTTGCGTAATATGGGCTTTAACTAGTGCTCAAGTAGTAACTTTGCATAATCTGGGCTAATGATTTGCATTAAAAAGCCATTGGGGGATTGTTATTTAAAATCATGGATAAACAACAATGACCAAAGGTAAACAAAAGCCTACCTGATCACCACTAGCAATGCATGATCAGACTGTTATTTGACTAGTATGCCAATCACCCACCAAAAACTTCATGTCTTCAGCAAAGTATGTTTTTTTAATCATTTGCTTATCTCAGCATACAAAGTCTATCATTATGAACAAAAAAAGCAAAGAACCTATGTGCAAATAATAATAATACTAATTGTTTGGTTTTTGAAAAAACGAGGTGATTTTTTTGTGTCTCTTCATCGCCTTTATATGACATTTATACAGTCATTTTTTTTCAGTTCAGAAAATCACCGGCTCAGTTTAGAAATAGGGGCTGTTTACACCTGGCCACTTCATGCGTTTTCTGTGATCGGTAGCTATCCGATCGTGAAAAGACCAGGTGTAAATGCCCTCCGAAACGCATTCGAGACAGATTTGAATCCGAGCGCTCAAACCACTTCAGGAGGAGGTCTGGTCCGCATCCCAGACGAAACTGGACAAGTGTAAATGCATCTGGTTGTTGAAACCGTATATGTAAATTTTACTCCTCCCAAAAATGATAAAAAATAAACGTGTGAGAGCGTGTTATAGGCTATATGTAATGTTATAGCCAGATATGGCGATGCTACTGGAACAGCATCGCCGCAGACGAGAGGCTGAACTCAAACGTGCAAACTATCACAAATCAAAGTGAAAGTAAGTCACAGACGCTTAACACACAATCATCATCATTATAAGTAAAGAAATGAAATGATCTTACCAGGGCTGTTACTGCTCTCTCTTATTGCGGTCTATAATTTAGAATTTTTAGCTGATGATCAATAAAATGCAGCTCATATTGGTTACTTTCGGTGACGCGCACTCCATTAAATATGTATAGGCCTATAGCGTGCCAAGCGCGGGAATTGAAGATCGGATTTAAATTTGTTTTGCAAAAACACGTTTATGTATAGTGTATAGCCTACACATAATGTATAGCGAAAACACTGATTAATCCCCTGTTTTACCGATTTTTGTCGCGTTTGGGATAGTGAGGGCGGGGGACGGATCGGGTCACTATGAATCTGGGGGGGTCATGTCCCCCCCGTCCCCAGTGCCATCTGCGCGCCTGCTTGCTCCATGTCTCTCTACTCGTGCTGTTCACTTTTCATAATCAACATAGGCAGATGGAAAAAAATAACAACATTAACTAAATGCGCTTTTTTATGGCAGTAGGCTAGTTTAAAACAGTACATTAGGCCTAGACTCTCTATTTGTAAAGATTGCTGCACATTTATTTAATTCTGAATTTTGCACACACAAGTTGTAAGGCATTTGTTCAAATCAAGTTCACGGATAATTGTGCGTGCATTTATTAATCATTATGATACTAAAATCATAACAAAGTAGGCTATGCTTGCTATGTACAAAAAACCAGATGAGCCCAGAATATGAACGCAACGTTTAATTACACGTTAAGAATTTTCATTCCATATAGTAAACCATTATAAGAATGTTTAATTTAATTTAAAAACATCCACATGCCGAGAATCAAGAGCACCATCCCCTGTGTTGTGCGTTTGAAATGTGGCGCGTTTACGATGATGTCATGGCAGTAGAGGCGGCAACTATAACGATCAGTCCCACCCAGTTTGAAGCGGTACTAACTGCAATGGAAAAGCAACCGAGCTAAAGCGAACCGAACCGTGCCGTACCGAGTCGAGTCGTACCACGCAGTGGAAAAGCGAAGCGAGCCGAACCGTTCCGCGCCGAGTCGAACCGTACCGAGCCGAACCGTGCCGTACCATGCAGTGGAAAAGCGCCATAACACGCGCCCAGGGCCGGATTAATCATTAGGGCAACTGGGCACTTGCCCAGGGGCCCATGACATCTAGGGGGCCCTGACAGGTAGGAAATACACAGAAATTTAATAAAGTTATCAAACTCTTTACGATCTTCTTCACTGCATAAAGTGCATCTACGCGGGTTCACGCAGACTTTCCTCCCTCCCCGCTGAACGCCAGCGATTACTAATTCGTGAAATGCACTCCCACTGGTTGAGCGCGGTGAAATTCGTTTCAGTTTCAATATTAGCCGGACATTTGTTCTATAGGGTCGGTAGTCTAGCAAAGATATCAATAGCAAGATTAGTTTTAACATTATGTGACCATTGTATATCGGCATGATGAAATATTCGTTCAAAATCATTCGTGCATTAATGCTGCATAATTATACCTGAGAATTATGGGATCAAATTCCCGCCAAATATATAGCGGTCGCGTATAAAAAAATAATAAGCGTAAATCAAAAATTTAAAAACACATGTAAAAATATATTGCACAAACTGAAAAAAATAATGCAAAATGATCAGAATAGCAAACAACGTGGTCACGGATCAAAATATAATAAGCGTGAATAAAGAAATAACAAGCATGAATAAAAACTTTAAACACATTAAAAGTTATTTTGCACAAAACTTAAACTTATGGTCATGCTTTGTTAAAAAGTATGGTTTTATTACTGTGTACTTTGTGCTTTCTTGCATTTTCTGCTCATATTTTACTCTTTTGTACGCTTGTGATGTTTTTCTCTTCGCTCTTCTTTCTATGTTCTGCGCTTGCATGCTCTTCCAAATGTTGCAGTTCGAGTTTCATGTAAATTAGGGCGGGCTTAAGCGTCACCATTGGTCCACTAGTTCTAGATTGACAGATACTCCTCTAGCCAATCAATCGAAGAGGGGAGTTGACGTCACACCAATGCGACTCGTGGCTACTGATGCTTACTTGTTATACAGGGGAAGACGACCATCAACAGGACACCTTTAAACTGCATGTGTGCCTGCAACTCAAACTGTTGCCGGTATACGTATACCTGGCAATATGGTATAGTTAAATTCGTCATCCTAACAACGACCTGTTACAGTTATGCCTGTCTGATGATCCATCATTCACCTCTAATGCACTGGACCTGGCACCGCGAACGTCGATCTTCTCCAAGCAGCCACCACCTACTGGCCGTTTTACTTTCATATTTAAAATCATATTTAATCAATAACAAGGATGTGTAATGTCGGTCCTGACTCCTGGGTGCAGAGTTTAGCTCCTTCAACCCTAATCAAACACACCTGAACCAGCTAATCATCGTCTTTAGGATATTTAAGACAGGTGAGGTTTTTAATCGGAGTTGACGCTAAACTCTGCAGGACAGCGGCACTCTAGAAACAACGTTACCTATCGCTGATGGAGATGTTGCTGTATTCAAATTTTAAGCTATATTTAAAACATTAATTCTAAAGTAATATGCAATTATGTAGCTATGTAAGTAAACACAGTAAGTTTGTAATAAACCACTGTATTCAGGGACGTGCACAGGAATTTTGAGGGGCAGTTGCTCTGACCTGAAAAAAGCCCCCCCCCCCCCCCCCCCATGGGCTATATGAAGGACTGAGAATAACAGGGTCTTTATTAAAATATATATACACAAAGAAGTAAAACACTGAAATACAGCACTCAATCACCTTAACTACTACTAATAATAACACAGATTTTATCAATAATAATGCCACTGACGATTCTGATTATCGATCCGATTCTTTAACGGTTCTTCTTGATAGCACTGTGTGGAAAAAATGTAGTATGCTTTTCAAAAAAACAAGTGGTTTTATTTATTTTAAAGCTTAAGCTTGAGTAAGCAAACTGTACTTTTTATGTAATTTATGTAATAAATAGAACCTTATTGTAAAGTGTTACTGATTAGTTATACACCGATTCAGACGTCTCCTGAGTTCACTGTTGGAAAGATCAGTTGTTTTAGCCATTCATTAAAATGAATCGGTTCAAATGAGTCATTAGTTCGCGAATTGGACGTGTCATGCGCCTTGTGTGATTATCCCAGCAGTTAGGACATGGACATCCAAGATTTCTGTCAACACAGAAAACATTTCATCACTGGATAGTTTTTTTCGTTTAATTAAAGTGTTGTTTTATGTCAGCTGAATGTCCGGAACACTTTTCAGAGAAGTTAAGGAAACTTATTTAGCACAATTCACACCCAGCGGTAATTCAGGAAAACAAATCTCCGAATGCTCCACATGAAACTTTTGGTCTTCCGACCTTTTACCACCGTATCGATTAATTTTGATTAATATGTGTGAGGGAGAGAGAGCAAGACAGCGCTTAGTTTGGAGACGGTGAAGTCTTGTTTACACTTTCGCCTGGCTCCGAAGAGAGAGAGTGCGCGCGCGCAATCGGGTCTCTCTCTCTGCTTGTTCTTTCAGTTAAACATGCGCCGTCACAGGCGCAGCAGTTCATCTACATTACTCACCGATCAAATAAGACTTTGGCGGGACAAAAATTCACTTTGGCGGGCGCTAAAACAAGTTCAATGCAGGAATTCTTGCGTGAATTTAACTGAGTAGTACATGACCATGCACTCGCACAAATGTGACCACATAAAACTCGCACATTCTCAAAAAATGGTCGCAGTCTGGAACCCTGATGATGATCGTTCGTTTGTTATACATCACAAACTCACCTTTTCCGACAACGTTGAGTCGTCTCACCCGACAACCGCGACAATCTCCTTCTAGGGCCGCTCATGCAGGCTCAGCTCAGGTGCCGGTCGCGTGCAGCGCTGCAGCCACGTAAACAGAGTTTGCCCTTCCCCTAGTGACTTTCACTTTCGGTGCCCGAATGGAATTGAATGAGGCTTTGCGATTTTTTTTAATCTAGGCCTACGTGAAATTCTGCATCCATTGTACTTTTTATTTATTTATTTTTTTCCCCCTCGGAAGGGCAACGTGAGTCAAGAAGGGCATATGGGCAGTTGCCCGGGCAACCTGAGCAACCCCCCTGTGCACGTCCCTGACTGTATTAAATTCAACTGGTTTCTCTATATCTTCTCTGTAACACAATCATTTTCAATAATCTTGTCAAATTTGGCGAGGTTAATAAAAAAAAGGTAGGCAATGCGTAGCGGCGACAGGTCAAAGTCCTAAAGTCTTCAGACAATGGCCGTTTTTAACTTAGTTTTTGCGACGAATTGTAGTGTTTCATAATTGCAGGATGTTTCGCTAACAGCAGCCTTAACATATTGGCATCATGAGCCAAGTAATATTGTTTAACACCAATTACCTGTGTGCACATTAACATTCTCATGTATCTAAAAAAAAAATGAATTTAATTATTTATGTCCAGAGTTCAGATAGCTTTACTGCTTGAAAGTCTTTGTAAAGTTAAATTGAACTGCCGTCTTCCCTTGTAAGTGTAGCACTCCTGAAAAAGAGTATAATGATTAAAGAAAAATGAAACAAAAGAGAGTGCAGCAGTGCTTCTTTGTTGTTATATTTACTCAGAATGAAGTGCTTCACGGGCGCGCCCCACCCACTGAAGTGTGCGGTGACGTAATCACGCTGGTATGCCAAGCGAAAATAATTAATTTAATAAATGCACATATCAAAGCACAAATAAGAAATTGAACAGTATATAAAAGTATTAGAAAATAACATTTTAGTATATTATAATGGGATTGAAGAAATTGTACAAACATAAACAGCTTGTACCACGAGTCGCATTAGTGTGACGTCAACTCCCCTCTTCGATTGATTGGCTAGAGTAGTATCTGTCAATCTAGAACTAGTGGACCAATGGTGACGCTTAAGCCCGCCCTAATTTACATGAAACTCGAACTGCAACATTGGGAAGAGCAAGCGCAGAACATAGAAAGAAGAGCGAAGAGAAAAACATCACAAGCGTACAAAAGAGTAAAATATGAGCAGAAAATGCAAGAAAGCACAAAGTACACAGTAATAAAACCATACTTTTTAACAAAGCATGACCATAAGTTTAAGTTTTGTGCAAAATAACTTTTAATGTGTTTAAAGTTTTTATTCATGCTTGTTATTTCTTTATTCACGCTTATTATATTTTGATCCGTGACCACGTTGTTTGCTATTCTGATCATTTTGCATTATTTTTTTCAGTTTGTGCAATATATTTTTACATGTGTTTTTAAATTTTTGATTCACGCTTATTATGTTTTTATACGTGACCGCTATATATTTGGCGGGAATTTGATCCCATAGAGAATGCTTTGACGCGTTTCCACAGCGCACGATGCTTAAGGGAACGTCTGCCAATTCCACCAACTGCGTTAAACGTAGTCTATAATTTGTATTATTTAAAATTACTTTTAAGATTTAAAAACAGACGTTTTCAAATCCCAAAGCTTGCAGAAGGTTCCTAATGTCAATACTGACTTTACAGATACAGCTTTCCTGGTAGCCTTGAGTAAATTAACATGTCTATGAAAATGATTCATAAAACGTATAAATATCAGTTGAGCCTATGTTTATTTTCGTCACTGACACAGACGAAAATGAAAAGACTATCAGTCAAAGTTCAGCTTTAGGAGAGGTAGAAATAGGCCAGTATATATAAGAATACTGAGAGAATAAGAAATATGAAGATGAGGAGAGAGCAGACAAATAATCTAATGACAAGGTTTTAAAGCTAGCCTATTTCTTATAATTTTTTGGCCTTCAAAAGTCCTAAATTGCACATATGTAGGTCAGAGAAATCCAAATTTTCTCGGGGGAGCATGCCCCCGAACCCCCCTAACTACGGGGGGCCTTGAGTCTTGTTGCCCAGGGCACAAGAAATTGTTAATCCGGCCCTGCACGCGCCTCATTCTCTCACAACTCTTTGCGTTCATTAAAGACTTTATTTCACTAATTTAAGACCTCTCTTATTTTATGAGGATACTCACAAAACAGACATTTTGGCAAAATTGTGTGTTAATGTTCGTTGCACGAAAGAGGACCGTTTTCTGGTGCGCAGTCTGTGCGCACGATCTGGCGCGGGTCTTTCTCTCTCTCTCTGTGTGTGTGTGTGTGTGTGTGTGTGTGTTACATAGACAGGACATTCGCAGGCAGCGCGTTTAAAATCATTTACATGAATAAGAGCGGGATCATATAATGTAACGCTACCCAAGGGATGACAAAAATTTATTTTAACGCGTTAAACTGGAAAAAAAATAATCTCATGCGTTAACGCGTTAAAAAACGCAAAGTGAGCTTCAACAGCGGATGTCGAGCTGATGAGGGAACGCTACTACACAGTTAATTGCTGTCTGCCTTTTACCGTCGACCTGTGGCTGTCATCAGACTGCATATGAGATTTTACGCCATTGATTCCCATACATATTAGCTACCCAATTTAAATACCTTTTTACAAACGCTGCAAAATCCTTCTTTATTTTGACCACCAACCATGTTCTAAATTGTTTGTCTTCCATGCACTTTCCCAGTTTTCTGGTCTAGTTTTATTCCTGTTGTTCCTGCTGTCCAAAATTACTCGCGCCACCTCCGCAACTTTGCTCCGGCCGGAGGCAATCACCAAACTGTTTCCGCGTGTTTTTAATCACACTAACGTACATATTTTGCGACGACAGCAAATAAAATGATTAATCATGAAGACTATTCATATAAATTGATAATATAACATTTTCTTAAAAACCATATTAAAAAATTAATGCCTGTAGGATTACAATTTAATGCTTTTTAATGCCATTTAAGGCCTTAATTATCGCAAAATCCATTTAATGACTTTTAATGCTTTTTGCGGAAACCCTGCCTGATCATAGCTGTACAGGGCGGCTTATTATTTTTCATCTCCATAAATATATCTAGAAGTAAAGCTAATGCAAGGACTAGAAATCAATTAAATATTTTTAAATTATTAAATCTCTTATTAAATCTCTTATACTTCCTTGTCATCATGGAGATCGGAGTTCATGGTTGCATAGCAACGACAGGCGCCACGAGACAGCAAGCGCTTGTGGAAAGGAGAGAGCGGCGCGAGCCGGCACGAGCAGAAAAAAAAAAAAAAATCTGCGCCGCGAAACAGTTTTCTATTATCTATCATTTCACTGTGTGGGGAATTAGCAAATTTGCGCCCCCTGAAGCTGCAGGCGCCCTTTGCTTACTAAGAAGATGCCGTGCACAGAAGCTGTTTGTTGAGAAGGGGAAAAGGGAGGGGGCGCGGCTTTGGCGCGGGCGCGGATGACAGTTCACCTCTGGGTCTCTCCCAAATGGAACGGACAAGGAGGGGGGTCCATATAGTTATCTAAGTCAGTCACACCTCGACTTTCTTCCAAATAACGCACATTTCATTCATAATATTATAAATACAGGCCTCTATATTTCCTGCACATTTTTGTTTTTCTGAATGGTTTGAATGGCTAATAAAAATAGGTCATACAAAACGATTACTTGGTCACCACCACCAAGGTGAATTGGTTTAGTCTTGACTTCTGGTCGTGACTCGTGAGTGTCAGTTGGTATGGGGGGAATCAGGGGAAATCTGTTGATTGTCGATGTCAAGCGCCAAATAGCCTAAGAGATGGACAAGAAAGGTCGACAGCCATCAGGTGCCCAATTTAGAAACGAGCGAAAGATAAAGTAATGCAACTATGTTTTCTTTGTATGATTACGGTATCCATGTCATGAAGGGGCAATTGGTGGGTATAACTCTTATTTGTTAGCCTTTTTGCTATGATTCTTGCTATGCTTAACAATATTCGGTTTTAACTCAAACACGAGATCTAATTTCACCATAATATTGTTCTTTGATGCGCTCGAAGGGGGTCTCGCCCAGGGTGTAATTCAATGTAGAACCGCCACTGTGTACAAAGTTTGGTTTTGATACGTGACAGCGTTCCTGAAATATGAACTACTTCCTGTTTTGGCGACTACGCCGCCGATTTCGTTTGGCTGTGACGGGCAAATGCTTCCGAAAATCAAAAATCCTTCTAGTAACTTTTGTGAGGCTTGGTCCAACGATCATGGACATCTAGTTTCGTGAAGTTCGGACCAAATTTGTGACCTGTGAAACTTTAGTTTCGCTTTCTGTTCAATCCACTATGACGGACGAACGACGTGGACTCGTGATGTCATCTTCGCGAGCAACTTACACCGGTATTGGCCGGACATTTTAAAGTTGGAACGGTGTCTCTGTCTCAAAGGGCCTAGGCGCAGGAGCTGGCCAAAATTTTTCTCCCGGGAATAATAATAATAATAAAAAGAAAACTTAAGAAGAACAATAAGTGTGCTGCTTTCAGCAAGCACACTTAATTAGCTTACTTTATTTGTTGATACGACCTGAAAATGCTGCCAGAACGGCCTGTTTTCTTGGCTGGTTCCATGCTGAAAATTCAGAAGAGCTCACTCTCTGTTTCAGTCTCAGTCGGTCTCAGTTCACTACCGAAGGTGAATGACACTCGAAACCTGCCAAGGGGTTTGCGCTATTTTTGAATCAGAATATGAAGCAGTCACGTGGTTGTGTGTCGAAACGAAGCTTCGGACGTCACAGATCACATGGTTATGGCAAAACGAATCAAGCTCCGATACACTGCTTAAATGTGTGATGTGTTTTTTGTTTTTTTTACAAGCGTCGAAGCCTCGGTGCCGAACGTCACATACCCTACATCTCTTCTGCCTCCCTTCCAGATATAAACTTGATGTCACAAGGAGCTACCTAAGAAAGAAGGAAAACCTAGTTTTCTCCCACTCCCTTCTCCCACGCTTTATGAAGAAGTTTTGTTGCACTGAAACTCTGCCTAGTAAACTGTTTTGAGTAAAACTCGTCTCGTCTGTGAAGGTTACAATACATAACTTGGTTGCATAATAATGATAAAGAATTAAAATATGTGACAGCGTTTTAAGAGGATACTTATAAATTAACATGATTCTTTTTTATATATATATTTTTTTTAATCTTGTAGATCTGCTCATTTGGTGTCGAGCTGCAGAGACTTTAACAGATCAACTAACAGATTTGGGGCAAAATGTGACCATAAACTGTGATCTTGATGAAGAAGAGGTTTATTGGTTTTTACTAAAACTTCAAGATTCTGCGGGTTTGATAATGCGCTCTGTTCCAAACTCATCTCCGTTTTACTTCAATAAAAGATTCATCCACAAATATTCAGTGAACTCTAAACATCATCTGTTCATAAATAATGTCACTATTGATGAGTTAGGAGTTTATTACTGCATGAGCACATCAGGCTCAGATCCAAAATTCAGCAATCCCACCAGACTACACATCATTGGTGAGTACACTTTTAGTCATATTGTTCAGTATAGTGATTATGAAGAGATTATTATAAAGTGTTGCATCTAGACAAGTGGTCTGCACTTTAACCCAGTGACGAGTCTTTCCTCTTTGTCTTCTGTGATGTTAACATTTGCGTAGGCTATCGGTGTTCTCAACAAGTGTGTGATATTTGATGATATGCTAAGTATTAGCCTAGATATTTCACATCAACATAAAAGCCATTATTTCATCTAATGCTAATGTGCCATGTTCAACAATGTGCCTTATTGAATTAAAGTGTCACAAAATCCTCTCATTACTGGAGTTATCTTCACACTTCTGCAAAATGCTTTAAAAAAGAGGTGTGACAATTTGCTGAAAGGAACATGTGGAGGAGGTGACAGCCACAAAGTGTGTGTGTGTGTGTGTGTGTGTGTGTGTGTGTGTGTGTGTGTGTGTGTGTGTGAGTGTGAGTGAGAGAGTGTGAGAGATTTATTTTATTCCGGGTTGGCGGATGTGAAAGCAAATGAAAAGCCTTGAATGCAAACCTGAGAAAAATATACTGTTAACTTTTAAATAAATAAAAGGTTAATCAAAAATATATGTAATATTGGGACTCTATAGACAGAAGATAAAAGTCTAATGAGCATAAATAGGAAATATGACTGTGGTCACATTCACACATGAAAGACATAAAGGCTAACCACACTGTTGGCTGATTGTGTTTGTCATCTCACACACACACACACACACACACACGCACACGCACACACACGCACGCACACGCACACGCACGCAACCCTGTCAAAACCAGTCACATTCTAACTACAAATAAACTGGAGCAAAACACAAAAGTGTTATTATTCAAAGAAAATGTATGTCCATGTTACAGTCAGCTGGAACATATTCAGTTTCAGGGCTTCAGTTTGTGTTTCCTGTTGAGGTTTACTGAAGCTGTCGTCTGATTGGTCGTGTGCGCTCTGGTGGGTGTGGCTACAGTCGCTGTTTCGGTTCAGAGTGACGTCAGAGCCAGATCAAGCAGAAGAGCAGGATACTATAAAAGAAGAGTAAATAATTATTCTTATTTCTAGATTAACAATTCTTATAAAGTTTTCAAAATATTGTTTTGTCAACTCAACTTGATACCTTGATACATTTTAATGCTAATATTCAGATGCCAAGTTTATGAAGAATATGGAAGAAAAAAAAAATGCAAATATACTTCAGATCTGAGAACAGCTCAATTATAAACCGTAACGTATTAAAACAAAAGTGCACGGAGTCAAACACAAACCTGTTGTGGTGTGAGCTGTATTTTGGTCAGTATAACACACACACACACACACACACAGGTCATGTGATGAATGTGGTTTGTTCTGTTGGGTTAACAAATGGATGGATGTTTGTGGTTGGTTTGCATGTGTAGTTTGTGGGTAAAAAATATCTTGCCCAACCGTTAATATGCAGTCTGACATCCATTTTGCTATAAAACAGCTTTACAGTAAAACTGACTGTTCTCTTACGAGAGTTCTCTCGTACTGCGTTTGAATAAACGCTGCGGGAAAAGTCTCTTTTCACGAAATACTGAAGCAAAATTATCCTTAATTTTCATATTTGTAAAACGCATTGCAGCAGTGCACAGCCATGGCGAGACGGCTCGCTCACTCATTGGCTGTTCTGCGGCAACTGCATGAGCCTATCGAGCGAGGGCTGATGCAACATCAGACCAATGAGAGCGCTTCGCGCGCTCCTCGTCACATCCCGCCGAAACGGGTGTGGCCATCCCCTATAAAAGGAGCTCGAGTAGGCTGATTCAACTGATTTTCATCTCTTCAGCGAAGCTCACGCATCGCTGGATCACGAAGAAGCAAGCGTCGTCGAGGCAAGCTTTTCAGCGGGACGAGCCCTTGAAGCCGCTGGCCTTCGCCGCCTCTACTGCCGTACCTGCTGCGCTTTCCGGCGCTTCATATCCTTTACCTGCTCTGTTTTGTGTGTGTGTGTGCAGTGTTCCCCGAACACTCACCCCTAAAAGAGCCGCGTCTTTTTCAAGATGCCATCCTGTGGCTCGTGCCGAGCCCCGCTCACCGAGGGAGACCGCCACGTTATTTGCGTCTCCTGTCTGGGCGAAGATCACGCAGCGCTCGCGCTCGCTGACGGCGGCTGCCCTCACTGCGAGCTTTTGCCGATGGTGACTCTGCGGACTCGCCTGGCACACTTCTCCGAGCCTGCGCCCCCCGCCGCGGTGCCGCGCCGTAAGAAGCGCCGCTCGCAGCGGGCCCCGGAACCCACCTCTTCCCGACAAAGCTCGCCGGCTCGCCCGCCAGCTTCGCCGGCTTCCCCCGAAGCACTTCCCGATGCTCAGCGCCCGCAGTCTGCCGCCGCTTCATCTGAGGAAGTTGTTTCTGAAGTCGAGTCGGTCGATAAGGATTCCTGCTCTCTGCTAGCTTCAGGCAGTGAGGACTGGGCGAGCTCTGCGGATCTCACGCCTCCTGCCCGAAAGCCGTCGGCTAGAGCTAGCATCGAGGGGGAGCTCATGCGAGTACTCGCGTTGGCCGCGGCGAGCCTCGGCCTCGAGTGGTCTGCACCGGAACTCCCCTCGCGCACCCGGCTTGATGGTAGCTTCCTCCCTGGTGAGCGCACTTCTCCTGTGTCTAAGCCCGCTCCGTTTCTTCCTGAGCTTCATGAAGAAGTGGCGAAGGCCTGGAACGCTCCCTTTTCTGCACGAACACGTTCGTCTGTATCCCCAGCATTTTCCTCCCTGGATAATGCTCAGGACCGAGGCTACCTCACTCTGCCGCCGGTGGAACAGGCGATAGCAGCCCACCTTTGCCCGCCCTCTGCTGGACGGCGGACTAAGCCAGCGCTGCCGTCAAAAGCCTGCCGCATGACGTCGTCGCTGCTCGCGCGGATCTTCTCCGCCGCTGGGCAGGCGGCATCGGCGCTGCACACCATGGCCACGCTTCAGGTTTTCCAAGGCGATCTCCTCCGCAAACTGGACGAGATAGGACCTGAAGCTATCTGCATCACGGACCTGAGAAGCGCGTCGGATCTTTCCCTCCGCGCTACCAAGGCTGCAGCACAAGCCATGGGACGCTGTATGGCTTCCGCTACCGTAGCCGAGAGGCATTTGTGGCTGACGCTCACGGAGATGGCTGATGCAGAGCGCAACGCGTTCCTCGACGCCCCGCTATCCTCCGCTGGCCTCTTTGGATCTTCTCTCTCCGAGTTCGTGGAGAGATTTTCCGAAGCCCAGAAAGCGTCACAGGCGTTCAAGCACTTCCTGCCGAAGCGCTCCAGTTCTGCAGCGGGCCGTGAGAAACAGGCCCCTCGGAGCTCACAGCCTCAGCCCCCGGCCGCCCCCTCACAGCGACAGCAGCGCAGCTCACGCCCTCGCTCTCGCTCTACCAGCCGCCGCCCCACTCACCGCGGGCCGCGACCAAGGGTTGTGTTGAAGCCGGAAGCCCCAAAGAAATCCTAGCACGCCTAGGAAAGCGCAGGTGTGTAAGCCCCGTTGCGACCGGGCCCTCACCAAAGCGCACCGCTGTCTCAGTCCCAGGAATTGCGACTGCTTCAGCGTTCTCAGCAGAGCACAAGCCCGCACAGCTGCCCGCTTGCCTGCACACAAAAGCCGTTTTTACGGCTACCCAGATAAATCCCGAAAAGAGTGTATTTTCTGGTGTCCCGGCCAAGGCCGATGGTGCTATAAATGTAGTGTTGATGCCCACTTCTCTGTGCCCATCCCTACACACAAGCACAGCCCTGCACACAGGGCCCGTACTCATAAGATCGACGCAGTTCGATCGCCCCCCAAACATAGTCAAAGTGCCCACTTCCCAGTGCCCACAAACGCTATGTCTGGCAAGCCACAGGCTCCCTGTAAAAACGGGACCTGTGCGCGCCCGCTCTGTTCAAGCAGACAGCGCGGCCAAAGCAGTAAACGTGCCCGGTCCCCGCCCACGTTCACTTGTAGGCTGCATGAGTCCCATGAGACCTTCTCAGACCTCCCTCGTTCAGATAAACACTGTAGCGGGGTCGAGGATGAGCGTTTTGCCCGCTGTATTACGCGCGCTCCCCGCCTCAAATGTCACAGGCGTAACGCCTATGCTAGCGCGCCCCGAAGCGCCGCCGTCGCACAGCGATCAGAGCGCGCTTCGCATCCAACCCCTAGCCGGCCATGCAGACGCATGGGCCGCGCTTCCAGGGGTTTCGGACTGGGTGCTAGACATTATAAAGAGAGGCTTCTCGCTACAGTTTTGTCGACGCCCTCCACGCTTCACAGCGCGCGTCGAAACTACGGTGAATTCAGAAGTAGCACACCTACTTCGCGCCGAAATATCAAAACTGTTGAGCAAAGGGGCGATACAACATGTATCCCAAGCTCAAAGCGAAGGGGGGCTATACAGCAGATACTTCCTAGTCCCCAAAAAGGACGGTGGTATCAGACCCATACTAGATCTAAGACGACTAAACAGAGCTTTAGTGAAACGCAGTTTCAAAATGCTCACGACCAGCAAAATCCTCGCGCACATTCGCCGAGAAGACTGGTTTATGTCGATAGATCTAAAGGACGCGTATTTCCAAATACAGATAGCGTCACGCCACAGGCGATTCTTGAGATTCGCCTTCGAGGGTCGGGCATACCAGTATACAGTCCTGCCATTCGGCTTGTCCCTGGCACCCCGTACATTTACGAAGTGCATGGACGCAGCGCTCGCTCCCCTCAGACTCAGGGGCATGCGAGTGCTGAACTATTTGGACGACTGGCTGATCATAGCTCAATCACGATCTCAGCTCGTGGAGCACAGAACCATGTTACTCGATCACCTCGAGAATCTTGGTATCACGATCAATTGGACGAAGAGCTCCCTGAACCCCAGCCAAACTATATCGTTTCTGGGCATCGTTCTGGACTCTTGCTCTATGACGGCGCGGCTGTCGCAACAGCGCGCGCTGCGCATACAGCACGCAGCGAGGTCCTTCCGCTGCGGCGCGATTATCCCGCTCAAACGGTTTCAGAGGATGCTGGGCCTCATGGCCTCAGCATCATCAGTTCTCCAGCTGGGCCTGCTTCGCATGCGCCCTCTGCAGTTCTGGTTGAAAGCGCGAGTGCCACGCGGAGCGTGGGCACTCAGCCGATTGCGCCTCAAAGTCGATCAAGACTGCGCAGCAGCCCTGAGACCATGGGCGGCGGGCGATTGGTACCGTTCAGGTGTAAGCCTGGGGACTTCCTCGAGAGTGAAAGTGGTGTCTACGGACGCATCCACCTCGGGATGGGGAGCGCTGCTCGAGGGCAGGCCGTTCTTTGGCCTTTGGTCAGAACGAGAAAAGCTCCATCATATCAACTGCCTGGAAATGCTGGCAGTTCACAACGCGCTGACGCGCTTTTGTCCCCACATCAAAGACCAACACGTCGTAGTCCGCTCGGACAACACGGCCGTGGTGTCCTACATAAATCGCCAGGGCGGTCTCGGATCCAGTTCCCTTTACAGGCTGGCCGAGCGCCTCCTAATATGGGCTCAGCGCAACCTGAGCTCGCTGAGAGCGGTGCATGTGCCCGGGACACTCAACCTGGGTCCAGACAGGCTGTCCAGGAACAATGTTCCCACGGGCGAATGGTCTCTACACCCACAAACAGTCCGGCTGTTGTGGCAGAGATTCGGCAGGGCGGAGGTGGACCTATTCGCGTCCCCAGAAAACGCTCATTGCCCCGTGTTCTTTTCAAAGAACGACAGCGCGCTGTCCCACAAGTGGCCGCACTGCCCGCTATACGCGTTTCCCCCAGTCTCCCTCCTACCTCAGGTGCTGGAGCGAGTCAGGGAAGTGAAATGCCCAGTACTGCTTATAGCACCGTTCTGGGACAACCAAGCCTGGTTTCCAGTCCTGATGCAGCTAGCAGACTCCGCTCCATGGCCAGTGCCATTGAGGAGAGATCTCCTCTCGCAGGCCAGGGGCTCGATTTGGCACCCACACCCAGAGCTGTGGTCTCTTCATGCGTGGACGCTCAACGGTTACCCGTTAGCCTCACGGATGGAGTGCTGAACACCATCACTCAAGCTAGAGCGCCTTCCACCAGGCGGCTTTATGCCTCGAAGTGGTCGGTTTTCTCCAGCTGGTGTACAGCTCGGGGCCTGTCACCCCTCGATTGTGAGGTGACGGAGGTTCTCTCCTTCCTACAAGAGCTGTTGGACAAGGGCAGATCCCCTTCCACGCTCAAAGTCTATGTGGCGGCTATCGCAGCGTGCTCGACAGCAACGCCAGGCCAGTCACTAGGAAGGAACGATTTAGTCATCCGCTTCCTCAGGGGAGCTAGGAGGCTGAATCCCCCCAGAACTCCCTCAGTCCCGGTGTGGGACCTTTCTACGGTCTTGGCAGCCATGAAAGGTCCCCCCTTTGAGCCTATCCAATCTGTTAGCCTCAAACATCTGTCTTTCAAAACGGTGTTTTTGATGGCCCTCGCTTCGGTGAAGCGCATAGGCGATCTGCACGCGCTCTCTGTGAGTCCAACGTGCTTGGAGTTTGGGCCCAATGACTCCAAAGTCATACTCAAACCTAAGCACGGCTACGTGCCGAAATCCCTCAACACTCCGTTTAGGGCTCAGGTTATTTCCCTGTCTGCCCTGCCGGGGTCAAACGAGGAAGGGGACTCGAGCTGTCTTTGCCCCGTTAGGGCTTTAAGAGCTTATGTGTCCCGCTCCGCTGCCTTCAGACAGACGGAGCAGCTCTTTGTCTCGTTCAGTGGACGTTCCAAGGGAATGGCTGTTTCGAAACAGAGCCTGTCCAGATGGGTGGTTGACGCCATAACAATGGCTTATACTACCAAGGGCCTTCAGTGCCCGTTGGGCATTAGAGCGCATTCCACGAGAGGCGTTGCCTCATCGTGGGCCTGGTCTAGCGGGATTTCCTTACAGGAAATATGTACGGCGGCGGGCTGGGCCTCGCCGTCTACATTCATAAGGTTCTACAACCTAGAAGTTCCCGCCTTGCAGGCCAGGTTGTTTTCGGTTTAGCCGTATCAGCTGTCTACCACGACACTGATTTCGCAGGCGCACAACGCCACCGAAGACTTCACCGCACTTGCAAGCCAAGTATTTTCGGTGTATTCGAGTCAGCTGTCTAAACACGGCACTGATATCGCAGACGCACAGCGCCGCCGAAGTTCTCTGGGCAGAATTGTGTAAGACCCATGTTTTTCCCACATTAGCCAGGCTCCCTCCTGCCTATGTGATGTTATATCGCGTCTAGAACGCACCTATTTGGGCGAAAGTGTGTAAGTCCCACATTTCCCACATCAGCCAGGCTCTCCCTGCCTATGTGACGTTGTATCGCGCTTAAGGGCGCATCCATTGGGCGAAATTACGTAAGACCCACATCTCCCACATCAGCCAGGTTTTTCCCCTGCCTATGTGGCGCTGTTTCGCGCCTAAGGGCGCATATATCTGGGCAAATTTGCGTAAGACCCACATTTCCCACATTAGCCAGGCCTTCCCCTGCCTATGTGATGTTATATCGCGTCTTAGGACGCAGCTATCTGAGGGTGGTTGTCCCCCCCCCCCCCTCCAGACTCTCCGAGTCTACCGGGTGATTATGCACTGTATACCTGGACTAGCTTCCAGTGGTCGGTGTTTTCTCATCCCAGCACGCACGGCGTCTTACAAGTGGTTCCCGCAGCGTTTATTCAAACGCAGTACGAGAGAACTCTCGTAAGAGAACGTACTCGGTTACTAACGTAACCTCGGTTCTCTCTAGAAGAGGGAACGAGTACTGCGTTCCCTGCCGTGCGCGCGGTTCGCTGAACCAATGAGTCAATGAGTGAGCGAGCCGTCTCGCCATGGCTGTGCACTGCTGCAATGCGTTTTACAAATATGAAAATTAAGGATAATTTTGCTTCAGTATTTCGTGAAAAGACACTTTTCCCGCAGCGTTTATTCAAACGCAGTACTCGTTCCCTCTTCTAGAGAGAACCGAGGTTACGTTAGTAACCGAGTACGTTTTTTAAAGCAATAGCCTAGATAGATAGATTTATGTCTAAGGTCACAGGTCAAGCAAAATAATTTACACCACAAGAGTAAAAAAAAAATAGTTGTTTTTTATCATCTGTCTTTTACATCTATTTTTAAGATAAAGATTAGAGCAAGATTAGAGTATCTGGGTTCATATTTCTGGTTCTATTAGAGATTAGTTAGTTAACTATTAAAGCCCTTACATTTGTGCAAGGCTAGGCCTATAGTGTCCTTTTTATTATCATGAACTTTATTTCAGTCAAATGATCTGTGATTGTGTCATTTTAAGCTCAAGCTCAAGGCTGGTAAGTTATTGGGTAATCCTGCAAGGAGAAAGTCAAAAGCCATTAACTAAAACACAACCTGGGCAATGACTACGTACATGTTAATTGTCATATTGGATCAAATGTAAGTTAAATAACTATTAACGTACTGAAAATGTAAAGATATAGTTATTTACATTTAAGGACAGCGAAACCCATGTGCAGTAAAAAAATAGCCTATATTTTTGCTAACAAAGAAAACAAAACCACCTGCTCCCTCTTAAGTAAAAATAGACTTAGTACGATATGTAAATAAATGGATTTAAGGTTTGTTTCCGTTACTGATTAAATAACAGGGATCAGTTAAAAAAAAACACACACACACCGCGATTTAGCGCCTGTGCGCGTTCACGCGACAGGGTGTCAAATCCTGTCAATCAGGCTAAAGCGGCGTCTGAGGTTTCTGACACTTTTAACTACGGAAGAATATGATTCTCGCTTTAGTTTTACTGCGTTTTTGGTTGTTGTGGCATTTGGGTGGTAAGTATTCAAATATTTTTGATGCATTCCGTGTTTGCATAAAATTTAACTAGCACTTTTTAATAAATAGTTTGTTTTAGTTATTGACGTGTTTTCAGTCTGGAACGCTAATTTAGTTTGGGGTGGGAAAGGAGAATAAAGTCTATGTACGGATGTGTTCCAGGTGTGTTTGGTGTTGAGACTGGGGAAATGAAGACTTTGTCCGTGATGGAGGGAGATTCTGTCACTCTACACGCTGATGTTTCTGACATACAGGGAGATATTACAGTGATAGAGTGGATGTTTGGAGCTGAACACCCAGACACTGTCATAGCTGAGATCAATAGAGAAGCAAATATTAATACTGTTGATGATGAGAGATTCAGAGACAGAGGGCAGATGGACATTCAGACGGGATCCCTCACCATCACAAATATCAGAACCACAGACTCTGGACTTTATAAACTACACATCAGCACAAATATAGGTGTAGACAAAACATTCAGAATTAAAGTCTATGGTAAGTACAGCAGTATTGAGTCTGTTCTTTCCAAATTTGATTGTGACATGATCAATCTTTGTCACATTAACTCACAGAATTAAAAATACTATATATTTAAGCGAATTAGATATAGTGAAAAAGTGTTTGTTAGTAATGTATCCTCCTGTGTGTGTTGACTAAGCTTTGACTGAGAATATAAATCTGGACATTCTTGTTTGTTTTTGATTTGATTCACTCTGATTTCTCTTGTTCCTCTAATATCCAGCTTTTCTCCCCGTTCCTGTAATCATCAGAAACACTTCACAATGTTCTTCATCATCTGAAAGTTCATCAGTCTCTAGATGTGTACTGATGTGTTCAGTGGAGAATGTGAGTCATGTGACTCTCTCCTGGTACAGAGGACTCAGTGTATTGTCCAGCATCAGTGTGTCTAATCTCAGCATCAGTCTCTCTTTACCTCTGGAGGTGGAATATCAGGATAACAACACATACAGCTGTGTGTTGAACAATCCCATCAGCAACCAGACCACACATCTGGACATCACTCAACTCTGTCAGCCTTGTACAGGTACGTCAGTCATATTTGTGTTTATTTCTTGAGCTACTCTGTTGATCGTGTTCAGGTGTGTGATGTAAGCAGTGATTGGACGCAGTGTAAATCCTTACATGTGCTCTTGAAAGACTGGCCGATACAGTTACACTAATGACTGTCTCTTCAGGCATTACAAATCACATAGTGCTGATATCCGCTGCTGCTGGATCTCTGTTGATTGTGGCTGCAGTTGCAGTGTTCTGGATCTGCAGGAAATGCAGAAAAACAGATCAAGAAGGCAAGCGTAACTAAAGTACAGTTAATACATCTGTAAAAAAATATTAAAAAAAATATATATGAAGAAACATAATTTAACACATCTGTCATCACTGTTAAAATAGTCCAGGCCCCTGAAAAAGAGATGACTTATGCTGAGCCAACATTCTGTAAAAGAAATGCACAAAGACCGGTAAGAAAAAAACAGTTATGTATTTATTTTGTGTTTATAGAGATATTACTTACAAAGCAAACACTACAACAAATGTAGTTTGGACTTTTTTTTTTCTTTTTTTTTTTTGCCAACTGCTCTAGGTGGATATTTCTGCTATGATACAGAGTGTTGCAGTTGGAGGATTTTTTAAATATTATTTAACTTAAAAAAAAAAGTTAATTCATAATTATTTTATGTAATATCTGTATTCAACACTACATATCAGCATTGTACAATGCAACATATTTGTGCACTATAGAGGTCGATTACATCGCCAGGTGAGACCACGTGACTTTTTGGCAGTTTCACAGCAGTTTCCTGTCTGTTAGTGGTAGCTTTTCTGTCTTAAAGGACTTGACAATAATGCTTGTCTGCTTGACCAGGGCAAGTGAATTTTTGAAAGAGAATTTTACTTGCCCGACCAAACAATTAGCCTGATTGTAATGACAAAATAACTAGAAACAAGTTGACCAACAAAAATGTTTGATTTAGCATTAACATTCACATTTAAATGTAAACTGCAACTGATACTTAAAGTTAAGGTACTTTATGTGAGACTCTTGTAGAGAAATCAAAACAAAAGAGAAAGTTCACCCTCTGATTATCTTCATTTGGGCCGACACTAGTTATCTTTGGGACCCCAGACAATAAGATTTAATTTTGTAACAGAATAATAGTTTTTTTGTTTTACAAATGTAATTTTACTCTGTTTATTAATGTTTTTACTCAACATTTGTGCAGGTTTTGGAGGATTTATGATAAATTTTAAATTTCTATAAATAAATATTTAAATAGGCTTTTTACAAAAAACAGCATTTTATGTAAAATTCACTTTATAAAAGACCCACATTTCTAACTTTGTTATCATGGGGATAACATGGATAATTTTACATGGTTTAGTGTAAAATTTTTGCCTATGTTTTGTAAAATGTAGTTTTAAAAGTAAAAAAATTATCATTTTAGCCACTAGATGGCTAGAGCTCCACTATATGCTATTTGACTAACTGAAATATATCTTTTCACAAGTTTTTCCAGTTGGATTCATATCTAAATATTATTAAATCACAATTCTAACAGTAAAAATTACTTTTTTTGTCAAAGTTTAGCATTTATTTTGTACTGATTTTTTTTTCCATAATGTTACATTATGATTAGAATCAAACCTGAAAAAGATAAAAGTTGAATTTTTAGAGTTTATCATTTATTTCAATCTTCTTATTTTCATATAATTGTACAAATGTGATCTACTCTTCAGTTACTAACTGTATATATACAGTGATATATATATATATATATATATATATATATATATATATATATATATATACAGTGAAATTGGTATTGCTATTTTTGAGTGAAATAGTTTTTTCTTTTTTTCAGAGAGTTAAGCAAGAGGACGAGGTGGTGTATGCAGGTGTCTTGAGATGATCACATTCTGATTCCTGAAATTGTTTTGATCGTACATCATATATTTTTCTCAGTATTATTTTTATTTAAAATATGCTTTTATTTGAGTTTTGTGATATTTAAATATCACATTTATATTTAAGGGGGGTAATAAGTGAAGTTCAAGTGAAGTAACATTTTACATATATGCTGGGTATGATTAATGGTATAAGTTTTTATCATCTCATATATCTATTTTGTAACTATTTAAGTGTAACCATAACCATATATTGTCATTAAACCCTTTCAATTACAAATGATGTGCTAACTAGTTTTGGTTTGGTATTAACATTAATGTGCTACATATTGCAATACAATATCATCATCACACTATAGCAAAGCTCTCCCACATATTTTGCTATTATAATGCTTATTTGCGTCATTGGTAGAAGTACAAGTGGTACAGTAGGAACCACTGTAGGAATACCACCCTTACAGGACCAATGGGAAAATTCATAACTTACTGAAAAAGTAAGTGTTTTAAACGGCTGTCAAGCTATTATAAAAACATGATCATGATTGATCGCATGACTTTGTGTTATGGCAAATAATCACATCATACAGCAACTCACTTGAAGGCCAGATTGACGAACATTCAATGAGCAGTTTGAACCGTTCTACCCGAGGGTATTCCAGAAAGAATGCAACATTCCTGGGTAAATTTACGGATAAGTAAACAGATAACCTCAAATTTCATTTTCAAAAATGTAAGTAACTTTCAGGGTATGTATATAGCCATAGCAACTTACTCTCTGAACATAACCTCCTGCTGAGCTGGGTTAGTTTACTACAGGTACACGCCTCTTAGCTTCACAGAAATTCAGCGCAAGTTATGGATAATGATTTAGAATTATAAATGTTATAACTTTATAATATATGTAGTGGGATTGCTGTGTTTTTCATTTCAAATGGGGTAAAGTGTGCATGGCGTGGTGCAGCGTGAGATGCGAACCTGGCACCAAGAAACAGCATAGACAAAATATTTAAAATATTAGTTTAATGGCATCATTTAACTGAGCACTATGAATGAAGGCCAGTATCACTGATACCAATACTGATCCTGTCAGAGTGGGACACAGACTCTGACACTCGGCAGCCGCCTTGGTTTGTCTGGAAGCCCGGGCCAAGGCTTCCCCAGCCTTCATTCCAGGTGTAACGACACCAGCGGATGAAGGCTAAGGCATATGGAACAGTGGCATTGAGATCCTGTGAGGGGAACAAAGGAAGTTGAAACCCAATGAAACATTGGAATGGGGACATACCTGCGGCGGTAAGGAGTTGTCGGCGTACTCAATCCAGGATAACTGTTGACTCCAAGAGCTCGGATTCTGGTACGTCAGGCAGCGGAGAGCTTGTTCCAGATCCTGGTTTGCCCACTCGGACTGCCCATTGGTCTGAGGATGAAAACCTGACAACAGACTCGTAGAGGCCCTGATCTGCCAACAGAACTCTTTCCAGAACCGGGAGACAAACTGTGGCCCTATATAGAAGACCACATCTACCGGAGGGCCATGAATCCGGAAGACGTGATCAACCACCGATCGATGGCACAATCATAAGGCTGGTGAGGAGGTTTGGGGACATTACCAGAGCAAAGACAGGAGACACTGCTTGCAGTCAATTCAAATTTGTATTGACTTCAAAACTTGCAACAAAAAGAACAACAAAATCAAAAAGAACATAAAACAGAGACACAAAAAGTGATCCTCCTCATGGAGGTCCCTCACTAGATCTGACTCGAACAGACAAAATTAATAATTTTTTACTCAAATGTTTAACCATTTCATAATAATAGGGAATTGAAATGACATGTTCGCATACATGAATAATGAAAATAAAATTCAAAATACATTAACATCAATTTTACAAGAAAAGAAATACAAATAATAAAAATACATTTCTACATACTTTTAAAATAAACTGTGAATGAAACAATGACCCCCCTGCTCACACTGGGAAATAGAATAGGCCTACACTACCCAGAATTCCTTGGGATGGAATAAAATGAGGAAATGTTTTCTGACCCTGGCCGATGTCTTACAGTGAAATGGAAAGGTTGCATAGCCAAACTCCAACGAGTTACTCAAGCATTGCAATCTTTCATTTTGTCAATCCATTGACGTGCTCTATGATCTGTTTCAACTACAAAATCTCATCCCAACAGGTAGCATTTAAAAGAATCAAGAGACCATTTCAGTGCCAAACACTCCTTTTCAATGACAGAGTATCTTGTTTCCCGAGGATACAGTTTCGTACTCAAATAAGCCACAGGATGTAACTCACCTCCCTGCTCTTGTTTCAAGACAGCTCCCAATCCCACTTAAGAGGCATCTATCTGAAGCACAAAAATTCTCTCAAAATCAGGACTATACAGAATTAGTCACTAATGTATACCTCAAATGTTGGAAGGCTGGACTGGACCACTGAATTAGATTCTGGCCCGACTTCTGTGTCAAATCTGCTGCCCTAGTGGCAAAATGAGGTATAAACCTCCAATACCTCCTGGCTCTGTCTAGACTTTGCACGAGTTAACACCACATTACAGGTATTACTTGGCTACAATAAGTCCATTAACACAAGACAATTGTTATTTTGAAGGAGGAATGGATAAGAAGCAGACAAACAGCTTAGCATTCACTTTACTCAACTATCTCGTTTCTTCCACACAGCTCTAACATCAGTTGAACATGTCAACACATCAGTGCCACCTAGTGGACATTAATATTATAGTAATGCAATGGAGAAGAGAACACAACATCTTCCCCTTTTCAGAAAGAATACAGCTGTATGTATATCACAACAGAAATGAACAAAATCAAGAATAAACAAGTATTTTGAAACAACTTTTGTGTCTTTTTCATTCAAATATTAACTCTGTTATCTCAGGTTTTTCATTTCCTTACATATCTAAAACATAGTCCTTGGTCCAGCAGTGTTTTTGTCTAACTCTAACAGACCTATTCAACGGACTTGATGTTGTTTCATGTTGTACCTCAGTAGCCTAGTAGTAACACTTCCACTTGATTTTGGCATTTCAGCAAGACGTGAGGCATTCCACACCTCACCATCATCAAGCAGGTCTTCATCAAGAATCTTCACCTTTCTTCTGTACAACAGCTTTTGGTTGTGTGAACTTCCGATCACCCTTCTTTACCATCCAAGGTTTCTTAACTCGAACTAGATCACCAGGTCGGAATCTTGAAGGCAATGTCAATGGAGACCTTTTCCCATTCAACAGAAGGCAATTCAACAGGGTTGAGAGGAGCATTATGTGTCACAGCAGATTTGTCATTTTGTTTGCATGTCTGACAGTTGCGTATCAGGGCTTCCGTCTGGTTGTCCATCTTTGGCCACCAGTACAACTGCCTAAGTCTGTGCTTTGTACGGACCATACCTTGATGTGATTCATGCGCCAGTTCTATGAGTTTCTTCTGTAGTTAGTCAGGTACCAAAAGAAGGTATGTTGGTCTCTCTGGTCCTCTGTCCTCTGACAATACATCCATCCACGACAGCGAGCTCATGTCGGACAGGAAAGTATCCATGTAAGTCCAGATCAACATTCTTCGTGTGTTTTGGCCAAGCGGCAACCTCCCCGTCTCTCTCTTGAAACCAATACGGAAGTGAGTTAAACTGCAATTCATTGACTGGCCGCTTGGCCTGGCTGCAGAAGTGAGTCAAATCTGTATCTTCCCCATGTTAAAATTTCCAACTTTACAGCAGAAAAAAACATGTTTACAGCCTGGATCTCTGTGTGGCTTTGGTCTATACAGCTAATTTTGCCCTTCATAACAACTGTGAGGGGGGTGCATTTTTTTATAACTCGTCCGTTTAGTTAATTAATATTTAAATTTAAGGGTGTGGCCACTTGAGTGACAGATGGATTGCCTGCCGCTGTCAATGCTACGCTAGCCGTTTGTCTGCTGCACCACTTCAGCGGAAATCCCGCCCTGATTGCCCTACACCAATCACTGATCCCTAAACCTACCCGTCACAGATTGCCTACACCAAACACTGATCCCTAAACCTACCCGTCACTGTAACCTGAACCAATTAAATAGGCTGCAGGGCGGGATTTCCGCTGAAGTGGTTTGGGAAAAAAAATCACGCCTTCACCTCAGCAAATGTTAGCTGCTGAACTTGCCTTCTCTGCAGTGTTTGTGTTTTTTTTTCGGGATTATTTCATACAATTGAATACTTGGGTACAAAGCCCACGTCTTTGGATTGCGTCGTTATCGTTCGAGAGAACAACCAGCGCTGTATTTCAGTTGTTTTCCTCTGTGAACATGCACTAATGGATGTCTGACAATTTTGTTGCTTTTTGGGGTTTTCAAAATTTAAAACGTCAATACATGCTCGTTCGTTCTGCTCTCACGGAACAGATGGATTATAATATGCTTATGTACCGTCAGATGAAATCATGCAGGCGTCGGCGCTTTCTCCGTCCGTGCAATAAATGCACATGAATGAGCGCGGATTTTCTAGCGCATTTACTTGCACTTCAAAGGCAATATATCTATGGTTTAACGGTTTAACCCATTTGAGAGGCGGCCAAATTCAGAATTTAAAATGGACTGAATGCTCTCTACGAACTTGAGCGATGCCGCGCTGACGGACCATGAAAGAGTGACGGACATGTACATAAATCACTGTCACACACAAACACTCTCGAAGTAATACACAGTCTCACTTGTAGCCATGTCTTTTAACCATTATAATATTTCGAAGGGCAAAAACAGGAACTTTTATTTGGCTTTACATCATCAGCTAACTCGATCACGTCGAGCTAGGTGATTTCAGATAGCCAGGCTCATATCTATGGCCAGGCTCCTCAGCCTCACTCACGCCCCGCCTGTTTGCCTATTTTCTGTTATCCGGGAGTGACGCAAGGCCAAGATGGCGACGGCCGGCTCCGCCCACTTTAGGCTTCAAAAATGCTCTTCAGAAACCTACGGGTGACGTCACGGACACTACGTGCATATTTTTTTACAGTCTATGGTTTTGGCCAACGTGTCTGTTGATATGTATGCAGTTTGGCGAACACTGGGCAGTTGTTGCATGCAGCAGATTGGAAATCTTCCTTGGAAATTGCGCTGGAAGCAAATTAAATCATAGCAACAGACTCAATGGTTTCCGCAAAGTCATGTTTATTGTTAGCAAGAGGCAATCTTGATAAGCAATCAGCAACACTGTTCAAATTGTTCAATGGACTGGGTCTGTATTCAACATTGTAGTCAAACTCAATTAAGCACGCAGACCATCTAGCAACACGTAACTAGGGATGGCTGACGCGAATCTGACGTTCCGAAGCTTTTCGAGATCCCGAAGCTCAGATGTTTCGAAACACTGATCCGAAGCGTGATTCAAAACACCCATGTCACGTGACTACGGCTAAATGAAGCTTCGGAGTGTTTCACAAGTGTTTCGACAGGTGGCATGGTCCGCCGAATCAGCGTTTGATTGACAGGGTCGGGAACAGACCACACAGTCAAACATCTGTATAAAAGTCAACGCATCTTGACCTCGTGGGTTTTTGTGAGAGGAGTTTGATTTTGAGATAGTGGATTTTTGGTGATATAGTGACATTTATAGTGTGATTTGTTTAGTTATATTTAGGCTTACATTTAAATTTACACATTGACTGATAGGCTAGAGACAGACAGAGTATACATATAGTGACACATTAATAGATAGAAATATATATAGACCGATAGATTAATAGATAGATACATAGATTAAGAGACAGATAAATAAAAATGGAGGCTCCACAGAAGAGATGCCGTACATCTGTGGTGTGGGAGCATTTCCATTTGGAAACCCCAAATAAAGTGAGATGTGTGAATTGTGATCGGCAGCTAGCCTACTGCAACAATACTTCATCCATGATGCGCCATTTGAGGCACTCATCCTGCCATTTTGCAGGTGCAGAGGATGGTAGCATTCCCCCTGTACCTAGGCCTGCTACTGACACTGCTGGGCCATAGCATTGTTTGAAATATAATTATTTGTATGTCCTTGCTAAAAAATATCTTTGCATGCCAGCAACAAATGTCCCTATCTATAAAAAAGTGAGACATTGTGGCTTGATTTCTTTTATTAATATTAATTTTTCATGACCAAAATAACATTATGCACAGTGAGAAGCCTACAGGTTACAAGCTTCACATATTAGAAAAATACAATGATAAAAAAACAACACATTTTTTAATGGCTCATTGTCAAGGTTGTTTCAGATCAACTCCTGCAAGTGACCACTAGGTGTCACCGTTGAGACGGGTGTCGGATTGTTTCGAAGCCTCGACACAATATGGCACATTTGCTTCAACTGTTTCATTGTTTCACGAAGCCTCGATCTGCCCACCACTACACGTAACCCAGCTCGACTATTTCCTTTACTCGTGAGAAGAGTAGTAAGAGCTTGATGGTCAGTGCGTAGTAGGATTTTTTTCCCCACAGCCAGGTACACACAGACATATCATGCCAGTGCTTCCTTCTCAACGATGGAGTATTTCCGTTCATTATCAGACAAGGAATGTGAAGCAAAAGCAATGGTTCTTTCTGTTCACAGTCTTTACTAAGTAAGGCTCTCATTGGCTCAACCTACCAGAGTAGCATAGGCAGGCACAAACTTACTGTACCAGGCACTAAGACCCAGAAACGACCATAGTGTAGCTGCATCAGTAGGAGAGGGTGCATTGATAATTGCAGTAACATGAGCATCATCTGCGTGCAGGACATCAGCTGAGAGTCCGTATCCAAGAAAGCTAAGTGTCGTCAAGTTGAATTTACACTTTTCTGTATTCAGTTTCAAACCAGCTTCACTAATCCTGTGCAGAACAGCTTTGAGATTTGCATTGTGAATGGCTTCGGACGCACCATGGACAATCACATCGTCCAACACTAACATCGTCCACCTAACACTGTACACTTTCAAGGCCTTTTAAGATCATAGTCATCATTCGTTGAAAAGCAGATGGTGCCGAACACAGAGTGACGACAATGAGAAGAAACCAACCACAGACTAATTTTCTTCCAGAAAATTAATTCAAACTCTCTACTTCCTTGTTCAGAATGTTACATGATCCTCAGCATTCTGGCTATCTATAAGAGCCTCCCCCAACACTAACGAAATAATGAATGGACAATGCGAGATTTTGTTGCCGAAACACTGACTGATTGAGAGAATCCCACAATTAAGAGGTCCCATGATACAAACAGATTTCAGCAGGAAACACTCATGACCTCAGGGCTGTCTCAAGCCCATACACTTTACACACCAAGAGACATACACCTATCAAAGTCCATAAAACTCACCATCCCGGCGCCAGAGAGTCTGCAAAAGACCCTTCTAATGACCAAACTAACGGAAAAGCTTGTCAATATGAGGGTTTTTTTAAAAGACAAATGGGTTCAGAAATGACACACAACATTCCTGACCCCTCCCCCGTTGAGACCTCTGAACGAACAAACAGAGTTCTTTCTCTCTAAACCAGAAAACTGAGATTCTTCCTACAGTATACGTAAAACTCATTCAAGAACAATTTTCAATGGACTTATAAAGACATCATACATCATTCTATGTGTTTCTACGATACATGTGTCCATTTAATATGCTTTAATCCCATGTAAGTCATTTAATGGTTATAACTGTTAGATGTTTTGAATGAAAGTGTGTTGTGTTTCATATCAGTATCGTATGCCCGAGATTCAAAAGATGGCTTGAATGATATCTGTGTAATATGTTTTGATCTTCTTTTAATTAGAAATCATGTCTAAACTGTGGCCTCTGTTCTCTCTGCTTAAAGGGATACTTCACCTCTGGGAAGATGAATGTGTATTTAAAATAGGTCATTTAAGTAGAAGAAATGTGGAGAAATTTTTGAATTTGGAGCTTTCTAGACTGAGAAAAGCCAGAAAATGTATTTTTGGCTTATGTGGATGAAAGACAACAACTCCCAGAATGCACTTGCTTCGCTGCCTTAGGAGGCCACGCCTACCGGTTAGAGAGCACAGTTGAAAACAACAAGGCTAGCCTAAGTAAGTGATGAGTTTGCCAGGGATTTAGAGACCCAAAATGTCCGGGATTCGGCTTTTGCGTTCTACAGTCGCCATTCATCATGTTTACTGTGGCGAGCAGGACGAGGCTGACGGCCGCGGGAGAATGGCGCGAGGCCGGTGGCTTCATACTGAGACGCGCGGGGTCTCGCATCTCTCACGGAGGAGCGGGAATTTTCTTAGCAATGTTAAAACGCACATCAACCGATCACTTGTTTAGCGTTCATGTAAACACAGTCAGATTCACCGATCGGAATTAATTCAGTTAGATTGAAACGAGAGGTGTGCATGTAAACAATGAATGGCGACCGCAGAACGCAAAAGCCGAATCCCGGACATTTTTAACAGTCTCGCCCGCCGGACAAGTCCGGGAAAATGAAGATGGTAACCCCTACTTACTCAGCTTTCTCCTATTATTCAGCTTTCTCCACAGAACAAGAGCATGCTAGCTTAGCTTCCAAAGAAAGACGGCTGATACTGTGTGCATTCTGTGAGTGAGATCCCACCCTCTATGGGCGGGTTGAAAACATGCGGAACAACGCCATCTACTGGCTGTAGTCTTTAGCCTCTGGACAGAAAATCCTCCGATGACGCAAAATGACGATTTTTGCGTCATCGGAGGATTTTTTCCAGACAAAAAATACATAAATCTCTCCTCTCAGGGGGATATGAGGGGGGAAAGCATGGTAATTCGAAAATACTACAGGTTTTCTACTAATACAAAGCTTAATGCTAAATCCTGAAGTAACCCTTTAAGAGCTATAGAACAGACACCCCCCCCCCCAGATAATGCATGATTTACGATGAGACAAACAAAGCCAGTGTCTAATTGGTCCGATCTCTTCAGGAGGGGGGACAAACTTTTAGTTTAAAAACCTTAGACCCAAAAACAAAGTTCGCTCTCTCTCTCTATGCTCTCGCTCTCTGGGTTCACCCTCAAGAAACGCTCTGCTATCACTCTCAAGAGAGATGTGCAGAAAAAGATGAAGATCTGAACCAGAGTAACCATGTAACTGAGGAGCAGACCAACCCAAATTAAGATCAGATGGGTTAGATTTATTCAAGCCATCTTACTACTCTCGTCTAAATTTTCTTTTCTGAGTTATCATTTCCTTTCTTTTCCGATTGAAAGTCTCGGTTTTAAGTTAAGTTTTGCTGCAAAGTTTCGGTCCACGATTCACGGCAACGCACGCTTTCAACTTCAAAGACCTTCAACCATCCGGCATCCACGCCACAGACATTTATCCAAGCACGAGGCGGCCAGCCGACGAACGGACGAGGGAAACCCCCTTTTACGCAACAAAGGGAATTCCAAAAAGGAACGCAGAAAACAAGCAAGTAGCCTACCTCCAGACTAAAAGCTGAACTGGTGTATTTATATAACTTTAATAACCTGCCTAAAACGATAGAAGGGTTAAATTAATGTTTGATGGTTCGTTCAGGTCATGTCTAAGTGCATATGGAATCGTGAGATTTCATCCTTTCACTCTTAAACCCACTCTTTCCTCACTCTCTTCCTTTCTGCAACTCGTATGAATGTGTGTGTGTGTGTGTGTGTGTGTGTGTGTGTGTGTGTTTGTGTTAGACATTAGCTGTATGTGTTAGTATATAATCAATAAAGTATTGTTTGTATTTGAAAAGAGATTACTTGTGTATCTGCTTACAAATTTATTGTCTTGAACTTCGATTTTAAGTTACCTATGCTTTTACCCTTAATTTATTTCTTAATTTATGGTTAGCTGGGGATTATTCTTTCTTGGCCAGGAAGATATTATATTTCCTAGAGTTAATAATTGGTTATGCTTTCTGTTCGTTGGATGAACTGATAAAATGATCATACTATTGATTCTGCTACAGTCAATTCTGAAAATAATTAAATTATTAATTATTGTTCATAATTCGTTATGAATAATAATTAATTATATTTATACGTGGGCGTATAAACGCTACAACAGTCTACAAAACTGATATAGGTCTTCATGGGTAATGAAAGCAGTAAGTCCTCTACTTTAAGTGAACTTAAAACATATAATACTATAATAAATTATAATAAATGTCACATTTAGGTGTGCCTTTAATATATCAGGGTTCAACGCTATGGGTTATTTCTACTAACCCAGACGGGCCAGTATTATTTTTACCTGCCTTTCTACAATGCAGAAAAAAAGGTTATTGTTTTCATTGTTTTTGACCCATGTAACCTTCTAAACAGTGCTTTAAGATTTTCAGGTAGGTCTAACAGGTGAATATACAGAAATTTTACAATTTCTTGAGTAATTTCTGTCTCTTTGCAGTTAATAAACACAGCACAGTCTTTACTGCATGAATTATACATGTAATATTGCTATACGGTAATCCTTATTAAAGCTAAAATAGTGATTCAGTCAAGAGCAGTGAGTGATTTTATCTGTCTTTTGTTCTTTGCTTAACATTAATGAAATAGTTAATGTTAAATAACTTACCCTCAAGCCATCCTAGGTCTACAGTATATTACCACTTTTTTTCAGCCGGACACAATCATAGTTATATTAATGTCCAGGCTCTTCCCAGCTTTGTAATGGCATTGAACCTCTCCCGAGTTTTTGAAGCTGCAAAAAGTGCTTCTGTCCATAATAAAAGCAATTCATACAACTCCAGTGGGTTAATAAAAGGCCTTCTGAAGCGATGCATTTTTGTGAGATAAATATCCATATGTGAAACTTTATAAACTATAATCACTGGCTTCCAGCAACGGCGGTACACGCGTTCACGAGAGAGTCTAGTTCTGGGCTTTCCGGCAGAAAAGTGAATTCTGACCCGACGTATGACGTATGGCGTAGGCGTAGCGTAAGCTGAGAATCAATAATAACCAGAGCTGGGTAGTAATAAAGTACAATTACTTTGTAACATTTACTTGAGCATTTTTTTTTTTTTTGAATTTCTTTTACTTTTAAGAGTAGATTTAAATGCGGGTACTTTTACTTTAACTCAAGTACATTTCTAAGGAAAAAAACTGTACTTTGACTTCGTTACGCTGGGCGACGTTCCTCTCGTTACTTTATTTTAATGCAAATGTTAAGAAATGCGTAGTTTATTCCATGCACACTACAGTATCTCTTTTTTTCTGGGGCATTTGCCTCATTCACAAATGAATCACTCCTTTGAGTCGATTCTTTTCAAAGCCTTGATCAAACAAGTTGGCAAAACTGTGTAAATTGTGTCGGGAATCAGTTTTTTTTATTATTATTATTATTTATTCAGTTTCCTGCATGCACTGACACAGAGTTGTAACAGGACATTTAAGAACATCAAGAGCGTTGGATGAAGTGGCAGTGGACCTACAATCAGTTGAAAGCAAATCTTCAAAAGCATCCTATATATTGCCAGCAATTAATATTTGAACATCTGCATATGCTGTCTGTGAACGATTCCACACAGGTTCAGCTACATTCGATTCCATTTCATACATTAATACATAACCAAACAGATTACCGTACACGTTACACGATACTACTACTAAACTCGTCTTGAAAAGGAATGCCTTTGCTGCAGTGGCGGCTGCTGGTCTTTCAAAGAGGGGAAGCTCATTTTCGGCCTACATCATAAAAATTGTCCATTTATTTATACGTAAATTCTGCCCAACGTTCCTTTTCAAGAAAATGCTCTGTGACCCTATATCGTTCCAACTAGGTGTCTTTTCCAGTGACTTGACCAGTGTGTCCTCTCAATGGCCAGCAGAGTTAGGTATAATTGTATAAATGTAATAATATAATAAAGGTATAAATAACAATATAATAAAGTGTAATAATAATACTACTAATAATATATAGGCTATTTTTAATTATTTTAATATTTATTGTTTTAATTATTACAAATAATATTATAAAAAATATAATAGGATAAGTAATAATATAATAAAGGTATGAATTTATAATTGTGTGAAATGTATTATTAAAAATGGCTAGCAATTTCGACAAGCAAATACCAAGAAAGAGGTAGCAGCAGTTTATCTTTTGACTATCACTTGAAAAATCCGCGATGGGACTGAGCTCGAATAGCTTCAGCGGCAGCGACTTTTTATTGTATGAAATCGCTGTCAATCAAAAGGAGATGCAGCCCCTCCAATCATCACGCGGAAGCCCGGAGTCCGGGCCAGCCCACTCCTCATTCACTCCCAGAGACGCTGAGCGTCCGTGGGCGGGACATAATCGCAGCATTTATCCAATGGCCGTCTAGTTTCGAAGCGCTGAAAAAAACTGTTCATAGCAGCCCCATTGAAGTCAATGGACGCTGGGCTTCAACAGGGAAATGCGCTGTCTGTGACGCTACGGGAATATATGAGAAGGAGATCGAGTCAGCCGACCTGCTGTATGTAGCTGATTCTGAACGTCTTTGAGATGAACGTTTTCTAACGCATTTTTAGTCAATAAAATGTTAACACAATAGTACATATTTGACCATTAATTTTTTTGACATTATAGGGGAAGCCGAGCTTCCCTTGCAGTCTTAAAGAAATCCCCACTGCTTTGCTGAGATACAGTGAACCAGTTTACACTCGCCTGCAAAAACATTTTGGAGAACAGATGGAAGAAGATCTGTCAATGTGCATTTGATAGTTGTTTGTGTTCAGATGTTCAGTAGTGGTTACGAGTGCAAGCACATTTGAAGAGTTTTAACTCTGAAAATACTAACGTGCCGAAGACTTTTGCACAGTATATGATATGGAGTAACTAACTACTTGAGTATTTAGACTATTAAGATTCTTACTTTTACTTTGAGTAAATATTTCTATACAAATACTCTACCCACCTCTGATAATAACCAACTGCAGAACCGCAGAACCATATTTCACAGTATTTTTATTTATTTAGCATCAAACAAACAGTAGTAAATAGTAGTAAGTCACATACAGACTACATATTTATTATTTTATTTATTATACATAATCATTATTTACATCAATTTAGTACAATCACTGTAGAATAATTCATTAAAAACAACAGGTTGCAATATACAGTATAGAATTATAAATCTACAGACATACTTAAATGCTCATATAAAATATAGGTATGCTTACATATGCATATACAAATTCAATTTTTTATTTATCCCTTAATTTTCTCTGTTTTTATGTACACATTTTCCAAAAGTCTGTTCTTGTAATTTCAATGTCAGGGTTTCTATATTGCACTTTTCTGTAACATGTTTTCCTACAGAATTTTCATAACTGTAATATTACTTTAGTTTAACAATTAACAATTTTTAAGATAAGACATAGACATACAGGTATAAAAATGTGATTATTAAAACTACTATAACTTTGATGCATGCTAATTAAGATCCCAAGCTAAATGGGGTAATTTTAACCATGTTATTTAAGTCTATTATGAAAAACCAAGCACCCATAGGCTAAACCTAAACCACTGCTCCATTATAGTATAAACATAAGTTTAAAAGTAAAAGATTATTGTAAAATCTGTACTGTACAGAATTCCCTGCATGACACTTGAAGGTATTTTGTTTAATGATTTTTTTATAGAAATTTGGGTTTCATTTTTACATCTTATATTGTTTAACTAATAATTTGGTGTCACGTGTGTTCAGTGTTGTTGTGTATTTGTGTGTATGACACTGTGCACCTTCTATATATTAGTATTTATATCTGTATAACTAATGTATTTTTTCCAGGCTTGTTTTCAGTTATTTTCCCCAACCCTCCCCATTAATCCGGGCTTGGGACCGGCATATGGCAGAAGAATCAACTATATGGCTGGGTTAAATAAGAAATACGGGGATGCAGGATTTGATGGAATGACTGCAGAATATCTAAAAACCAGTGCTAGTCAGTGTCACAAAAGCCTTGTACCAAAAAACATTAATCCTGACAGGACTTCCCTATTCTGGGATGGCAGAATTGAATGCAATATCAAGCAGCTTGCACTTCTGTCTTATTTTCTTTTTAACCTGAGAGGGGGGAAAAGTCATATTAAATAAAATCCATAATTCAGAGTCCAAAGTAATTAATCAATATACCTGTTCAAGTGTCCTGCAGCTGCATTGCAATGAATTTGGCAACACTTTACAATAAGGTAACAACAATACATTTTATACAATAATAATATTTAAAATAATTTGTTAACATTTCTGCCGCACTAAGGCAAAAGGTCGTAACTTCACTTTTTGGCGAAAATGAGTTATTGTAATTTTTAGGACAATAAACATAAGTTTTATCATGTAGACAAACATCAAGTTTCAATTCGATTGTTTTTTGGGTGGAATAAGATTATGTTTTTGCCGTAACTTCAAAAAGCCAAGGGGAAACTATGGTAGAAGCCCGTAACGTCAGTTACGGCTTTATGCCTTCGTTTCTCGCTGCTCCTGAACACTCGAATGAAGTTACGGGTGCGCTGCCGTGAAGTTACGGCACTCTGCCTTCTAACCGACCATCAAAGTATTGCCGCGCTGGAGTTACGGGGTTATGATGTAGCAATTAAATCACCTCAGACACACACGTACATTTTTCACAGTGATTGCTTTTGTTAGGTTTGAAGAATGGCATACTCTCGGCGGAAAATGATGGTGGAGATGGCTTTGAATCGTTAACATCTAATAATGGCTAGCGGTAGCCTTAAGCTAGCGATACTACTTCACAAACTATACACAAACACTTTTCGAGCCATAATCAACAATTTATCCAGTAACAAGCGCTAAATAGAGCAGGCTTGTATGATATCTTAATTCACAGCCCGTAATACAAAGCTACATGTACAACTGAAATAAAATATGCTTCATAGCTAGCTCTCGCCTGCCAATGACAGTCCACTGACTGAAAACTACGCGAGTTGGTTGGTTGGAGCCGCAACGACACACCCATTATACACCACCAACAGGAATAATTTAGAGCCTACCTTTTGTTGAACCTTGGTTAAAATCCATGTCAAACAAGCGACGAGAAGGCAAATCCATTACATCCACCACGAGTTTTTAAAACTTGCTACCGGCTCTAAAACTGAAGTGTGTGTGTGTGTGTGTGTGCGCGCGCGTGCGTGCGTGCGTGAGAAAGAGAGAGAGAGGCGCGGACGCAATCCCACTGTTCGATCGCGCCCGCACCTCTCTCTCTCTCTCTCTCACACACACACCGAGTCACACGCACACGCACACGCGCGCGCACACACACACACACACACACACACACACACACACACACACACTTCAGTTTTAGAGTCAGTTTTTCAAAAAAAAAAACTTTAAATGTTCCACATCTTTTATACTTTAGTGATGTTAATCAACTTTGTTTTATGAAATTCATGTTAATTAAAACCATTCATACTTTTCCAACTATTCTCACTACTTTAACTTCTTGTTGATACATGTAAAGCCATTTTTATCATAGTGAGTCCAATTTTAATATTGCTTACATTTTAAGCATAACATTGGCTATAAAATAGAAGTTAAGGTCTTTTGCCTTGGTATGACCGATTGTCATTTTGTGGGCAATGCTAAGGCAGAATACAGTAACTTCCGAAAAAGGGTCAAAGGTCAAATTTGAGTTCAACATTTTTTTGTAGATGGGCTAATAAAGGTATACACTACAACATGTGAAAATTACAATATTATACCTATAACTCAATTGCCAGGACATTAAGATAACTTTAAAGTCATTTTTCTCAGTTTCACACTCTGGTGAGTTAAGGTCTTTTGCCTTAGTAGGGCAGATTTGTTAATGCATTAACCAACATGAACTAACAATGAGCAATGTTGACACAAGTTTGTTCTGTCTTGTCTGCACCTGTTCTCGTTGTCCCTGATTAGTTAACCTTCATCCACCTGTGTCTAGTTTGTTCCCTCGTTACTCTGTGTATAGAGTCTCCCTGTTCAGTTCAGTCTCTTGTCGGTTATTGTTCATGTCTTGTGGACACGCTGTTACATTCTGTTACGCCTGCTTGTTACATTAACTTATCTCCGTTGGAAATGACCTTAATCTGCCAAGCCGTGACAAATATATTTTTACAGCTTTTATTAACCTTTGTGAATGTTATATAATAAAATATTCATTTTAGTTCATAATGCATTAAACTTTTGTTAACAGATACCAATTTTGATTTTAAAAATGTATTGGTAAATGTTGAGGTTAACATTAAGATTAATAAATGCTGTAGAATTGTTGTACAGTATATTGTTAGTTCATGTTAACTATATAATTAATGTTAAAAAATCAGAAAAAAAGATCTGCACAAAGAAAGTGGCCAAAAACTTACAATAATGTTGTCCTGAGGCCACAAATAAAGTGCAAAAGTGCAAAAAGTGTTTGGCAAATTTGTGTGCAGATTTTTTGGGATCTACGCACCACAAGAAGTTGGCTCATTCTTCCGTTTTGGACTAGTGCTTGGTGCTACGCCTTTCCGTTCTCTGTAAACTAATGTTAAAAAAATTCAACCTTATTGTAAAGTGTTGCCGGGAATACTGTTGTAAAGTAAGCAGGGATGGATGAAATTAAAGTTTCTATGTTTAATGATATTTTTATGCTGCCTTCACATGCTATCAAAATTATCATAAATATGAGTTTCCTAGTTAAAAATTAGACATGAACACCCTCTCAAATCAGATTTACCACTGGGAAGCTTGGGAATCATTTTACAGTTAGCGAGTTAGGCATACCATAAACTTTAAACATGGCAGAGGGGAGAATGATTGCTGCTGTGACTGCTATTCTTCAGTTTTCCACAAAAGTTACATTGTCTTGTCTTATTAAAGTAGTGCATATTTACATATATGAATAATTATTTTGAGTATTGTATATTTTATACACAGTGAAAACAGTGTATTTGACCGAAATTCCAGAATCTTTAGCAAGCTCACTATCTAGAATATTTATTGTCAATGGATGTGCCGCTACATTTTATTCAAAACTACATATCTTCAATACATTTTGACTTTAATAAGATTTCCTTAAGAAATCTAGTGTCCTCCATGATTTACAATTCTTTTGGACAACAAAGCACTTGAAAGCGACAAGCTCATAATCACGATCAGAAGTGGGAACTAACATTTCTGATAGCATGTGAAAGCAGCATTAAACTAATATAATACTGAATATAATGTATGTGGAGTATTTTCTATTGCACATGACTTATATCACCTGTAGATTAAAATTAGAATAAGAGATTAGAAAATTTCAATTATTCAGACATGCGTTTGCATCTTCAGACTTGCTCCTGGATTTTATGTCCTCTTTCTTTGGTCTTCAGAAATGTTTCAGCATGCCCAAATTTCATCAAGTTGGCTGAAAAGCAGAATAAAGCGTAACATTTTTTAATTTTTCACTCATTATGATGAGGAGAAAGTCAGGAAAATGATTTTGTTTTCTTTATAAGACCTGCCTTTTTGATATCCTCCTCTTTTTGTTTTGAAGAATATCACTCTGTGTGTTATTAGGATTACTGCAAATAATACTGCAATCAAACACACTGGAAGAAATATGGGTCTATAGCGAGCATCTAAAAAGACAAATTAAAGACAAAAACTACTATCAAATACATTTAAGGACCTAAAAATATAGTGGCCATTAGGGGTGGGATTGGTCACCGATTCGAATCAGCTGATAAATACTTCAGGTTACAGGTTTTAAGGTGATGTTACAGTGTAATTACAAAAATAAGTACTCAGTAACATTAACTACGTAAGGAACAATTGCAATTATTCTAGCAAAAGCTATCATACCTTATATTCAGTTAACAGTGATGAGCTTAATCTGATCTTGATCAGAAACATCTCTTGTAGACATATAGCAATTTTAAACCTTTGCCATGCTAACCAATCAATGAGTTCTGATCAATTATAATGAATTATATAAAGACATGACTGACAGAGATACACGAATATCATTGACGTACCTGTACAGGGCGGACAGAGTTGAGTGATGTCCAGATGTGTGGTCTGGTTGCTGATGGGATTGTTCAACACACAGCTGTATGTGTTTTTATCCTGATTTTCCACCTCCAGAGGTAAAGAGAGACTGATGCTGAGATCAGACACACTGATGCTGGACAATACACTGAGTCCTTTGTACCAGGAGAGAGTCACATCACTCACATTCACCACTGAACACTGCAGCACACATCTAGAGACTGATGAACTTTCAGATGATGAAGAACATTGTGAAGAGTTTCTGATGATGATAGGAACAGGGAGATTGTCTGAAAAACAGAAGAGAAAAAAGATTGTCACCCCAATTTGTATTTTAGACTGCAATCAGATAGTAAAACAGAAACAAATTGAATCTTGCAATGTATCACTTTCTATATGTAGAAATATTTTTCTTATTCAGAAAAAAAAGTAGCAGCTGCGGACAGGTTACATTATTGAAACCAAAAATTCATCAAAGACTAATGTTTCTGAATCTGTCCATTTCAATAAACTAATTTGATGGATTTAAATATTTTTTCATTGTGTTTTCTGCATGAAAGGGCCTTTATATACTGTAGGAATCATGACAGTAGGTTCATGCAGAGCTGCTGCCCCCTAAAAGTGTAATGTATCAAAGTTGCTGAATTTGGAATACTCACCATAGACTGTAACACTGAATCTCTTGTATGAAACTCTTTTTTTGCTGGTGATCTTAAGATTATAAAGACCAGAATCTGCGGTTATGGTGTTTAGGATGGTGAGAGACCCATCATTATCTAGCTGCATTCTCCTAACAACACTCTCATGAATTGTGGTGCTATTGGCCTTTCCATTGATTTGGGCAACAAGAGTGTTGGCAGGTCCAAAATACCACACTATCAGATCATCATTCTGTTTATTAACACCTGTTTGTAGAGTGACAGAACTCCCCTCCATCACTGCCATTCCTTCAGTCTCAACACCAAACACACCTAGAGAAAAAAATACTATTATTTTTTTACTTACACTATGGCCAGTACTCTCATTATTGTCAAATAACATTAACAATGTTTCAACTACGGATAAAGACTGACAATGGACATAAAAACAAGTGTTCAAGGATGTCAGTTTGCTGGACATTGAAAATTCACATGTTGTCTGTGTTTTGGTTCTTTGAATTTAGTTTTTTGGCCTGTGTTTAGTTCCTGTGTCTATGGTTGCTTAATAATTGATTGATCAATCCAACCTGTGCCTTGTTTTAAATGAAAATGAAATGAGGCATTTATATAACGTTACCACTGTACACCCATAGCGCTTTTTGTTTTATCACTTATTATTTTGTGCAATTATAGTCCCTTGTCTGGTTCAGTCTCTTTTCTTAAGTGTTATGTGTTTTTGTGTTATGTTCCCCATTGCATTCTACATTTTAGAGTATTTACTTTAGTTCAAAATAAATACTGAAACTAAATCCTCTCCTCTACTGCAAGTTGTGGCAACACACACACCCACACCCACAGGACACATAGCAACCTCACCCAGTAAAACAAAAAAAAAACCTGCTTTACTGGTCTGTTTCTGTTTACCCGGCAGAAAACTTTCTGCACTTTTACAAGCTGTTTTCAAACATAATTTATAAGCTGATTTATAAGCTGTTTTCTTCATTGGGACAAAAAAAAGTTGTTAATTGCAATAACGTAGGGTTTACCAGGACCACACACAAACACAAACATATTCAAAACAGATGATATAGAGGAAGAGAAAAACATGTAATCTAGACTAAATAGTCTAAATTTAAAAAAAAGTAAAGAGGGTTTGAAAAGAGGTCCACATTTCACTCTGCTTATGCAGTTTATGCAAGTATTTTGTTTGAAAACATTTCAGTCATATTGATGTTGTTTTATATGTTTTGAAAAAGAATATGTCGTTTTCATAACTTTAGAGTGTTTTGAGCAGTCGCAAGTTAGAAGTTCAATGAATTTAATTAAATCATTGAAATCAATGGAGTTCATACTGGTAATCAGGGCCGTTTGAAGGAATTTGGGGGCCCCAAGCAAAATGGACATGGAGGCCCCCCCAATAAAAAACATATTATAATATGTAACCATATTCCGTCCGTTCGAAAAAAAAGTTGCACTAACGGTTTGTTACAAGCAGCGTTTGCCGTCAGGCAGATAGCTAACATAAACATATTTTTTCTAGCCTACCTGCTGCAAAATTACACCATTTGTACAAGACAAGTGGAGCTATTTTATCCAGTGTAATTTATCACTTACCACTAGGGGTGTAACAAAATTCACGGTTCGGTTCAATACGATACACTTGTGTTACGGTTTGGTACGTTTTCGATACAGCAAAAAGAAAGAAATGCCAGAGAAATTTCCTTGATTTATTTAGTTTTCTTCTTTTTTTAAATTAAAACTAACATCATAAAATATGATTTTTTTTTACTTTGAGCAATTCTGGAGCTATAATTGACTCTTCTTAGGAGCATATAAAACATAACAGCTCCTTGGAAAAAATGAAATGTAATATTGTAGTTATAAACAAAGGTTTATTTTAGTTCAGATTAACATTTGAGGGCATTGTATTCATAATGTCAAAATAAAACCGACGTAATGTTACTTGAAGGCATTATAGCCTACTATTCCTGCCAAACTATGTGAATGTTTCTCACTACATCTCGCAGCGATGTTATTACTTCTGTGGCGAATTCAAATGCTTTCTTTACTGGATCGCTTATTAGCGCTGTGTACTAACAGTGTCGCTTGATCAAGATCGGCTCGCGCTGCTTTGGTCCAAACTGATGAACGGTAGGCTACGTCAACCACACAATAACGAGCAGTTTCGTTTCGCTTGCATTACGTTTGCCATTTGATGTTGGGCAATGTTGTGGTCGCGCCGGCGTCTCTACATTATGAGCGCGCTTGCCACGCGCAACGCGCCTACATTTGAAATGACGAAATTTTGGTCGGCAGGAAAAATGATCCAACGAACCGTTCGGTTTGAAAATGCGTACCGAAAACCGAACCGAAAGCCTCGTACCGAACGGTTCAATACGAATACGTGTATTTACTGCATTGACTATCAAAGGGGCGCTCACACAGTTTGTCATTGCATTTTATTCTTAACCAGTCGTTGTCCCAAGCAATTGCTTGGTTTGCTTGCCTAGCAAATTTTTAACCACTCGGGGCCCCAAGCAATTGCTTGGTTTGCTTGCCTTGTTGCGACGGGCCTGCTGGTAATTATCATATTGTATGTTCTTATAAATTTAATATAATGATATATTCAAATAAAATTTCTCATAAATATCGATGAAAAAAAACATTGTGCATTCACTAATGAGAAGTCACTGATCGGATACGATATGGCTTTAATTGAAAAATATTAAGACGATAATTATAAACAACTATGAAAGTGACATTGAAGTCACTTTAACAACTATTTCACTGTATATGCACTGAACAATGACAGAAATTGTATTTGTCTCAGTGGCGGGTCTAGCTCATATGGTGCCCTAGGCGAACCACCCTTTCTGTACCAACCCAACATTTCAAATCTACTGACAGAATGATCAAAACTGAAATGATGAAGCTATAAAAACATACCATTTGTGATCAGTAATGATAAAGAAAGAAACTTGAAGCAGCTTTCCATATTCCTTAGACAATGGAAGAGTTGAAGCTGAAAATAACAAGTTCCAGTTTTAAGACAGGTTGTTTATCTGGATCTATGTCATGTGAGCTTTGTTGAAAGGGAGCAGCTGATTATCTTGTGAGTGGAAGGTGACTCCTATTGGAAGAACAGAAACAGAAACAAAAAGATACATTGCAAATCACAAAAGGTGATTAACCAACATAACATTTTAGCAAAACTTTAAAGTAGATTATGAAAAATTATATAGCCTACTCAAACATTTTATAATTTCTTTCTGAATAGACACCCAAAAAAACACCCAAAAATTAAGAAAACATCTTCATCAGTTTCACACCACACATGTGCTCCAAATACTCACAACACAACCAAATACAGAAACGCGCTGCAAATAACACAGACCATAACAGAAATGTTTCCAGGGGAAATAAGTGACAAACCCGGCTGGGATGTGCTTACAGCTCAAAAAAGTCTACTTTATTTTATTTTAATTTATTTCTTTTAACTTTTTGTTGTTGTTAGTGTTGTTGTTGCAAAACATACAGCGATTCCATTTTTATGACATACAACTTGTATACAATATACAAAACGTATTAAAAATATGTTCAATGTCATCAGAATACAAATGAAAAAAGAACAATGAGCTGAAAACTAAAATAAATAAAAAAGATAGAGAAAAAGAACACGAGGGAAAGATATTAATCTATACATCAGTTACACTGTACAAATTTTTTCATGTTATGTTTAAATTTTCATAAAGAAAAGTTTAATAAGAAATGTTAGGAAATGTAGGGTCCAAAGTTTTAAAGTTGAGACACTCACACACAGATATATAACGCATATTTTAAAAGCTTTTTTGTAAAAAAAAAAAAAAATTATTTGCAACCATTATGTTAACAGCATTATATTTCTGTCGTAAGAACAGGTATTCAGCTGATGGACACCGTGCTTCGTTGTCATGGGAACATCCCCAGTGAAAATAATGAGGAAATTACGTTGTCTTTCGTTGCTCCCTTCATTAAGTGCATTCCAAACGGCTACATAATGGCACACTAGTGCCCTGCTCACTCCAAAGTGCCCACTACAAGAGCTCTACCGTCTGCCCTAGGGATGCTCACGAACAATAAGCATGTCCCAGCCGGGTTCGTCACTTATTTGGTTCCCCTGGAGCTCTCTTGGCCACCTTACAAATGCCCCTCAAACAGCACGCAATGTGCACTGCTTAAGTAATTTTTTTTTTTTTTTTTTTTTAAAGATGAAGCACTTCAAAAGCTTTTAGGGTGGGGACATAAAAACAGTAAGTCAGGAACATTGTGATCTACTCCTTTGACAAAAGCAGAGTTACTATATATATACATATATATATATATATATATATATATATATATAAAATGTTGATCAGTATGGCAGGACTGAGTACTGACACGAATTTTACATTTCGATTTACAAGCTTGCACTTAAATTCCATTACAATTTCGATTCAATATCAATTAATTTGCTATTTGTGACCCTGGACCACAAAATCAGTCACAAGGGTACATTTTTTGAAATTGAGATTTTTACGTCATCAGAGAGCTGAATAAATAGTTTTGGTTTGTTAGAATAGGACAATATTTATCCGAGATACAATTACTATACTATTTGAATATATGGAATCTGAGGGTGCACAAAAATCTAAACACTGAGAAAATCTCCTTTAAAGTTGTCCATTTATGTTTGCGATAGTGCTGCATTCACTCACAAAAATAAATGGAATATTTATTTACGGTAGGAAATTTACAAAATACCTTCACGGACCATGATTTTAACTTAATATCCTAATGATTTTTGGCATAAAAGAAAAATCAATCATTTTGACCCATACAATGTATTGTTGGCTATTGCCACAAATATACCCGTGCGACTTGTGACTGGTTTTGTGGTCCAGGATCACGTTTTAGGTACAGTACAAAAATTTTTTTTTAAGTCTCTCTCAATGACTGCTGTAAATTATAGGCCTACAGACCTTACTGTCATTCGGAACATTACTGTAATTTTAAAGGTTAAAATTACCTTTTTTGTATACAAACCTTTAAAATGACGGTAAGTTTTATAATAATAACGTTATAAATCACAATTATGTTTGTACTCTGTTATGGATTTTTTTTTTTTTTTTTTATTAATCATAACTAGCATTTCTTTTTCCTTCAGGATTAACATGTATATTGAAAAACAAATGTCCTCAAAACTTGGACTAAAGGGTGTCTGAATCATGTCCGTGTCATGTGTCATGAATCATCATAACAAAAGAGGAAATGAAACTAGAGTCATCAAAATATATAAACCCATGACTTTGAGTAACAAAGTGAAGTAATTCAGATTTGCTGAATTAAACGAGTCGATCTCCGAATGCGAATGAACTGACTCTGAATTTTAATATTGCTTCTTATATGAGCATCCTTTTTCAAATACAAGGTCAATGTTGATTTTCACTAACAACAAAACAACAAAATATCTGTGAATTTATATGAAACTGAGCTTTAGGAGCTTTCCATCTTTACTCTCCTCCCCATTACGTTGACTGTCAAAATGCCGGCGGACACAGCTTCAGGGAGTTGTTCAAAATCTTTCTTTTTAGTAAACTCTGTGTACACAAACAATGTAGTCAATGCTGGAGTTCATGTGTAGAGCCCCTGGTGATACTTCCAGCAAAGTTTCATGTTGTGTCGAGTCTTCTTAGTGTTTTAAAAATAAAATTTTTGATGCTTTCATAGTCGTGCCCCATTCACTCCCATTCAAAAGGCAGTTTGACCGAAAACGAAAATACGGTCAAACTTAAAAGTGGAGTTTCCATTCTAATTATGCTTTTACACGAAAATTTGCCTCAGGTAGATTAACAAAAAGACCCTAGGTTGGATTTTGGCGAGAGTTACCCTTTAAACACTAGAGATCTTACTTCTATTCCCAAGTGACTTTGTTTAGTGGAGCACTAGAGACCTTATTCCCAAGTGATAGTGTTCAAAAAGGACGAGATGTCATTTGACTCAAACAGGTATTGAAGAACGCTTAGTAGAGTATACATTTTATAGGTTTCTGGGACACCCGGTTTAACTTAAGTCAGTTGCGTAGCGGAAAATATACCACAACTCCAATTATTTATTTTTTTAAATATAAACATTTAAATGGTGGCTAAATGGTTAACTTGTTTTCATGACGGATTTATTCAAACATTAAATATTTAAAAACAGGTTAAAGGGGTCATGACATGGATATTTTTGTTATTTTAATATGCTCCTTGAAGATTCAATTATAATGTTATTTATGTTTTTTACACAGAAAACAAATATACGTGGAAAAACTATTATTTTCAACCTTCATTCTGACTCTGAAATTATCTGTTTTTAAGGGGTGGCTCCTTTGAGGCTTGTCAATAAAAGATCACTGTTATGTAAGTAACATAACAGTGCATGTAAGTAACATAACATAACTCCGCTGCGCGTCGGACGGTTCACGCCTCGCCGTCATCCATTAAAACCTGATAATGGACACCTCGTCGGGCATTAACCCTCTTATACCATGGTCACTTGCCAAATAACCCATTTTTAAAACATTAGTTTATATTTTAATTAGTTTTACAATCGAACCTATTGCCTGTACTTTGGATTACGCCTTTGGATTGCCCTTAAATAAAGCTGCATTTGGATCTCACCTTCGAGTCTCTGAGCGGTTCATGACAAAACTTCGCCAACATAGATCCAGCAGTGAGACTTATGCATCTCAGCCAAGGTGACCGCCCTATTGAGAGGTATGTGGAGGAGTTTTGTGAGCTCTGCCAGGAGGTGGACTTTAATGAGGGTGTCTTAAAGGACATGTTCCGCTATGGGCTTATGGACATTCTAGATTACCTCATGCCTGATAACACCCCTCAAAGGACCTTAAGACAATATATTGACATCACCCTTTGAATAAGTGGCGTGTTCTTTACTGTGGGCGTTGTGGATGAGGGGTCCCACAATCTCACAGCATCCTCTCAGCCTGCGCTCCACGTCAGCCCTGCCATGCCTGAGCTACTTCACGTCATGCCCACTCTAGTGTTGGCAAATCCAGCTCACCAGCGTAGTCATATCAGAGCCTCATCCCATCATGGCCGCTGCCGAGCCAGAGACTGTTCATGTCACACCTGCCAAGTCTGAGTCTCTTCACGTCATGCCTGCCAAGTCTGCCGCCGAGCCAGTGTCTCCGTACAAGATGGCCGTCACCGAGCCAGTGTCTCCGCCGAGCCAGTGTCTCCGGACAAGATGGCCGCCGACACACCTGAACCTGAGCTCTCAGCAGAGATGGCCGCCGACATACCTGAACCTGAGCTCTCAGCAGAGATGGCCGCCGACACGCCGAACCTGAGCCCTCAGCAGAGATGGCTGCCGACACACCTGAACCTGAGCTCTCAGCAGAGATGGCCGCCGACACACCTGAACCTGAGCCCTCAGCAGAGATGGCCGCCGACACACCGGAACCTGAGCCCTCAGCAGAGATGGCCGCCGACACACCTGAACCTGAGCCCTCAGCAGAGATGGCCGCCGACACACCTGAACCTGAGCTCTCAGCAGAGATGGCCGCCGACATGCCTGAACCTGAGCCCTCAGCAGAGATGGCCGCCGACACGCCGAACCTGAGCCCTCAGCAGAGATGGCCGCCGACACACCTGAACCTGAGCCCTCAGCAGAGATGGCCGCCGACACACCTGAACCTGAGCCCTCAGCAGAGATGGCCGCCGACACACCTGAACCTGAGCCCTCAGCAGAGATGGCCGCCGACACACCTGAACCTGAGCTCTCAGCAGAGATGGCCGCCGACATGCCTGAACCTGAGCCCTCAGCAGAGATGGCTGCCGACACGCCGAACCTGAGCCCTCAGCAGAGATGGCCGCCGACACACCTGAACCTGAGCTCTCAGCAGAGATGGCCGCCGACACACCTGAACCTGAGCCCTCAGCAGAGATGGCCGCCGACACACCTGAACCTGAGCCCTCAGCAGAGATGGCCGCCGACACACCTGAACCTGAGCCCTCAGCAGAGATGGCCGCCGACATACCTGAACCTGAGCTCTCAGCAGAGATGGCCGCCGACATGCCTGAACCTGAGCCCTCAGCAGAGATGGCCGCCGACACACCTGAACCTGAGCCCTCAGCAGAGATGGCCGCCGACATACCTGAACCTGAGCCCTCAGCAGAGATGGCCGCCGACATGCCTGAACCTGAGCCCTCAGCAGAGATGGCCGCCGACACACCTGAACCTGAGCCCTCAGCAGAGATGGCCTCCGACATGCCTGAACCTGAGCTCTCAGCAGAGATGACCGCTGCCACAGTGTCTGTTCCTGGGCCGGTGTCTGTTCCTGTGCCATGGCCGCCTGAAGGGTCGTCTCCTCCCTGGCCGTCTGCACAGCCTGCTCCCTGGCCGCCTAAAGGGTCGTCTCCTCCCTGGCTGTCTGCACAGCCTGCTCCTCCCTGGCCGCCCGAAGGGTCGTCTCCTCTGCCTGCTCCACCCGAAGGGTCGCCTGCACCGCCTGCTTTGCCCTGGTCGCCTGCTCCGCCCTGGCCTCCCGTCTTGCCGCAGTCTCCAGGTCCTCTTCCGCTCCATGGGCCTGGCCCTCCATCCCGCCCCGGGGTCCGCCTCCGCTCCACCTCCCTCCTGGACAATTTTTTTAGAGCGTCTGGAAGCCACTCCTTTGAGGGGGGGCTATGTAGCTGGAGTGTCCTTGAGAGCCACCAGAGGGCACTCCACACCAGACTATCATATTTCACTCACAAACTACATTTCCCAGAACTCACTGCCCAGACTCAACACTCATTATCACAGTCACCTGTGTCTTATTATCTTGTTTAGTTCACCCCATATAAGCCTGGTTCATCCCATCACTCATTGTGAAGTTTTGTATGTGTCTAACTGCATTTCTGAGCATTCTCCTTGGTTTCATGTCTCTTGTTTTTTTTTGGGATTTATTGCCCTGTTCCCTGGATTACTCTTTGCCTTTGACCCCTGCCTGTTTTGTTTGTTTGTTTTTACGGACTGCCTGCCTGTGTATGACCTATTGCCTGTACTTTGGATTATGCCTTTGGATTGCCCTTAAATAAAGCTGCATTTGGATCTCACCTTCGAGTCTCTGAGTGGTTCATGACAATATGTGAAAACATGGATGGGGTAACAGAAGAAAATAAGGATATATTTTTACTTGGTAATTTTACTATTGATTGTTTTTTTTGAAAAACTGCTCATTAACAAAGTTAAAATCAATGGCTGATGTTTGCACGCACACAGATGATTACTCAACTAGCAAGAATTGGTATGAATGTCAACAATGTTAGTACTTCTAGTTGTGTTGACCTTATACTGCATTTACTAACATTCAGGAACTGTCTTCATAGGGAGTATCAGTGTCATTCCTAGTTTTGGTTTTGTTTCATGTTGTTTTCAAAGTTTAGTTTCTTGTCTGTCATGGTCTCTTCTAGTCATGTGTCATATGATCTCATTGGTTCAGTGTTTGATCATTCCTTTCTGGTTTGTCTTTTTTAGTCATTAGTGATTGTGTAGCTACACTTGACACTTAAATGAATGCAATAAGAATTCACTGAACAACATTTGCTGTAACAAAAATAAAAAACCCTAATATACACAACTGATTAGAAAAAAATAAGAGTACAGTAATTTCAAGGAAAAAACATCAAATATGAAGTGTCCCACAGAATACTGGGAATGGCAATTTATGTTTTTGTCAAATTATACAATGACTTGTTTTTCAGTTCAATAAACTGTACAATGTTGTATTTACTGTAAAATTACATTAAACGTAAGGTTAGATATTACAGTTATTCACTATATAGCAAGGAAACTATTCCTATAACTATGTGACAATCCCTGGATGTTCAATCCCTAACTCGCTTTCTTGAAGAACCGCACCAGCCCCAGTAGCAGAAGAATCCACTTCTAACTCGAAGTCCGGCGCTGAGAGGCTAGGGGCGTTACACAACAAAACCTTAGCTGCTCGAAAAGCTTCCTCACAAGCAGGAGACCACACAAAAACTTGAGTTATGCTGAGAAGATCTGTTAATGGTGATACAACACTGGCAAAGTTATGACAGAATCCTCTGTAATATCCTGCCATACCCAAAAATCTACGCAACTCCCTTTTATTCACTGACATTCCATAACAGATCTTCGCTTCAACTGGACATACTTATCCCTGACCTACCCTTCTCCCTAGTTACACCACTGTTACCTTAGCGAACTCACATTTGGCTAAGATTAAAGTCAGAGAAGCATCAACAAAACGTGAAAACACATAATTTAAAGATTCTCTTCCCAACTGGAAGAATATATTACAATATCGTCTAAATAAGCTTCACATTTCTCAACTCCATTTAAAACAATGCATTGGAATGTTGATGGTGCGTTGCGCATTCTGAACACCATAACAGAATACTTCATGAAACCTCCGGTGCCTGAGAAGTAAGGGGAACTTGCCAGTAATAATAATAATAATAATAATACCTTTTATTTATGGGCGCCTTTCAAGGCACTCAAGGACACCTCACACTACAGAACAAAGCAATAAATACAAAACATACAAACACATCGATGCTACACATCATACAATCATTTCATTAAAAGCTATTCTAAAAAGATACGTTTTTATCTGAACTTTAAAACAGGAAATTGAATCCATTTGGCGAATGTGCAAGGGTAATGCATTCCACAGCTTAGGCGCCACACAACTAAAAGCTCTACCACCAAAGGAACTCATCTTGAAGTTTGGCACAGACAATAAGTCTGCAGAAGATGATCTCAAAGATCTAAGAGGTGTATACAGATGAAGAAGATCTGACAAATATTGAGGAGCCAGATTATGAAGTGCTTTAAATGTAAGAAGTAATATTTTATAATGTACACGAAAATGAACAGGAAGCCAATGTAGATGGTAAAGAATTGGAGTTATGTGTTCAAAAGAATGTGTACGAGTTACAATTCTGGCTGCTGAATTCTGTATTAACTGTAGTCTGTGAAGCTGTTTCTTTGGAATCTCACATAAAAGGGAGTTACAATAGTCAAGCCTAGATGTAACCAAGGCATGAATGAGAACTTCAGTACAGTGTTGAGAAAGTGAAGAACGAAGTCTAGTAATATTACGTAAGTGAAAAGATGCAGTACGTGAAATATTATTGATATGAGAACTAAAAGAAAGCAAACCATCAAAAATAACGCCAAGACTTTTCACCTGGCTAGAGAAGTTAACCGGGCAATTATCAATGAGCAAGGGGAAAGATTGAGCTTTAGATAAAGCAGACCTAGATCCAACAAGAAGGGCTTCAGTTTTACCTGTATTTAACTTTAAAAAATTATTAGTCATCCATATATTAACATCCTGCAAACATTTAGTAAGATTAGAAGGGGGATGAGAAGCATTTGGTCTTGTGGATATGTATACTTGTGTGTCGTCGGCGTAGAAATGAAAATAAATACCATAGGAACGAAAAATATAACCGAGGGGTAGAATATAAATAATAAATAAAAGCGGACCCAAAACTGACCCCTGCGGAACGCCATGAGTGACCGAGACAGGCTCTGATTGAGCAGTCTTAATCTGTACAAACTGTTTTCTGTCACATAGATAAGACGAAAACCAAAGTAAAACATTATTAGCTACTCCAATGCAGGCCAATCTATCGAGTAATACTGAATGACTAATAGTGTCAAAAGCAGCACTAATATCTAAAAGAATAAGAATAGACAGGAAACCAGAATCAGCAGCCAAGAGAAGATCATTTGTAACCTTAACAAGAGCTGTTTCTGTACTATGATTGGATCTAAAACCGGACTGAAAATGCTCAAAAATGTCGTTATCTTGCAGAAATGATTCTAGTTGAGTTGCTACTATTCTTTCAAGGATTTTGGATATAAAAGGGAGGTTAGAAATGGGCCTATAATTATTTAGATCATTAGGATCGGCACCAGGTTTTTTGAGAATTGGAGAGATAGAGGCCATTTTTAATGATGAAGGAACAGTAGCAGAAGATAATGAAGAACTTACTATAGCTGTAATAATAGGAGAGATCGAATAAGAACAAGACTTAACTAAAACAGTAGGTAAAGGATCGAGTGAGCAAGTAGAAGACTTAGACTTTGTGATCAACTTAGTGATGGAATCAACTGAAGGCAGCTCAAAGTTAGAGAAAGTTTTGGCAGGGACAAAAATATGATTATGACCAGTTTGATAATCACTAGACATTAAGTCAGAATTAAGTAGTTCTTGATGAATATTGTCAATCTTAGATCTAAAAAAATTTGAAACAGATACACATTGATTGGGAGAAAGTGAAACAGTATTGTGAGGTTTCAACAGTTTGTTAAAAGTACTAAATAAAGTCCTTGTATTACTTTGTCCATTGGCAATAATATTTGCATAAAAAGATGACTTTGCGCTTTCCAGCTCAGCCTTGTAAGAAACCAGATGCTCAGAGTACATCTGTTTGTGTACTTCAAGACCAGTTCGTTTGCATAGTCTCTCCAGTCGGCGACCTAAAGCCTTTTGATGTCGAAGTTCCGGAGTATACCATGGAGACGAGTTGACATAGGATACAATACGAGTTCTCATAGGAGCAACATTGTCAAGTATTTGAGAAAAACTATTGTTATAGAAATTTACCAAGTCAGATGTAGAAGAATTAAAACAACACTTGTTTACAGAGTGATCGATCATTCCATCCAAAACATTAAGATCAATATTCTTAATATTACGAAATGAAACAGAGCGTTGAGACTTAACTTTTGCCAATGGAAGACAGATATTGAATAATATAGGCTTATGATCTGAGATAGAAGATTCAATAGGAGTAAAATTAAAAGGCTTGACACCTGAACAGCATACAAGATCCAAAATATGTCCCTTGTTGTGTGTTGGAAATTTAACAAACTGCACAATGTCAGCACTATCCAGAATTGATTTAAATTCATTATACTGAGTGTTAGTAGTATTGTCAAAATGAATATTGAAATCTCCCATCAACATGATGTTCGGAGACAGGGTACACAGATGTGTTAAAATGGTAGAAAATTCAGTAAAAAATATGTTCATTGCAGAAGCTTTTGGTGGTCTATAAATCGTGACAACAATAGTGGGAGTTGAACCTTTAAGCTGTACAGCCAATATTTCAAAAGATGATGGCTCCTCCGATATAGAAATTGGACAGACTTTATAACTGTCACGATAAATAAGTGCAAGACCGCCTCCTTTACCAGAACAGCGAGGCTTGCATGTATAAGCATATCCAGCTGGTATTGTTTGATTTAAATGAAAAAAGTCGTTAGGCTTCTGCCAAGTCTCAGTTAGAGTCATAAAATCAATGTTTTGGTCTTGAATAAGTTCATGGATAATAGATGTCTTGTTGTTGAGTGATCGAACATTAAAAAGAGCAAAACAGAGTGGTGCAGAGGGTGCGAGATCTGACCTGGGCAACGGAGTAAGCACTTCATAGTCAACAGATCGCCCGGCATTTTTCGTTCAGGAGATCTAATTTCGTTACAAACTTTGCAGATCCAACTCAGCCTATGCAGTCCTCCATACGTGGAAGTGAAAAGGAATCAGGTTTAGTCACTGCATTGACCTTGCGATAGCCAGTGCAGAAACTAACTGAGGAGTCAGCCTTAGGAACTAATAAAGAAGTGATACTTCAAACAAAGTTTCATGTTGTGTCGAGCCTTCTCAGTGTTTTAAAAATAGTGATTTTTGATGCTTTCATAGTCGTGCCTCTAGCACTCCCATTCACAAGGCAATTTGACTGAAAACAAAAATACAGTCAAACTTAAAAGTGGCGCTACCATTCTAATTAACAAAATTAACAAAAAGACCCTAGGTTGCATTTTGACGAGAGTTACCCTTTAATAAACCATAAACCCTAGACAGCGCTTCTGCAACAATATTCTGATTTAATGTAGTTGTCTTAGATGCAGGCAGCGCACCACTTTACTAAAAAAACTTTCTTATCACGTGCAAATTCCACAAAAGCTTGTCTCGCTGATTTAGTATAGTTACGAAACTTCTGTCTCTATGTTTCAGAAACAAGCTATAACCCACAAGACAGCAGCTTTCACTAAAGCATAATTCAGATAATCTTCAATGGGCAAAGCTGAACAGACTCCGTGTGCCTTACCTACCAAACTACACTGCATCATTAATGCCCACATATCCTTTGGCCATTTGAGTTTGCCAACAATTCATTCAAATGCAATAAAATAAACATCAACCTCTGACTCTCGAAAAGGAGGCACAAGATTAATATGCTTACTAGGATCAAATGAAGTCACATCAGTAGGCATATAAGTTACCCTTTCTGCAGAGTGATTAGATGAAGGCATGGCAGTTCGTGCATGCTCTCTTTCTTTCTCTTTATGCACCATCATCTCCAACTCACGCAAATACACTCTATTTTCTTGCTTTTGACGTTTTTTTTCCCCACAACGCATTAAATGCTATATATTGGGTTTAGAAAGAAATGCTTCAATGTCAAACTCCATATTTAACATTCATCACTGCTTTTTTTCCTTTTAAGAACAGCAAGATTTTTAGGAATAATTGCTACCCACCGAAAAAAAAACAGACAACGTTAGACGTTAACTCATTAGATATTTGTAAAAAAATTATAATTATAAAAAACACGAACGGACGAGCCTCATTTGTTATGAATTAATTAAATCCCTACTCAAAGAGAATGAAATTAGCATAACAATTAACAGGGATCATACTAAAAAGATCCCTGAGTCCCCTCTCGCACTCCCAAAATACTCGAGATGTTAAGCCGTTATTTCGACATAATATCTCGTTATTTCGACATATCTCGTTATTTCGACATAAGTCATTTCGACATAATATCTCGTTATTTCGACATAAATATCTCATTATGTCAACATAATATCTCGTATTTCGACATAAATATCTCATTATGTCAACATAATATCTCGTATTTCGACATAAATATCTCGTTATTTCGACATAATATCTCGTGATTTCGACACAAGTCGTTATTTCGACACAAGTCGTTATTTCGACATAATTAGTCGTTATTTCGACACAATATCTCGACACAATATCTCGTTATTTCGACATAATATCTCGTTATTTCGACATAAGTCATTATTTCAACATAATATCTCGGTATTTCGACATAGGGGGGAGAGTGGGGTGATTTGTGCCAGGGGGGGAAGTTGTTCCACCCTTGTTTCTGGAAAACCATAGAAGAAATTGGTTATGTGACCACATAATTTTGAAAAGCAATCACTTTTATTCGTCCTCCAAAGAAGAGAGACACATGGCATGAGAGTTAAGCATATTTTAGTGCAAAAAACAGTTTTTTCCCTTTCAAAGTAAAATTTCTATGATTAAGGTTTTTTGATTGTAGTGTCTGAACAATTATAGACAAGTTTGAAAACATTTCACACATGTTTTAGTGCTTTAGTAGTTTACACAATGAGTCTATACAGTTAGCATGATGTTAGCTCTTAACTGTTGGATCATGCTAGTTTTTCAAACTTGTGGGTCTGGGGTGATTTGTGCCAAAGGGCCTGGGTTAAGTTGTGCCAGATCCAGACCACCTAGACCTATATACTCACAGGGGATAATCTTGAGAAGTGAGGAGATGGGCATGCCTCATCATTGTTTGACTTAGGCCATGCCTGTTATTTGTATTTGTTTAATTTAGCTAACACTGATTTCAGTTTTGAGTTTGCACTATGTTATTAAAGAGAAGTTTTATTCCATTTTTAAGTGGCCTATGTCACAATAGGATGTTTAGAAATTAGCCTAGTCACTTTATTCTTATACGTTACATAATTGACAGACAGCGCTATGTCAACAGGCATCTATTGCCAAAGCCTTTTTGCCTGAAATGATTCACAAATATCATATATTGTGTTGCTATGGTGCTCTAAATGGTTGCTAGGGCGTAGCTTGATAGCTTCACAATGATCCTGAGAGACTGATTGGTCGTCTGAGTAAAATGAGCCCGCCCCCTTGTCTCTATGACACTGTGATCCAGAGTTATGTTCAATACAATATCCCTATGCAATTGACCCTAGTACGAAAAACACATGCTATGGTATTCCAGGGTGACAATATCTAAATAAACCTTAAATGAGTAATTTTGTATTGAATTTATCTTGCTTTCATATAGCATTACGGTTCATAACATTACAATGTTCTGTTTTACTTCAGAAATCACTGGCACAATTTACCCCCAATGTATTTCCCCAAAGGCACAACTTCCCCCGCACCAGGGGCAAGTTGTGCCATGAGACCACTTTTTTCCCAAGAGCTATATTTCTGAAACAATTTATTTCAGATCCAAAGTTATTGTTCTCAGGGATGCACCACATCCTGAAATATATGTACATCCTTACTGTGCGTTCACACCGAACGCGAACAGCGCGTCAAATTCGCGCCTGCCGCATCTAGTTATACGCTTGACCACTTTGTGTGCATTCGCGTGTCAAGAGCGAAATTGACGCGCGTAAAATCAAAAGTTTGAATCGAAATTTACGCGCGTCAGTTCGAAACCTGTTGGCGGCCATCTTTTTTTAGATGTTTATCGAGCATTAGCATTAGCATTAATCGAGAGAGTCACCGCTCGTATATGCTCTGGAGAGCAGAAACAGCAGCGTAGTGGACATCGTGGCTGTACTCGGGTCCACCAAACCCTCCGGAGGGTTTCAGGAGTTTCACAATTTGCTCCAGGAGGTAGGTTTGGTGGACCTAACGATGAGGACGCTGACGAGGACAGCGTAGGCCGTATAAGCCTCGGCCTCGAGTGGTGGTCGCTGCCTGACGAGCCCGCGCTGTACAGCCCGGCGCGAGGTTCACCCTCGCCCGCACCCACCTAATCTGTCATTTATTTTTGTTTTGATAATAAATGGAGCCAGCCTCCAAAAGTGAAACCTGTCCTGTGATTTTTTTTTTTAGTTTTTATACACTAAATTGTGATTGTTGTCTTTACATTAGATTAATAAAGTTTCATATAATCTAGAATAGATATGGAATAAATAGCATTCAATAAAAAAATGAGTATTTCTCATATTGAAATCGAGTTTTTATGTGAAAGATTTGCTTTTTTGTGCATTTTAGTCATATTACAAAATAATGTATTGAGGCCAAACATAAAATAACATTATAAACTGTCAGTTCACCACGTGATGCAGCAGGCAGGCTCCTGATTGGTTAACGCGGCGCGAATTGACGCAGAAGTTCAGATTTTTCAACTCGGGCAGCAGACGCGAATTCGCGTCAAACGCGTGAATGCACAAAAAGCACTAATAAAATCATTCGCGCGTAACGCGCTTAACGCACCAGACGCTCAATTCGCGCCATTCGCGCGAACCTGACGCGCGAATGAGGCGAATTCTCGTCTACCGCGCCGCGCAAAACGCCTCATTCGCGCCGCAGGAATTTTTTACGCACGTAACGCGTCTTTGCATTGACTTAACATTGAAATCACTTGCGCCTGACGCGCTGTTCGCGTCCGGTGTGAACGCACCATTAAGTTGAAGGCATTAGTGCCATGGCCTCACTTTAAAGTCACTTTGAGTAAAAACTGGCACAACTCACCCCACTCTCCCCCTAAGTAGTTTCTAATCTAAAGATTATCTGATGGAGTTTTGGTTCCTGTTGCCTTGGCTTTTGGCTTGCTTAGTTGGGGACATTTAATATTCAACGGCTATGATCTGTTGTTCTTCTAGAAACAAACTTTGGCTACGTTTACACGGAAACGATCTGAAAAGAAAACGCAAAAGTGATCACTTTTTATTCTGCGTTTAGACGAGCGTTATGGGGGGAAATCTGCGTGTTTGAAATTCAATGAAGTATGCACTTAGGCGGCTAGGTGGCAATGTGAAGCACTGATCGGTGCTGTCTAGCAGACTTTTGCGTTTTTACCGTTTAGACGGAAACGCGACGGTGGAGCGTTTTTAAGATTTCCACTCTGGAGGGTGGTTTCACTTTTTTTGCGTTTTTAAGCCCCCAAAACGCTAAACGAAAGGCAGATCTGATAAAATATTTTTACGTTTTCACCCGCGAGCGTTCTCGTGTAAACAGGGCCTTTGTTGTATATTTTCATGTTATCACTGTGAAGCTGCTTTGATACAATCTGTATTGTAAAAAGCACTGTATAAATAAAGGTGACTTGACTAGTCTTATAGGCTAAAAGGACAATTGCATATTTTCCACAATAGTATTTTCATGCGTCCTCTGTACTTGCATTCTTGAGTATTGGAACTGAACTTCGGCAGTTGATAACGGCGTTAAGCAAGGACGTAAGATCGCATAAATCTTAGGCTGAATCTGAAATCGCCCCCTATTCAGCCATTTGTAGTGTTGAAACCATAGTGGATGTTCTTGAATGTAGCCTACTTATTTAACCTCGCATTGCACCACAATAATGAGTAATAATGGTGTAGCCTAGCCTACGTTCAATGGCTGTCCGAATTCGCTCACTCGTTTTTGCTTGTTTCACTCTCATATTTTAGATTTGATGAACTGCTGTGTGTTACAGCAATTTAATACCCTACTACCTCACTACTTCAGTCTGTTTATCTCCAATAATATTAATGTAAGGGTAATATTTCCTGTCCCCCTTTCCTCTTGAAATCCTCAAGTAAAATTTGTCTTTACACACTGTAGTGGCTTTCCTTTAATCCAGGGAACGGTGGTAAAATATTCTTCACTCATAGATTGTTATAAACAAATAAACAACATCCACACAGCAATATCATTTTCAATGCTTTGTTGTCCATTTGATGAAAAATATAACTTGTTTTTAAAACAAGCACACCTGTCCCTCCTGATAACATCTGTTAAATTGATATGTTCAATTTATTGTTCAAATTCATATGTTATTTAACATAATATTAAATAACATATGAACAGGTACTTACACCTACACCACTGGTGCACACCGCCATCTAGTGGTTGAACAATCATTACATTCGGCTCCTGCACACTCAATATTTCAGCATGTTGCATCATTTGCAGATAGCACACGTCATCTTTTAGAAAAAAAACATTTGTTGTATACAGACATCTGATAATCATGTTTATAATATGCAAAACAGGACATTTAAAATCTAAATGTATATTTGTGACAGGAAGAGTCTCAGACATACTGGAGATGGGCAAATGCTCAAAGAAATGCATCTTCCAGATGAAAATAAGCTCATCTTCAGGGGTTGGATGCCTTAATATTAACTGCAATGTTTTATTAATTCTTTGTCTCAATTCAAGTTTTTTTTTTTTCTGATCCCACCAAAAATACATTTTGCTCCCCAATGTTTTTCTCTAAATATCTAGGTTTATACTATGTAATATCTCCACTCAGTCACTTATGAAATGTAGATGATGGGTGAAACGCAGGAAAAGTGGTCAGAGCAGACCTGACTTCCTGTGCTTGACATGGTTGAACTTTTCCTCTCTCTGCTCTGTACAAGAGTTCATCGCTGTCTCGAGGGACCCGGGTTTCATATTCAAGTGTTTATTTACAACTACAACATGATTATTCAGCTTTATCTCTGTAAGTATCTTTGAGTATTTTGAACAGCTTTTCATGTGCTTTATTCATGTAACTTTATTTCATGTATTCAGTCAAATGTTTGGACACACTGCACTATATTAATTTCTCTTGATACATTAAAACTTGATTGCGTAATAATGAGGATATAAATGAACATGATTCTTTTTTTCTTTTTTTTTTTATCTTGTAGATCTGCTCATATGGTGTCGAGCTGCAGAGACTTTAACAGATCAACTAACAGATTTGGGGCAAAATGTGACCATAAACTGTGATCTTGATAAAGAAGAGGTTTATTGGTTTTTACTAAAACTTCAAGATTCTGCGGTTTTGATAATGCGCTCTATTACAAACTCATCTCCGTTTTACTTCAATAAAAGATTCATCCACAAATATTCAGTGAACTCTAAACATCATATGTTCATAAATAATGTCACTATTGATGAGTTAGGAGTTTATTACTGTATGAGCACATCAGACTCAGATCCAAAATTCAGCAATCCCACCAGACTACACATCATTGGTGAGTACACTTTTAGTCATATTGTTCTGTACAGTGATTATTTAGAGATTATTAACACATTGTAGCTTAATTCATTATTTACAGAACCAACTCCAGTAACTGAGTGCCAGAATCATACAGTCGTACAGTATATTCAGCAGAACCAGACGGTGGTGAAGTATATTCAGCAGAACCAGACGTCATGGCAGACTCTTACTCTCATATCTGCTCTGTTCAATGCTGTTTTGGTCATTGTGGTTATAGGTGAGTTTTTATCAGTGTAAGTAAAACTACACCAATAATTGCACCGATACGATAAACTGATAATTATTTTGTGTTATGGCTGATAACCGATAAATTGCCCACATTAAAATTCGACTATATTAAAATTTTCAATCATTTTTACATTTAAAAGTGAATGTAGGCATCTCAACATTAGAATTCATTTTGAGATTTGCTATAGATCACTTTTGACAGTGAACATAAATTATAAGTGTGTTTAAAGATTAACGATGAGAGATGGATGATGGCTTAAATAAATATAGAGGAAATAAGCAAGCACAATAAAAATATCAACAGATATGATACATTATATCGCTAAAATCAGCCAATACAGTGTAGGGGTTGCATCTGTGAAAAGATCAACATAATGCTGTAAGTGTTTAATTGTTTAAACATACAGTACATTATTTCATTGTATTTCATTTATTATATTCCATTCTCAGGACTTTTGAAGGTTTGTGCTGTTAGAAGGTCTGCAGAACAACAACTTCATAATACTGATGTACAGCCGACACCAGATTTACAACAGCATCTAGATCCAAATCAATTACAGGTAGGCTACATTATGTGATGTATCCATCCATCCATCCATCTATCTATCTATCCATCCATTCATCCATCTATTTATCCATTCATCTAACCATTCATCCATTCATCCATCCATTAATCCATCCATCCATCCACCCATCCATCCATCCATCACTCTTTTCCTCTTTGTTCTTTCAGCATGCTGAGGTGGACAGTTCCATGCTGTGTACAAATATGCATCCTGTTCCAGTCGATAGCACCTATGTTAAATTACAGCTGCCAAAATAATACACACAAGCGTACAGCTGACCTCATACATAGCGGTAGATCAAGCACTGAACAAATAACTGAAGCTCTGGTGTTGTCCAAGTGCAAATGATAAGTGTGCCGTGTGGTTTGGTCTGCTTCAGAAGAAGTGTTGCATCTAGACAAGTGGTCTGCACTTTAACCCAGTGACGAGTTTTTCCAAGAGTTTAGATGTTAACATTTGTGTGGGCTATCTGTGTTCTCAACAAGTGTGTGATATTTTATGCTATAGATATGCTAATGCTAATATGCTAATATTTCACAGCAACCCGAAAGCCATAAATATTTCAGCGAATATGCCATGTTCAACCATGTTTCATATTGAATTAAAGTGTCATGCAATCCCCTGATTTCTGTATCATTTCTGGAGTTATCTTCACACTTCTGCAAAATGCTTTAACCCCTTAACTGTCACCGTACCGTATACGGGACGCCTAACTTTACTTCCCTATATTACTATTTAATCCTAATCTAATTATGACAAACTATATATCGTTGGAAAGTTCTAAGACTCCTAAATAGATATTTAGGACTGTTTTTTTGTTATAAATTATGTAGGAACAGAAATAGATGAATTTATGACAAGAGTGCACCTCAAAAAATCTACGTAATAACAGGAGTTCTGACCTTCGTCACAAAAAGTTGACGCACCCACTTTTAATAATTGATATGTTGGTTTTTATGCTAAAATTTCATTAGAAAATATATAATCTAGTATTTGTCAATAAAAAATAATAAAATAATATTATCTTCTAAAAAGTATAATATATATATTATCCTCTAAAATATTGTATTATATTTTTTTATCGCTTTTTTTTATTATATTACATATTTTATTAGTTATCATAAATTAGGTATCATTTGAAAGCTTATGATCTCAGAATTCATCCTGTGAAAACTGTTTTGAAATTGGACATTGTGTTACCATAGAAACGGTACTCTAAATTATTTTATCAGGCTCCTCCCCTTTTGGGCATCCTTATGTTTCATAATTTATGATCAAAATATTTTCTAATCTTGACAAAACACATATTGTCAGAAAGGTCTGAGTCTCAAGGTTCCATATTTTATGACAGAAGTGATATTTGGACAGAAATTTATTAATTTGTTATGGTAGAATGCATACAGTAAAATTCAATGGAATTCAATGACACCCGGTGGCTATTTTTGGTAATATCCCTAAACAAAATCTCATGGGAACTTCATTTTTTGTGATATCAACTTCAAATTTGGAACACAACTTGGTTAGATATTTGGCTTTGATTTTATAGTAATTTTTTTGTAAAACATATTTTGTAAAATATATATTTTATATAAAATAAAAATATTAAATAAATTATATTTGATTTAATGTAAATTTAAACTTCCATAACTTTTTCATACTTTAATTTTTTGAAGTGCTTTCACTTCAACAATAATCTGCTATTTTTTACCTTTAAAACAAGACCAAACTTAGGTCTATGCTCCAAAGCATTCTTGAATTACAACCATTTAAGCTTGAATAGTGCATTTTAATGTAAATTCTCAAAAAGGGGGTAAATAGAAGTGTGACAGTTTGCAGAAAGGAACATGTGGAGGACGTAACAGCCACAAAATGTCTAATCTAAGAACTGTGGCAGACATGAGGCACAGACAAATACAACAACACCAAAAACAACACTAAGCTATCAACTAATATTAATAGTTTTCTGAACATCCTGTGAGTTTTAAAACAACCACAGTGCTGCTATATCTTTAATTCAGCAATAGTATTTCTTAAAGGCCCACTGGAGTTCCTTTGAAATGCGCAGCATTATTCAATGTGTTGATGTCATTTCCACTGAAACAGGAAGACGGGGCGGGAAATATTGAAAAGCTCCTCCCCTTTTTTAAAACAGCCAATAGCGTTTAGTTTATATCACAGTTTGGCCACAGAGCTGTTGAGCAGTAAAGACGCAATTGCTAATATCTAACCGTTTCTCCTCATAATATCCTCCATATCACTTTAAAATATATCATTCTGTGCAGAATTCAAATGGATCCGATACGTTTTCTGTTCTGCGGCGACTCGATCATGTTATTTCATTGCTTTAAATAAACAGTTTACAGTTTTTCTCGATTGGTTTGGCTCATTTCTTGAAACCGAGATGACATTCTCAAAACCATAAGGTCATTTGGCCAAACAGTCTTACAGTTCTGCTCAACATTATAGCTCACTAGCAAAATCAAATATCTTTCCCCAAACTCTTCTTCCATGCTTCAAAAGCAGATTCCTTTCCCATATATAAGGTCAGTACAGTCAAAATAGCACAGATCCTTCTCAATTGCCTTGGCACATGTGCATTCATTTAGTGCTTTTGTCAAAATAACCTGGATGGTTTAGCACAACACCATGGATCCCCTGCAAAAGCTCATATCTCTCCCAAAACAGTTTATCCATGTGTCAAAACTAAATATCCTTCTCATATAAATAGTCAATGCCCCCAAAATGCATTATACCTTTGGCATTGTTTAAGCACTGCAAGTCAAAATGCTTAGACGTTTTGTCACTGAGGCACAGGTCTAGCAACAGAATACCACTATGAATATTCTGGTATTCAATAAACCACTCATACTCAAGGAAACTGTAAACATTTTTATTCGTACAAAGAAATGTTAACATTAGAGAACATACTGTGAAAAGAAAACATATACAGGATTCTGTAAATGTGAACAGTTATAAACACACAAAAAAAAAAAAAAACTCTAGCCTACCATACTGTAAATAAAGTTTCAGAACTATAGTACAGTAATATTTTCAGTGGTCGCCATTGTCACTCTCTCTTTCCTGGCCACCATCCTCTTGGCCATCGACGCGCTGCTCTCTGTTAGGCCATAAATTCTCATCCACATCGCAACGGATATTTTCTCTTGCGATGCAGCGAGGGAAGAAACGGCGTCAATGTCTCAACCATCCCCTACATTGATCCCCTGTGATGTCCTCACATGCAGCATCCATTGCATGCAGCAGGGCCCTCTGGTCTTGAGCCTGATGCTCATACACCCTCCACCTCCAAGCTGAAAAAAACTCCTCAATTGGATTTAGGAAAGGAGAGTAAGGTGGAAGAAACTCCATTAGCATCCGGGGATGGGTGGTGAACCAGGTTCTGATGCGTGGGCCACGGTGGAAGTTCACATTATCCCACACAATGACATAATGTGGTAGCTGAGGTCCTTCTTCACCTCTCTCATTTTCCGGGATCAGATCAGTATAAAGGTGGTCCAAAAAATTGAGGAGCTTTTGTGTATTGTAGGGCCCTAAACTGGGAGTGTGTGTGGCCACACCTCTTTCTGATATAGCGGCACACATTGTTATATTTGCTCCTCGCTGGCCTGGGACATCCACAGTGGCTCGGTGGCCAATGATGTTACGGCCACGCCTTCGACCTTTGGCCAGGTTGAAGCCAGCTTCATCAACGAACACTAGGATGTGAGAGGTTTCGTTGCCTTCTAATGCCATTATTCTCTACAATAGAATAAAAATAAATCTAATCAGTCAAGTAGAGACAGATACTGCAGGGAGGATCTAAAAAGAGGGAGTGAAAAACTGAAGACAATTTCTAGGCAAAATGCTCTAGTCACACAAAGCTGGATTCTGAAGGTAAAAAGGATAAAGCAAAACAAAAAAAAGTGGTAACCATGTCTTACTGTAATAGTGTTACAATGATAGACAACCAGTAGTTGACTTACATGCACATACTGGTACCGCAGCTCTTTCACTCTGTCAGAGTTTCTCTCAAATGGTACCCTGTAAATCTGTTTCATGGTCATCTGATGTTTCTTCAATACCCGGTCTATTGTGGAGATGCTGATAGAGTTTATATTTTGGAACATTACATTGTCTAGAAGGATTGCATTACGAATCTGTCTCAGTGTGATGGCATTATTTGCAATGACCATGTTGCATATTTCTCGTTCTTGTTGTTCATTTAGAAGTTTTCTTCTGCCACCCACTTGAGGCTGTCGTCCAATCCTAGACATACAAGTCAAAGGTCAACACTGTAAATTTGTTACAAAATGAGTTACCAATGTAATTGTACTGCTGTTTTATGGTACTAAAAGTGTGATGCACTGCACAGTGACTGGAATACTATTCACAGTATTTTCTCCATTTTTTTTTCTTTGTCATTTTTATAGTATCATATAACATCACATGAAGATATTACAGTACTCTAGGCCTACACACACACCAACACTGAATAGTTCAATAGAATAGTTCTGTACCTGTTTTCCCTGCGAAAGGTTTGGATGATGGAGGAGACTGTAGACCGAGGCACATTAGGCTGCACTCGGCGACCTGCCTCTGCCATTGTGAGGCGATGGTTTATAACGTGGTCAATAAGGGTGGCCCGGATTTCATCTGGGACATCATGGTGCCTCCGTGCTCCTCGGCCTCTTCCCCCTATTCCTCCACGCATTCTCACTCCTCCTCTTCCTCTTCTTCCTCCTCTTCCTCGAGCAGGAAGTTGCTGTTGTACTTGGCGAGGTTCCATGTTCACACTGCAAATGAAACTGGCCAAGCTCTGTCTATACTTTTGGCAGCAGTCATAATCATAGACAACACCTGTCAGGTAACTAAACAAACTGTTTGATTGGTCATCTGAGATGTGGGAAACTGCTCCTTCGTTAGTTCTAATTTCACCTTATTGATTGTCAAGTACTGTCATAAATTTATCAAATGTTCCAAGAAATTCTTTCATGGTATTATCTTTGACTAATTTTGACAGTTGAACAGACAATTGTGCATATGATGACTTACACAATGAAACCATGCTGATATGTTTTGGAGAGAGTAACCATTTCACTGAAAAATCAACTAATCAGTTTAGATCAGCAAGATCTATTTATTTGGAAAATGTGCTAAATGTGGGCTCATTGTGCTAACTGTAGCTACTTGTACATAATCATTTGAAAAAAAGCACAGAGTCACTTGAGACATGTACTAAAGCATTTGCAATTTGATAAAACCAATGAAAAATGACATTCTGTTGTGAACAATTGCAAGGTGGTTTGGAGATTTGTCCATGTTATTTTGAGAATGTCATCTCGGTTTCAAGAAATGAGCCAAACCAATCGAGAAAAACTGTAATGCAGTATCTTAACATTTTGCTCATTGTGCCCTCTTGTGGCCTCAGGAGACAAGCTGAGCGTTTCTTTAATACTTATTTAATCTTCAAATAATGTATAAGAAAGATATTTGTTTAAATTGTATTTTGTGTTTGACTGTTAAAACTAAGCTTATTTGTTGTTTGATTATTTTTTTAGCCGTGTCGTCCAGCCCTAGTCTCACCCTACAGTTTTTCTTGTTCAAGAAGCCGTTTCACTCAGATAGACGTCACAATGGGGCAGAAAATACTATCGCAACTTTTGTTTCATGTCGACTTTGAAGTAACAGATCATGTCTTTTCAGGCACCCTGCAGCAGAGATGTAAATAAAAAATAAGATCAAGCACAGAACAAATAACTGAAGCTCTGGTGTTGTAGTGCACATGATAATAGGTGTGCCGTGTGGTTTGGTCTGCTTCAGAAAAGTGTTGCATCTAGACAAGTGGTTTGCACTTTAACCCAGTGAAGAGTTTTTCCTCTTTGTCTTCTGTGATGTTAACATTTGCGTAGGCTATCGGTGTTCTCAACAAGTGTGTGATATTTTATGATATGCTAATAATTATATATTTCATAGTAACCTGAAAGCCATAAATATTTAAGCTTATATGCCATGTTCAACCATTTTTCTTATTGAATTAAAGTGTCATGCAATCCCCTGATTTCTGTGTCATTTCTGTAGTTATCTTCACACTTTAAAATAGAATTTGCAGAAAGGAACGTGTAGGAGGTGACAGCCACAAAATGTTTAGATCTAAGTGTTACGACCCTGGCTCAAGGGAGGGAACATAGAGGAGTCACAAACGTCTGTTATGACCAAAATAAGGTTTATTGCAAACAAAGTTAAACAGACAAAGAATAATGGTGGCTGCTGCTAACAATGCTACTGCTCCAGGCTGGGGCTTTTAAAGGCTGGCCAGCAGACCCAGGTAATAAGGGAAATGATGGGAGGAGTAAAACTTTGGACATAACATCTCCTTCCATAAGTAGGTTGCTCTAAAGCAACCATTCAGTTAAATGTCACACAGAATAACACAAAACTAAACTGACTGCATATACGACCTAGACAGGGCATCTGCAAACACATTGTCCTTTCCACGGATGTGCTGGATGTCCAAATTAAACCCCTGCAAAAATAAACTCCATCGCATTAGCCGGGGGTTGGAGTTTTTCATCCTACCGAGAAAAACAAGAGGGTTATGGTCTGTAATAGACTACTAGGGTCTGACAAGAAGAGGTATAAACGTTAAAATGAACCAGAGCTAGAATAAGGGCCAAGGCCTCTTTCTCTATAGTAGAATAATACCTCTGATGTACGTCAAACTTCTTAGAAAAATAGCATACAGGATGCTCAACTCCCTCTGAATCCTCTTGGAATGAGACACCCCCAACACCAGCATCACTAGCATCAACAGCTAGTTTAAAAGGCCTATCAAAATCAGGGGCAGCAAGAACAGGAGCATTTACTAACAGTGCTTTCAAGTTCTCAAATGCAGATTGACACAAGCTGGACCAAACAAACAGGACCTTTGGGCTAAGAAGGTTACTCAAGGGAGCAGCAACGGTAGCAAAGTTCTTACAAAAGCTCCTATAATAGCCTGCCATCCCAAGAAAACGTTTCAGCTCACGCCGAGTCATCGGCACACCAAAGATCACAACGGCCTCTACTTTAGCGCCGTTAGGACAGACCTTTCCATGTCCAGACCTTTCCAACCAGCCTATGGAACACCTCTTTCAGCTGGACTACATGTTGAGACCAGGTAGAGCTGTAAATAACCACATCATCAAGATAAGCCTCACAATCTACAACTCCTTACTTATCCACAAGCAGGCATGGAGAACTCCATGAAATAGCACTAGGTTCAGCAATGCCATGCTGCAGCATATAGTCTACTTCCCTACGTAAAAGCTGACGCTTAACAGGGTTGACTCTGTAAGGAGGTTGCTTAATTGGACCAGCAACACCTACATCAATATCATGATGAAGAACACTGGTGCGTCTAGGCACATCAGAGAAAAGGTCAGGATGTTGGTGAATTACTTCCATGACGTCAAAACGATTTGGGGGATCCAGGTAAGAAAGATGGTCATCTAAACTGGCCAGGATTCTTGAATTTGGCAGCCTACCTTGAGACATTTCTGGATTAACAACAACATCAGCGTCCTTCTCACCTACATGGATTGGAATATTCAACACATCTACATGCACAGCCTGATTTCTCTCACAACAGGTTAACATGGCATAAACGTGTTTTACGCTTCCGATCTGGGGTCCTAACCAAGTAATCACATTCACCGACCGGGCGCTCAACCACATATGGTCCACTATATTGAGCCTGCAAAGCAGATCCAAGAAGGGGCAAAAGAACTAAAACCTTGTCACCTGGATTAAACACTTGATGCTTTGCCTTTTTATCATAATACTCCTTCATCCTCCCTTGAACTCCCTCCAAATTTTGCTTGGCCAGTTTACATGCCTTGTTAAGCTTAGACCGAAAGTTACACACAAAGTCTAAGAGGTTAGTAGAAGAAGGCTGATTTCCCAACCACTTCTCCTTCAAGAGTTTCAGTGGACCCCGCACAGTATGGCCAAACACCAGTTCAGCCGGACTGAAACCAAAGGACTCTTGGGTCACCTCTCTAGCCGCAAAGAGGAGTAAAAGGGTTCCCTCATCCCAATCTCTTTCAAACTCTCTACAGTATGCTCGCAACATTGACTTTAGAGTCTGGTGAAACCTCTCTAGGGCTCCCTGAGACTCTGGATGGTAGGCAGAAGAAAAACAGTGCTGAATAGACAGCTGCTGCAGCACCTGGGAGAACACACGGGACATAAAATTTGACCCCTGATCAGTCTGAACAATTCTTGGAAGACCGAATGTTGTGAAAAAATTAATCATGGCCTTAGAAACTACTGGAGCAGTAATCGTGCGTAAAGGAATAGCTTCAGGAAACCGAGTAGCAGCACACATGATGGTCAGTAAGTACTGGTTACCTGATTTAGTGCGAGGGAGTGGACCAACACAATCAATCAAGATTCGCTCAAAAGGTTCTCCAATAACTGGAATGGGATGTAAAGGCGCAGGTGGAATTTTCTGGTTAGGCTTACCGCCAACATTTTAGAAGTCTCAGTAAGCTTGACAAACAAACGTATGTTGAGTTTGCTAAAGAAAAGGAGACCCTTTTTGGTAGATGGTTTAAGTCCCTGAAAGTAGAAAAGAAGGAAGATCTTCACCAATTAGTTTTGCTTGAAGAATTTAAATTGTTTGCCAGATGTTGTTTGTACATATCTAAATGAACAAAAAGTGACCACTATCTGTAAAGCTGCTGTGTTGGCAGATGAGACGGATCAGAGAGCATCCAACTCGAAAGTTAGAGTTGGTTGGCTCTTCGTCTTTCCTTATGGATGGTTCTTTTGTCTCTCTTGCTTCTGATCCTACAGCCAAGCGACCTATTAAGATCTGGAGAGACTCTGGAGCTTTTCAGTCTTTGATCCTGCAGGATTTTCTTCAGTTAAATGACAAGTCTGCATTGGGCTCCAATGCTATTGTTCAAGGGTTTAGTGGCGGTTACCTGTCCTTACCCATGCATAATCTTAACCTCCAAACCGCTCTGGTGTCTGGGGAGGTTGTTGCCGCACTTTGTCCTCATATTCCTATTGAAGGTGTGTCTTTCATTTTAGGCAATTAGGGAAATGATGGGAGGAGCTTCTAGGATACCTGCAAAACAGGGCACAGAATAACTTTGGACATAACGGTGAGCTGAGTAAGCTGGAACAGTGGCAGACATGAGGCACAGACAAATACAACAACACCAAAAACAACACTAAGAATATTTGCCCGAACAAGAATCTGCTACCAACTAATATTAATAGTTGTTCTGAAGATCCTGTGAGTTTTAAAACAACCACAGTGCTGCTACAGCTTTAATTCACAATAGTATTTCAATTTAAAGGCCCACTGAAGTTCCTTTGAAATGCACAGCATTATTCAATGTGTTGATGTCATTTCCACTGAAAGAGGCGGGGCTTCAGATTCCAGAGAGCATTTGATTGGACAGAAAATCTGACGAGAAGCTGAAGTGCAGAGTGATGTCATCAACATCACCGATCCATATTGGCGGAATTGAGAGACTGTAAGTTTTGAATGCTTATATCTTCTCAATGTGAATTTCATCATTGTTTTTGAGCACACTAGCTTGTAGATAAACAGTAAGGCTTACATATTCATACTAAAAGATCAATCAAAATGGACAATTCTTGTTTTTTTTTGTTTTGGAATATTGCAGTTTTATTATAAATTGTTTATCCGTTCACATCATTATTTTTTTTGTAAATACATGTGACCTCATAATCTTTAATCAAAATAAACTTCCCCTCCCTCTTGCAATGACATCTCTCTGATGATGTTTACTAGTGCGAGGGCGGGACAACCTGTCACTCACATGAGATCCACCAAAAGCAAACCACAACAATCCAATCAATTCTCCATGGGCAAAATCAAGTCATTATCAATCTCATTAGTAATCACGCCACCGCCCTTGCTCCATTCCCACGGCTCCTGGCCCCGTCCTGCTTGCCACAGTCGAATTCTACAAAGCCCCACCTTCCAAAAAGCATAGTGTGCTCTGATTGGCCAGCTGACCCAGTGCGTTGTGATTGCTCGAGCGTGCGTTTGAAATGTAACGCCCCTTACTACAATTGCAAGCTTCAGCTTCCAAAGCAATTATAAACACTTTTTTACCATAAAGACTAAAGACAGTTTTACCATAGCCTATCAGTTCGACCCCGAGTCAGATTCTGAAAATGTAGATGACCAAGCCGTTCGATCGCAACCTGATACTCGTATATATTGGATAATATGGAAAGAGAAAAAATGTCCAGGGTGCTCAAGGAGTTCAAAAAAAGGATGTTTGAAGGTGCTCTTTGGGGTCGGGAATTCAGTAAAATGTAGTAGAAGGAAATCCAAGGCACTCTTCTTTAGAAAATTATAAAAAGCCTTTATTGGACTGGCTATTTCATGATAGAAATTTTAAAAGACATTGGCGTGGCGGCACAACAGCCTTCTTCAGGATATGTTTTCCAATCAAACAATTTACTCTTTTATAGATGGTAATTAGAAACACCTGAATGACAAATTACATGCACATACAGAGAAGGTCCACTAGGAGGTTACATAGCAAATTAAACCCCCCCCCCCCCCAAAAAAAAAAAAGTTTAATACACATACATACATACACATATATACACCTACATATACATACACACACATGTATACATACAAAAAAAAATTAAATACACATACATACATACATACATATATACACATACATATACATACACACACATGTGTATATATACATATACATATACGCATACATATACTCATATATTAAAAAAACACAAAAAAACACTGTATATACACAAAAAGCATATCACAAAAAGGGACTGAAATCTATTTCTTCATTCAAACCAGGGTATACTGTGGCCTGTAACTAATATATATAGAATGTTTCTCCCTATAGAAGTCATTTTAATCGGTCACCACCCCGAATGCTCTTTTTGATCGTTTCTAAACCCTCAACCATTAGGCCTTCTGGATTACTATTGTGCTTATTTTGAAAATGTTTTGCCATAGGGTAATCTAAATTAGCTTTTCTAATGGCATTTTTATGCTCCGATACTCTGTCTTTGAGACGTCTCTTGGTCCGACCTACATAAAAGCATCCACATTTGCATGATAACCTTAAAGAGTAAATTGTTTGATTGGAAAACATACCCCGAAGAAGGCTGTTGTGCCGCTACGCGTGGGTTTTGTTTTTTCCCCAATGTCTTTTAAATTTTCTATCATGAAAAAGCCAGTCCAATAAAGGCTTTTTATAATTTTCTAAAGAAGAGTGCCTTGGATTTCCTTCTACTATATTGGATACTATGTTTGTAAACATAAATCCATATCTGCGCTTTTGATTGTAAGAATAACAAACAATATGCGTTACTCTACACTGAACAAAACTCAGTCAATAGCTAATAGCCTACTTTAAAAAATGTGACTGGATCACAAAACCAGTCACAAGTAGCACGGGTATATTTGTGGCAAAAATCATTGGGATATTAAGTAAAGGTTATGGTCCATGAAGATATTTTGTAAATTTCCAACCGTAAATATATAAAACATTTATTTTTGTGAGTGAATGTAGCAAAATAGTGAACATAAATAGACAACAATAAAGGTGATTTTCTCAATGTTTCGAATGTTTTGCACCCTCAGATTCCAGATTTTCAAGTAGTTGTATCTCGGCCAAATATTCATATCAATATCATAACAAACCACACATCAATCGAAAGCTTATTTGTATAAGAATAATTATTTATTCTGATGTAGGCCTATGAATCAATTTAAAAAATTTCAAGAAAATGACCCATGTGACTGGTTTTGTGGTCCAGGGTCACAAATAATAAAACATACTGTACTTACAGGCTCTGATTTAGAAGTGCCAGATTGTCCTAGCAAAGTTGGAATTACCCCATTTTTTAGAAATAGCCTTTGTGCTCAGCCGGTCTTGTAGTCTCCCGGGTTCACATCAGGAAACTGTCCTCTGTAAAATGCGCTGCACACACATGAGCATTTTGGATTGTACTGTTCTGGAACAGTGTGTAAGGCAAAGTTGAGATGTTGCCCAGAGAGAAAAACAATCTGTGGTGTTGGAGGCGTTTAAAGGCGTATTCAATAAAATGACTTGAACGTCACACTCATCCACATTCATGGGTGAGAAAAAGAAAAAGTACAAAAGTCAGTGTAGCGGTTATTTCTTCTCCTGCTCACCTTTCACATTTATTACAGACACACTCTCGCAGCAGTTCTCACTGTACCTTCAGTTACTGTAAATGCTCCAAGAGACCATTACAAGTGCTGTAAATAAATCATAACCACTGATTTCTTATTGCGTCCACTTTCTGAAGGCCAAATAAAAGTGCTGCTTTTGCTTTCGTATAGAGACACACCATCTCACGACTTGGCGGCCACAACAAAATAACTGAAGCCACGCCTTCTTTCTTTGCGTATGCATTTGTGCGGCATTATGCAAATATTCCCACCTAGTGGGTATGTGAGGGAGAATTCAATCGAGGTATTTTAACAGACAGTCCTGTTATTTCATTGCTTTAAATAAACAGTTTAATGCAGTATCTTGATATTTTGCTCATTGCGCCCTCTTGTGGCCTCAGGAGACAAGCCAAAAGTTCCTTTAACACTGATTTAATCTTCATAAAAGATATTTGTTTAAATTTTATTTTGTGTTTGACTGTTAAAGCTATGATTATTTGTTGTTTGCCTTAATGAATTGGGTCAATTAAAAAGACAGTAGTTAAATTCAAACCTTTTTTTCAACTGGCCTTTGTTTAAAAAAGGTTATTTTTTTAGCTGTGTCGTCCAGCCCTAGTCTCACCCTACAGCTTTTCTTGTTCAAGAAGCCGTTTCACTCAGATATACGTCACAATGGGGCAGAAAATACTATTGCAACTTTTGTTTCATGTCGACTTATAAAGTAACAGATCATGGCTTTTCAGGCACCCTGCAGCAGAGATGGTGGTGATAGATTTGAGTGGAAGATCGCCATCTGACTTCAGATGTTTCATTGCTTTTTATTCTGCAAGTGTTTTGATATTAAAAGACAGAGCATGTCAAACTTGCTGTTACACAAAGTGATTTTAAGGAGGTCAAAGAGCTATCTGTTAAAATTTTCCTTCATCTTTGTCCACATAATGGTGTAGTTATGATATCTACCAGCAGAGGCTGCCAAAGCTTAAAAACCAAACTCTCATTAAAGGGACAGTTCACCCAAAAATTTCAATTCTGTCATCATTTACTCAACCCTGTATGAGTTTCTTTCTTTGAAGAAAATGGGTTACCAGACAGTTGACGAAGCATTGACTTACATGTAAATTTTCATTTTTGGGTGAACTATCACTTTAAAAGGTTTATGTGTTATGTGTTCCACTGTATATTGTGTTAGGCAACAAGTCATCATGACTTTATGGACAGGATGGACTGAAATTGGTCTGAAAAAAAAATAAAATAATAATAATAATAATACAGACCATTACCTGTAAAATTACACTTTTTTTAACAGTGTAGGTTTAGTCAGAATAAAAATTTACAGATGATGAAACATTTACAGTATTGTGAATAATAATATGAGTTAATAAATAAATGTATAAGATTATGGCACAAAAAAAGTGGGGTATTGCACTTGAAAGGCATATAACTGTTCAAGAGGGAAATAGCCTGTGGGAAGAAACTGTTCCTGTGCCTATAGTGATCTGATGCACCGTCCGGACAGCAACAGTTCAAATATTTTGTGGCCGGGACGAGTGGAGTCTGTGATGATTTTACTTGCCCTCTTCTTCACTCTGGAAGAGTACAGGTCCTGGAGGCTGGGCAGGGGAACACCAATAACCCTCTCTGCAGTCCGGACTGTTGTAGGACTGATATGAATATCGGACTCCTGGTGTCTGATTTGGTGACTCACTGAACAAACCAGATCTATCTATCTAAGGAATTTTCCATATTGGATTTTTACAATTGTTTTACCTGTATTTTCAATTATGCATTGCATTAGGTTGTGGTTTAAGGGTTAACAGAAATTTCCATAGAGTTACTGGATATTGTCCTGGCCAAAAAATTATCATTACTTTTTCTGATTTTATATTTTACCGTGCTGCAAATGCACTTGATTTCATAACCTCAGTGCCACATTTGACAGTCTGTAATACAGCCTCATTCCTGGACAGATTAGGACAATGCATATAAATTGTGCCAGAGTCAATAGAATTTAATGTCAGTTTGCCAAAAAAAATAAATAATAATAATACAAACAGATTTTGAGCAATTAATGTCTTTGGCTTTTTTTCATGATGGAATTAACAGCCCAAATAGTTGCTGATTCGTCAAATCTGTGGATGTTACAGCAGCACTGCAGTAAAGGTCAACAGGTTATCTGTCTGTTACATTTTCTGTGTATGAGCTTGTAATGGGATTTTATACAGTACTTTGCTTTAATTGAGGGAGTTTCAGCCAGACTCATTTCGAAAATAAAAGTAGCACTGAACAATTGACACTAATGTTATTTGTGAATAAATCAATCCTGTATAAAACTGAAACAGAAAGAGATTATACAATTATGAATGGTTTTACTCTTCATGAAAAGAAAAGCAGGAATTCAATATAGCTGCAAGCAGTGACGACGGGACCAAGCCCAGTCAGGGCAACGGTGCACGCCGGGCAATATGCATTTAAAGCCTGGCAAATGTAAAAGAACTATGTCAAAGTCGATTGAATAAGCCACATTCACTGCAGCCAGCTGGTGCTACTATGACTGTGAACCACAACAACCACATCCATGAGATCATTTGAATTTCATGTCATAGGTCAATAAAAAAAGAGTGTGAAGTTCATTTGCAGTGCAAAATTTTAAGTATTTATCCTAATTATTATTTTTTCCTTATTATTAAACTAATTATATACAACTATGTTGTCAGTGCCTTACAAATGAACTGGATCTATACCTTTATTTTGTCATTAAAACTGTTAGAAACAGATCCTAAGGCCAAAGATATTTCTTATTCTGTAATGCAGGCACAACCACACAGCAATGGACGTTCTATAAAACCACATTTTTGATACTTTATTTGAACCAAAATTATTGCCTAATTTTTATTATATATGTAACCTTTTTTTTTAAGTCATTTTAAAGGCTATTGTTTGCTTAGGTCTGTTTTTATTACCACAAAATTATTTTGGTTAATGATAACCCTAAACAAAATAAAGATGAATTTGACTGGAAGCATTATTTATTTGTTTGTTTTTTCAAGATTTCTAGAAATATCGCGATATATCATTATCATGATTTCTTTTGGCCACGATAAGTGGGCATCAGGAGTCCCCCATTGGAGGGATTAATGTCATGTGTATTCTGTGTTTTTGACCAGAGACTCTTATTTAAATTTTATCCATGGACTCTTAGTTTCTATTAGGTTGCTTTGTATCGGTGTTCTCATTCCTGGTGTTTTTGTAGTTTTGATCATGCACAGCTGCTTTCAATCTTGTAATCTTAGTCTCTCTATATACACTGAGGTATTTTCAACTAAAAACAGAAAACAGTTTTTATTTGAGTTTTGGACATTAATTTACCCATCTTCTCCCTCTGGTCATGTGCATTTGTTTTCAAAGAAGCCGGCGAACGGAGCCATGTCCACTGAGGTATGTATGATACACAGAAGGCTAGCATATAAATGTATGTGTGCAGTGCCGTAAAGCAATTCGTTACATCGCGAGACCTGATATCACGCGATTCTTCCTGAATGTTGCAAGGGTTTTTTTCCGCTCACAGGCAATAGGGGGAACCGAGACGGCCACCATTCAATCCGAAAAAAAGTCATATAACCATTCCAATGACTCCGAAGCTGTTCAGTTAAGGTAAATTAAGCTAAAAAAATGCGCATGTATATTATGTATTCAGTCTATAGACCTTATGTGCCAGAGAAACAAGCGCGCAGCCATCTTTAGAATAATGTCTTTTACTTTCCGTTTTTGCGGTCGCTCTGTATATCTCTATGGCTTTGCTGTCGAGGAGTAATTAGCTGGTGAAGTGGATTTACTTATTGTGAAGTTAACGAAAGTTATCTTGAGCATTGTAATGTTTAAAGCAGATGTATTAACAAATGACCGGGAAGATTTTAAAACGAGCCGTTCATTCACAAATACGTAAGATCGCTGTGAAAATACAGACCGGAAGACAAAAGACAACGAGCGCAGCGCTGAAAAGGGGCGGGGCTACATAAGGTCTATAGGCGCATAGTGTTTCTTTACAAAGTGATATCACCATCTACTGGCCTGGCATGAATAATAGTGTTTTTAATCGTTTTCGTGGATCCGTGTGAACAGTTTTACGTTTTTAGTACATCGTTGTCGTGTAAACATACCCTAAATCTTTCAGTTTGTTGTCAGTTCTTGTTTTAATGCAGCCATCTTGTTTTAAGTTGTAGTGGTTTGCTTTTCCTTTGGCTGTAATCTTGTTCTCTTATCTTGTATATCCTTAACATGCTTAATAAAGCTGCAATTAGATCCACGTCTCCTACTCTTTTCCCTGAGGTTTATATAGTATTGTAAGTGCAACTAATTTATTTTTTTACAAAATAAACCATGTTTTGTTATTGAATGAAAGTGTCTGAAATCTCCTAATCTCTGTCTGTTAGCATCACACATGTAAATGCTAGAAAATGTGTGATGATCTGCAGAAAGGAGCATGTGGAGTTTAGATCTTCTTGATTGTTAATCTATGGAGTTAAAGTAATATCATAACCTCCTGTTTAAAAAGCTCACAATACAATACACATGTCCACAAATGTCATTTTGTACCTGTATTTATTTTCATTTAAATATTTGCATTGCAGTAAATAAACAATTCAATTTTAGGTAGCAAATAATGACTGGCAAGGCTTTGGATACACAGCTTTATCACTGTGACAGAGAGGTACACAGAACAGATACATCAATGTAGAGTTTGTCTTCCTAAAGTACATTTCAACATTTGTTCTGTGAGTAGTGCTGTACTATATAGTACGAATAAAATAAAACACACATGTGCACATAACCATTTATATAGGCCTATAGATAAGAGGAGCGCTCCCCCTACAGGTTCCTGCACCAATAATAACATTCAGGAAGTATCAAAGTGCAAACCACAATTCAATGTTCACTTGATAACATCCTGAATGAGACCACAAGGAAAATTAGTAGAGACAGTGAACACCCAGAGTTCACTTCACAGAGATAAAAATACGGCAATACGGCATTTTTAAATTGTGAAATCCAGACAGAATATGCATAACATAATCCTGTGATGTTAAAAAAACATGAAACGGATACATTCCCTTATATCTGAATCATTTGTTAACAGTGCATAGCTTTGAATATATTATTATTAAGGAATTAGTAAATATAGAGAGATAATGAGAGATAGTTCAGTGCTTATATTAGTTATCGATTATGCACATTACAGTGTTGTTATTGTTGTTTTTTCTTCATCATTTTAGTGTTGTGTGTTTTGTCTTTGTATGATCCTGTAAAACAAGCACTGTCGATTTCTTACGGACAGGCCATTTATGATGAACTGGTGAAAACCATCCAGCTGTTTCCAGGGATCTGTGAGGTTCACGTTGAGTCATGCGAACTGGATGTTAGCAATGGAAAGAAACTCTTTAACCCTGTTGGGTGTTCAGTAAAACATTGTAATAACATTTAATTAGAGGTTGTCACCTACTTACAATATGAAGTACATGTTGATCACGCTGTTAACATTGCTAAATGTACTTACAGCTCAAAAAATATGCCAATACACAGAGTGGAAATGATCATTACAATCATCTCTGGTTTTTGGGTTGATCCTTCATTTGTACTGTGCAATTTTTGTGTCTCTGAAAGACAAAACAATTACAAAAGTTCAGTGATAAACACACAAGTGTATCCTTTTATGTTTCTATGGTAGAATGTAATAGGGTGTGAACATTTATGCCAATCATTTGGTTTTACACACCTTTAACCAAAAGCTGGACGGACTTCACCACTGAATCCTGTGTGGTCATGAAGCACTTGTACTTTCCTGCGTCATTGTGTTGAAGATTGATGAGTTTGAGTGAGAAGTTTCCATTCAGATACTCCTCAGGGAAGGTTTCAGTTCTGTTCTTGAATGCTGGATCCTGTGCTTCTACAGAGTCTTTACCCTTACTAATCTCATAAACACTCAGGCTGTTGTGTCTCCAAAGCACACTGATGTCTTCAAGTTTAGGCTGATGTTTTTCAGACAAACACGGTAAAACAGCAGAGCCTCCGATAAAACCCTCAACGGACTCCTGCAGAGACACTGAAAACAGAGAGAGGTTATAAAAAAGAAACGAATATGAATAAGCAGATAAGAAAAGTAGAAATTTGCCTCTGAAATAATTGTTCATTTTAGCACTCACCTTCATTTATTAAAAGAAACACAAGCAGGAAATAAAATAACCCCCGTCTGTAAACACAGAAAAATATTTTAATTACTGACGAAATTAAAGGTGGGATCAGTACTTTTTGAAATATGCTATTAGCCAATGCTGATATTTGAAATCAACCCAAACAAACCAACACAATCTCATGAAAGTGTGTATCTATAGCACGAATGATAATTCTCGTATAATTTATACGCCACAACGAGTTTTAGCGTTCAAATGATACTCACTGCTAACCCCTTGGGTAGGATTAGGGGTGAGGAGGGCGTGCATATTACACGCCATAAAGTGCGTATCATTTGCACGCGAAAACTGCGTACCATATTTACGCTAAAACTCGTTTTGGCGTATAAATGATACGAGATATTATCATTCGTGCTATAGATACGCACTTTCATGAGATCGGGCTCAACAAACACACCCCTTCACACTCCAATCCTAACCGCCCCGCGTCGCTCTCGAACCCCGATCCCCCTGCAAGCGAGACGAGTGCACTAACACTGACGCTAAACACGGCATTCACTAGCAATCGTCAGCGCGACTCACACTAGCTGTCCTCCGTTACGCACACAATCCAGTGCTGCATTCCAGTCCAAAATTGTCATGCCCTTCACTCGCTAACTTCCCTCCGTCTCGTTCACTCGGATGTACGTCACTGCTTTCGTTGCATGAGTGCCCACTACTGGCGGAAACTGCAATGGGCTGAACTGGAACGTCCTAAGCCCTTTAAGAATTTGTTTAATGCAGCATCCACATGTTTAAAGGTGTGTTTGGGTTGTTTTAAATAAAACAAAATAGAATTAATATATCATAGAGTTGTTTGTGGTGGTGATTAGATGAGATCTGTGGTGACATCACAATCGTACTGCATTGTGGGACATATAGGTGCCTGAAGTGAAGTAAACTCGCTCCCTCGGTCAAAATCGAGGGAACGAGGGTCTGTCCATATAAACTTCCCCCAAGTGGAAGTGCTTAGGGAAGTTCGCAAGTGCGTGTCTAAAAGTGGACTGGAACGCAGCCCATGAGTGCATGTCTGTTTATACAGAAGCGCAAGAGAATAATGCTTCAGATGATGAACGAATGGCAAGGAAGCACAAAAAATTAACGTACACTACACAATGGTAATTCCAAACAAGAGTTGTTGTTAGTTGCCAACAGCACAGCAGCTCCAGACACACAATGACACTCAAACCCAGTGTTACTCACGTGTGGAGCGAATCAAAGTAACATCCGTGTCTGTTTTCAGGCCTTCCCGCTTCGCCCTCTCCAGTGCTGGATATCCAGCTTTTCTAATATTAACATGGGTCCTAAAGCTCTTGCCCAGACATAACCCTTTATTTTCCAGTGATTTCTTCAGAGCTTTTCTTTTTTTGTATTGTGTCTCATCTCTATTTCTGCAGTCTTTCTTCAGTTCAAATCTCCCTCTTGCTCATTGTCTCTCGTCCTCCCTCTAATGCTGATTAGCTGACACGTTTGATGTTGGTGTCGGATTTACTAACATCCAAACAGCATATTTCAAAAACTACCAATCCCACCTTTAAATACAGTCTAATTAAAAAAAAAAAAAGCTTTCAAACAGCCACAAAAAAAAATTGAATGTAGAAAAAATTTACCCTTTGAACGGTCAGAGAACTTTCAGAAATACAATTTTCATGACTTATTGGAAACGTAAGCAAAACATTCTTAGAACATATTTCTGTTAGCTGGGTACTCACCACCCACTGGCTTAACGCCAGAGTATTGTCTTTTGAGAAAGTGCACAAAACAATCCATTCCAACTTGGCTATGATGTGCCAAAACACACAGATTACAATCTTTCCATTCACACAGTTAACCACTTCTGATCAGAACAATGAAAACACATCTTAATACCAGGAGTAAACAGGGCCTTAGATAAATGCTTCAGTTTTCCTCTTCCTCCACAGTGGCTATAGTGTTGCAGACAGAACACACTGTACATCCCTGCAATACACTTATACATGTTCTTTCACTGAGTTCTCAACATCTTTACACATGTATGATGTCCAAGTAAACTAAAAGAAAACAGCATTCACAATCCATGTATCCATGTAACAGCTGTTTTGAACATATCATCATATAAGTTGTATCATTATTAATCAAATTATTAGTCATGCTTTTGAAACAAGACACAAAAGCTTCAGTAAGAGCTTGGCTTGTTCTAATTCATCTAAAAAATAAAAGATATTATAAAGTGTGTATGTTTGGCCAGCATTTTATAATTGGCATTCATATTTATGTAATAGGTTAAGTGTAGATTAGTTGGCCTATGTTGAAACAAAATATGTTAGCCTACCTCTTGACATTTCCAGATTTTTGGCAGAATTCCATGCTGGAAACAATGACTTGTTGTTTGTAACAGAATGTAGCCTTATTGACCTTATGTAGCCCCGCCACTTTTCAGCGCTGCACTCGTTGTCTTTTGACTTCCGGTCTGTATTTTCACAGCGATTTTGCGTGTTTATTAATGAACGGCTCGTTTTAAAATCTTCCCGGTCGACTGACATTTGTTAAGACATCTACTTTAAACATTACAGTCCTCATGATAACTTTCGTTAACTTTACATTAAGTAAATCCACTTCAAAAGCTAATTACTCCTGGACAGCAATGCCATAGAAATATACAGAGCGACCGCAAAAACGGAAGTTAAAAGACAATATTCTAAAGATGGCAGCACCCTCGTTTCTCTGGCGCATAAGGTCTAGACTCTCAGAAACATCTTCAACCTCCAAAACCAGTTGCCGTGGACCATTTGGAAGCGGTCATCTTCAGTTCTGTGAAGTAAATCCTGGCACATAAAAAACATCTCACTCATTATTACTCATAATTTCCAATTAAAAGCATCAAATAGGTGTACCGCTCTGAAAATCTTTGCGACTAACCTTTGTTACAATCTTGTCCACCGAGTGATTCTGTGAGAGTGAAAGTAGGTCCGCTTTCCCACAACTCCTCCTTCACATCCAGCGCCAGCCAGAGTCCACTTCCCATAAACTATAAAAAATATTCTTGTTGTGAGGCGACAGCTGCCCTATGCTCTAATCATATAAATATTCACAGCTGCAGATCGTTCATACCACACACTCAGAAACCTAAAGACTTCTACTTGTTCTCCTTTGCCCATATTTGTGTACCACCATCCACCTTATTGCCGTTTTTATTTTTTTCCACTGAAATCTTGAATCCAAATATGATTATTTTTCAACCGTTTCTTGAACTTTATTTCCATTATAAGATTTTTTAGCCCAGTTAATATTCCTTGCCTTGCTAGGCTCTTTTATCAATGATTGTCCAATATCACCCTAGTAACATTCGCAAACAGCATTGCAAAGTTGTGTGTTTGGAACGACAGCTCTCGACCTGTGGTTAGAAGCATAGCTTCTTGTTTGCATGTGGAGTCAATAAATCCTTATCTTTAGCCAAATAAGCAAGCTGACATTCAGGACATTCTGTGTCTTTTATTTAGAATACATACAAATGTCATTATGCCTTGTAGTTTGTCAAGAGATTTAAAGCACTGTTTTTGAAGAGTGCGCATGTGTGAATGTGCTCTAGTACACAAGAACGAGTCTATGATTGAATCTGGAAATAAAGCAGAATAACTGAAAATAATGATAAATAGTCCTCAGATGCCATGTCTGTAATTTATATTTCCCACCGGAGGAACCTTTTCATAGTTCCTAGAACTATTGGCGGATCGAAGTTCACGGTTTTTGGCGTGTTCGCACTGCAGGAACTAGGAACGATTTTAGCTAGGAACTCCTTTTGGAGGAACTAATTTAGCTCCTACTTCGGGTCTAAACCAACACTATAGGAACTATCCGTGACATTAGTATGCGCTGATTGGCCGAACACACATGAAACACCAGCACCCGCCATTTTTTAAAAGGCTGTGTAAACACACAGATTATAGTTAAACTCCAGAAACTAACTCTACGAACATGGAAAACAGTGATAGATGGGCCTCTCAACTTTTACGCTGAGGAGAAAATCCAACGCGACTTTGAGGGGACCAAGCGAAACATGATTATGTATTTCTGCTCAGCTAACAACACTGGACATCAACCACACGGCATACGCTAATATCTTTTCATCACTGTATACTTATGTATAAGATTTCTATCTAATAACATATTAGACAGGACTGTTAGACAGATCATAAACTATGAACACGGAGAATGTGAGCACTGTTTGTTAGCTCAGGCTCTGGCGTTCTCAGCGCCGTCAAAATAAAAGTCACAACAACAAGCGCGGCTTACGTCACTTCAGAGTTCCTACTGGTGGTGCGAATGCAACCAGGAAAACTTTCCTATGAGAACCATTAGTTCTCGGGGAACCATCCTGGTGGCTAGTTCCTAGAACTACTGTAAGTTCCTAGAGCTATCCCATGCGAAAGCCCCTACAGTGTCGGCCCAAATCTGGGCCGGATCTGGGCCAACACTATGTTGCTGTCTGGGTTCTTTTTCTGATGTCTTGTGTCGGATATCATACGATGAAAGGTATGTGAATTTGGATTGGGACCAAACAGTTCTATTCTTTGTATAAATAGGCCTACTTCCTGCTCTAGTTTTATTTAATTCTGTTGCCTTCAAATATTGAAAATGGAAAACGTTAATTTTTTTTTTCTGAATGTTTGTCAGCTCATTATCCATCTTACTATTCTTAACGTTAGAAATCATTAACTTTCTTTCATTACAATATTTGAGAACATCATTACACACATTCTTCCTTATTACAAATGTATCATTTCCCTGTATCATGTTTCCCTAAAGTTGTTTTAGTGCTGTAGGATTTTTTAAATTGTGCCATTGTTGGTCATTTTTTATTTTTTTTGGTCATTTACAATATTGCCACCTGCTGGACTGTTGTGCCTTTTATTTATTTAGAGTGTGCGCTTTGACTTCCTCAGCTTGATGTGGTTAAAAGAACCCTCCTAAAAGCCCTGGGGTCCGGCTTCACCTAAAGCAGTGTGAACCAGACCACATCATGTTGAGGATCCTAAAGCTGCACCTCTGTGAGTTTATTATACATGAAAATCTTTTCAAATGCATTTGACATGTTATAACGAAGAAATTTTAAGTGAAATACTCCTAAATAATTTTCTCCTTGTAGATCTGTTCATATTGTGTCGAGCTGCTGAACCTTTAACTGATCAAGAAACAGATTTGGGTCAAAATGTGACGATAAACTGTGATCTTGATGATGCAAAAGAGGTGACATGGCTGTTGCTGAATCTACCAGATCCTCCGGTTGTGATATTACACTCCTTCTTAAACCCACCAACAGAATTTTACTACAAAAGTACCTTCAGGCAGAAATATTCAGTGAAATTTGCACATCATCTGTTCATAAATAGCATCACCATTGACGAGTTAGGAGTTTATTACTGCATGGACACAGAAACAAGTGTGAAATTCAGCAATGGCACCAGACTACACATAATCTGTAAGTGAATGTATTCTACATAGCCTACTACATGTAAAATTATATATATATATCCTATATCCTATTATATACACTACATTTAATATAGCCTGTTTATATTATGTCAACATTTGAAGTGGATCACTGAGTTTTGAACAATACCCGTTCTTGTCTTATAGGACAACTTTGATGAACTTTTTTGATCCACTTCAAATGTTGACTACTATACATATATTATGTTATTGCAACTAACATTATAATAATACACATTTGCATATTCACAAACATTTGTAGCCTATATATTGACAGGGGTGCGGAAAGATGTTTTAGGTTGGGTGTGATGTTTTTTTTCCGCGCTTGAAATTTTAACACCTTTTCTTTCCAGACCCGACTCAGCCCACAGAATCTACAGTAAACCCACAGTGTCATAATCGCACAGTAGTGGAGCAGCATGATGATGATGATGAGCTGATGTTATGGCAGATTGTTACTGTCATATTTGGTCTGATCAATGCTATTCTAGTCATTGGGTTGATCGGTAAGTTGGTTTTCGAAAATATTAGAATTAAATGTTAAATGTAAAGAAACTCTGTAAATAATGAACATAGGCATAATGTTCTTTTCCAGTAGGCTAGATCTTAATGTGTGATTTATTCATTTATTTTTTAGCATTCTTGATCATGATAAAGTGTTTTTGGAAGCAACAAACGACCTCATGAAATGGACCTACGGCAGTTTCAAGTGTCCAGACGTCCCTGCTTCACGACGTGTGACCCGGTGTCGGGACAACTCTCTACAAATATAAATATCACTATCACGGACGTTTCCCTTTATCTCTCAATATCCTCCTATTTACCGTAATTTACCGAGAAGTAAAGCTGTTTCTTTACCATTGCAAGTGGGCTTGCTGTTACTCATTATTCGCCTGTGTTAAGCAGCCACAACAACACTCGCCTTTTACTTTCAAAAGAGTTTCCGCCCCTCCTCTGCACGGAAAGTAGGCCTATATGCTACTGCTTTCTAGGTGACTACGAGTAATATATTTTAATAACGACCATAAATTATCAAATGCTTAACATATCGAGTAAACGCTCTCTATTTTCGACTTGGAATTGCCAGGCCATTAAGCTTCCACTAACGTCATCATAATAAAATCGCTTGAATATTACATGGCTTTGCGTTTTGTTTCAGGTTTCATCATGAATATTTTGTTGAAATAAATTGAACACAAGACTTAAAAGTCATCTGCTGTAAAATTCACTCTTAAAAATCACTCTTATCATTTTTTTATAGTTTTAGAACAACATCTATGTAACAATATCTGAACTGTTTCATATTGTGGTTAACTATGCTGGATTTTCACAAATGTTTTGTTTTTTTGTGGCCACAGATGTTTTACTGTTGCTGGGTTAGAAATCACAGGCTTTTACAGAACAGTGCAACAATATTTGTTTCAGAGAAGTCACACAAAATCTCTGATTTGCCACATATAATACCTGCGACTAACATTGCTTTGGAGTAGCTTGTCATGAAGTATTGAGGCAAGCTCAGTGCATTGTTCCGCTGGCTTTGCACTATGCAAATATCAAACCACAAACTTTCATCTTTATCAAGGCAGGATGTCAACACTCAAGACTCGCAGGTGTGTTTAATTGTTTGCGCTTTTATAGTCTCTGTGTTTTCTCATCATCCTATCAAGTCGATTTAAGGGTAAACATTGTCAGAGACCATATAGTCTGACCACATTCAGACCTCTTTGACCAATGAGAAATGTTTTGTGCAACCCTTTTACTTTTTAACCCTCTGGGCTTCTTCATAATTGGGTCACACTTAGCTTCCTCCCGCCCGAAAACGGGCGAAGCCTTAAAATTGTACTTAACTTTGTCCTAGGATAACCATTCAAATATTGTTTTGTTCTATAATGTTTTCTGATTATTATATAGAATTTTTAGAATTTTTTATGATACTTTGCATTAATTATGTAATTTTTATGAGCTATTTTTTCCATTAGAATTCATATATATATTTTTATTTTATTTATTTTATTTTATTTTTCAATAAATGCAACATTTCACATCAAATTAGAGTGCAGGCCTAAAAAAAAATATATTTCAAGTGAGAAGAGCGCCACCTAGTGGCTTCAAAATTTATTAATTTGTGTCATGTCCTATAACCGCCCATAGGCGGCCTATAGCTTTTTTATTTATTTATTTGATTTATTCCCATTCGGAAAGAAAACAATTTATTACTAATCAACCACTGAATGGAACAACACAAATTATATATCATTTTAAAGCTTAGAATCTCAGCTTTTTAATGCATCTAATTAAATGTATTAATTCCTAACGAGTGCTGAGTAATCCCTCTAAAACCAAGTGTACCGCCAGCAGGCGCCACCTAGCTGCGAAAATATTTATTACCATATTTTTCAAAAATCTTGCCTTGATAAACACAAAGTTGATGTCATTTGAAAGCTTAGAGTCTGAACTTTACAGTGACTGTATCCACTTTGAAAAACTCTTAAGTATTGCTGAGTTATTTGCTGATACATAGAATTTCTCTTTTTTTCATAATCTATAAAATAATGTACTGCAATGTGTCAAAAACATCATACAGCTCATGAAACATTCTCAGATAATTGAAAATGGCACTTCATTTTTTACAGCATATTATTACAATTAAAATGAGCCCAAAATTAACATAATCTATTGCTTTTATGACAAGATATTCTTCATGGAGAAAAAATTGCCCATGAGGGGGTGTGAAAGACTGTACAAAAAGGCTGTCTCTTTTCAAAATGCTGTAATTTTTGATTCCTTTATCCAAAAAATATTATTTTTTTATCCAGATGCAGCTAACATGTAGGGGGACTTCACTAAAAAAGAATTTTCCTCCTACCTTATTTCCTTCCTGAGTTATTCCATGACAAATATGAAAGATATGCAAAATCATAATAAAAATTATATATATATATTGTCTTTTATCCACCGTTTCTTGGCGGGACAATGTCCAAATGTAATGTAATTTATATTTTCAAAAAATTTAATAAGAGTTCTTTCAAACGATACCTACCTTTTGACTCTCCTTGCTATAGTTTTGGAGTTATTATGATTATATCATTTTTATATAGTTTGGGCCAAAATTTGCTGTTTCAGTCTTACCAGTTCATTTCTCTGTGTGTGTGTGTGTGTTTGTGTGTGTGGGTGTGTGTGTGTGGGGGGGAGGGTGTCTTTTTTGCACTCTTGATGTTCTAGAGTGTCACCCCTTCATTGCTGTACACTTTTTTTCAGCACAGTGGCTGATCTGTAGCTTTTACCACCAAAAGTTTCTCTGAGTTTTCCTATTTTTCCGTATTTCCCATTCATTTCCTATGTCGCCCGTTTTCGGGCGGGAGGAAGCTAAGTGTGACTTTTTTTTTTACGACCCTTTAACATATCAGAATCATCTCCTTGATTTTTTTGTGTGTTCATATAGGTAATAAAAGAAAAGTCACCAAGTTTCACCCCCATCCGATGAAGCAAAAAAATTAAACAATTCGAAACGTTCAAGTTTTCGCCCGTTTTCGGGCGAAGAAGCCCAGAGGGTTAAAAACTCTATACTCTTTCAAATTTCATTTAGAGCAAACAGTAGGTTAATATTTTCCTAGAATGCATTGCATTGAAAATCTACAGTAACATACTGTAAACAGCTTATACAATAGGAAACTGTTAATAATTATGTGAAAATGACAAAATCTACAATAACTGTACTCAGATTCTACAGTAGGGAATTGTTGAGAATACATTTTACATTTACATTTATGCATTTGGCAGACGCTTTTTATCCAAAGCAACTTACATTGCATTTCAAGGTACACATTTGCATTCTTATATTACTGTAATATTAGTGTGAAAACAACAGAAATCATTTACAGTGTTACAAAAATCTTTTTTTTGTACCGATTTTGGTCTTGTTACGAAATATAACTACTAACATCGTCCAGCCGGTGGTTTATTACCAGCCACCAGAATTTTGACTCATTCTGTACTGTGAGGATACTAAACGACAGGTTTTTCAAAGTGGGGCCTATGACGTCAAAGGGTATCAAACACCACCTCCGCAGAAAAAGATCAACGCCTACTTCAACACTGCCTGTTTAGCCCCGCCCACCGATTCGCACATTAAATGAAACTCATTATAATATGCAAATCTGTTATCCAATCATAGCAGTGGGCGTTTACTTCCAAGTCTTCAATGTGGCACGCCCATAAAAACCGAGAGTTTCAGGAGCTAGGCTCAAAACCAGGGTAGAAAATAGCCTATTACTTATTCATTTTGATGTTTTTGAATGTAAAAACCATGCACGCGTCATAAGGTTGACCTCAGACAACAATATATATACATTATATTATATTATAAGCCAGTTCATGACCCCTTTAAACATACTATGGAACCAAGGAAACCAAACCACAGGAGCCACATTTTGAATCAGTGGTTTGCAGTGGTGGAAAGAGTACTGAAAAAACATACTCAAGTAAAAGTACCATTACCTTCTAAAAAATGTAGTGTGAGTAGAGTAAAAAGTACTTGTCCAAAAAAACTACTTGAGTAAGAATAAAAAAGTAGCTAATTTAAAAGTACTCATGAGTAGTGAGTACTGAGCTGTGGATTCTACCCCTTATAGTAAACACTATACACTACAATTAATAAATTAAAAGAACATTGGACATACTGTAATACACATTATATTTTGTTCTTTGTCAGAAAGATTGAATAATATATATCATCCATCTTTTTAAAATGCATCAAAACAGTACACTCATCACCATTTAAATCATATTGTTTGAAACAAACTAAAAACATTTAAAATTAGGTGAAAGGCCACTGAGCCTGAGCATGCACATAAAATATCAATGTTCATAACAAATAATTCAAAAAACCCTTTAGAAACTCATATGATAGATCAGCATCACATACCATGAGATGAGTTAAATAGAGAGATAAAAAAATACCCAATTTCTCTACAAAACGGTACCAGTTTTTCTGTTTTGATAAAGAAATGAGAATCACTAATATCATCAGATTATCTCAACCTAATGTACTGAAAAAAGGTAAGATAGTGAGCTAACACTAATTACACTAATTAAGTCTGGGAGAAGACCCAAGATGACATGGGGGGTCAGACCAGCGAAGGAGATTCAAGTCAGATGGAGAATTCTGCCTTAGGCCTGGGCAGGCTAACCAGTGCTGCAAAGGAAGACTCTCATGTGAGGTGGAGTGACATGGCAGCTACCCCACCCTGGAACCTGGTCCAGGGCTAGATAGAGGAGCAACAACCGCAGGAAACAGGTCCTTGAAAATGCTTCAGTAAAGCCCAAACCTCGCCTGAATCCTCACAAAGGGACGAAAACTGTTGGCATTGTTGGAACTGGTACGGGTGGAGACATCCGAGTCATAAAATCCAAACTGGTGAGTGTATTTGCAACAAAATTCTCACCTGATTTGGACTCTGAGACTTTGACTAACTATATGAAAGATAAACTTGGGCGTAATGTAACCTGCCAAAAGATAGAAGATGTGCAAAGTCGGTTCAGTTCTTTTAAAATAACCGCAGAGTGCAAAGAAGTAGATGAAATGTATAATCCAGAGCTGTGGCCGGAAGGCACTTTCGTGCGGCGATTCTATGAGGCACGCAAACCTAAATCTATAGCTGTGCCAATATCAGTGTTGAACGTGCCTGTAAGGGGATCAGGGGTACCTGATGCCTAGTACTAGCAACAGTGATGGTGCTCAGAGTGGTGTCATACAACTCACGAGGCTTGCGCCTAGGACAGAGTGCTGGAGACAGAGCACATCGGATTGTGGTTGGCCAGCTACTGGAGACCACAGACATTATCTGCCTGCAAGAGACATTTTTAGCCAAACAGGACCTTGATAAACTCAATTCTGTCCACAGTGATTTTCATGGAGCAGGAGAATCCACAACAGATTTAAGCACCAAATTGGTGCGTGGTAGAATACCTGGAGGTGTGGCCATTTTGTGGCGTAAGAAATATGATCCAATGATCAGTATTATCAGATTAGAGGTGGACTGGTGCATTGCAATTAAAGTTGAGCATTCTATGAATGTTTTTATTATTTTAAATGTTTATACCCCATATGACTGCTATAAGAATGAAGATGAATATATGAATAGATTGGCCTTTTTGAACTCTTATATTAGGGAATGTACATATGCAAATATATTTGTGATGGGTGATTTGAATGCAGACATTTCTGATGACTAATCTCTCTTTGGTCAGCACTTGTTACAGTTCTGTCAGGATAGTAAACTGGTTCTTTCCAGTATGAATTTCCTACCTGCTGGTAGTTATACTTACATCAGTGAAGGATCATGGCTGGATCATGTAATCTGTACAGTCGATGCTCATGAAAGTCTGGAAAAAGTTGAAATTCTGTATGAGTTGACTACAACTGATCACTTACCTGTCTCTATGATTATAAATGTTGATAACTTACCTGACTGCAGTAGTTCGACAGAAGATGGCGCCAACATGGTCAAAGTGGATTGGGATAAACTAAATAGAGAGGATGTATTGTACTATTGTGGGAGGTCGGATGCTCTCCTAAGGGAAGTACAGTTACCCATGGGTGCTATTTTATGTTCAAATATTAATTGTGATGATGTCACTCACTGTAATGACCTATATGAAATGTACAATGGTATAGTGAGGGCTACACATGATGCCAGTCGTCCTCTACACACACACCCCAGAAAGGCTACGAATATCAAACCTGGCTGGAATAAGTATGTAGTTGACCACCATGAAGCTGCTAAGACGGCTCATAGGTCTTGGGTTATAGCTGGTAAACCCAGACAGGGGCCAGAGTTAGAACACAAAAAGCTTACCAGGGCTAGATATAAATATGCAGTGCGCTTTGTTGGAAAGCATGAGGAAGCCTTAAGAGCTCACTCTATGGCTGAAAACTTGATTGGCAACAATGTCACTGAGTTTTGGAAGGAGATGAAAGGTACAAATAGGGCCAAGACAATATTGCCTTGCCATATCGAAGGCATGTATCTGGTGCAGAAAATATAGCAGAGCTGTGGAGGCAACACTATGCAACTCTGTTTAATTGCATTAAAAGTGAGCCTGTAAAAGTGAGGATGTAATCCACTTTACTCCCAATGAGGTCTATAATGCTATTGAGCAACTAGCTGATAACAAAGCTAGTGGCAAAGATAACATCACTGCGGAGCATCTCAAGTTAGCCAGCCCCAGAGTGTCAGCCCTTCTATCAATTTGCCTGACAGGGCTGATGACTCATGGTATACTGCCAGACACCATGTTGACCGTCACATTAGTGCCCGTCATTAAGGACAAGGCAGGGAAAATAGGGATTTTGGACAACTATAGACCCATCGCTCTAGCTAGCATTCTTTCAAAGGTGTTAGAAAAGATGCTTCTAGATAGACTGAGTGGGCTCATTTACACCAAGAAAAATCAATTTGGCTTTAAGTCTCAACACAGTACTGATCTGTGTATCTATGCATTGAAAGAAGCTGTTGAATCTCATAGAAGGCAGGGCTCTACAATGTTTATTGGGTTTATTGATGCGTCCAAGACTTTTGACAGAGTAAATCATCATAAGCTTTTTACTAAACTTATGCTTAGGGGTGTGCCGGGATGCATCATACGTATACTGGCTTACTGGTATGCAAAACAAAGCATGCAGGTTAAATGGGGAAATAGCCTATCGTCACCATTCAGTGTAAGCAATGGAGTACGGCAGGGGGGGGCTTCTGTCTCCAGCCAAATAAATATTTGCGTTCCCTGCTTAATGCATGTGCCAAAAAAAACTCATTGTGTTCTCTGACTAACAAATTACCCAGTAGGCCTAGTTATTTTTTTTAGCGTGGGTGTAATTGAAAGAAAATTACTGATGGAAGGGATACAATTACAGATTGAACTATCTTCTGAAAAATATTATGTGATATTATATTGCTACAATGTTGGTCGAACGGTAGCTTAAATCTGATTAAATAATTAATGATGACGTTCTTTGATATTAACACACTTAATGTATTTAATTGGTCTGCTTTAATGTCAACTAATTTTAATCAAATTTTTACAATGGCTTGACTACAAAAAGTCCAAGGTTAAAGGCTAACATTAGCTATCAAAATATTTTCGGGGGAAAAAGGTGAAAAAAACATACATTAATGGGATAGTGCAGACTGGTGCATAGATGTCGCATTAAAGACTTTCGTTCCAATGAACTGCCATAGCCAAGGCGACATCTAGTGTATATATATGCGTACACGTCACACACCAGGATGCGCGCACGCCCTCAGATCATTTGGACGTGGCTGTGTTACAAGAGGTAAAAACGATATAAATACTGTTTGTTTTCTCACACAAACCGCTCGTTTCGTGTCTTAGGCCATCAATGTGTACTTACAATGGGGAATTGTTTAATTTGGACGATGGGGAATTGTTTTAATTTGGACTCTGTGCATGCTCTTTGAGACAGTGACCACAGACCTGCATGAAATGACTGTCAGGCAAAAACGGTTTGACCTAAAAATATCAAAATTGAAACTACTGCAGAAAAAAACCTACATCTTGGATGCCCTTGAGGTAAGCTAAAACATACCAAAATTTAATTTCAAAGTGAACTATCCCTTTAATATAGTCCAAGTGACTACAGTGGCTCAATCTTAAGTTTATCAAGCGACAAGAATACTTTTTGTGCGCAAAAACAAACAAAAATAACGACTTTATTCCACTTTTCATTTCCTGGGCGATATATCGCACAATATTGTTAGGCGCATCTCGTCAGTAAAGCCGGTTCCTTGATTAGTAGTAAATCGCCTTCACCTGCTTTCAGATGGAGCGGCAAAAGCTCCAGTGTTAAATTAACACTCCTGGGAGTGTATATGAGTCCACACTCAAGAGTGTTAAAGTTAATGAGATAATTAAGTGATTAATTTAGTGATGATTGAGCACACACAAAACTGGCTGGGTCCCAGTTAGATAGCCCAGGTCAAACCCATTTGGGCCCCACATGGCTGTGCTGGCTGGGTCGTTGGATCTATCTTTACCGTTATCTGCATACTTGATGTGAATGGGCCTTTAGGCTATAGGTAGGCTGTGGGGTTTGGCAAATTATGTAAATTCTAAGAAATTAAGTGTCTTTTTCCTTTTTTCATTAGGCTATACACGCTTTTGCCACAGTCACAGACAAATAGCCGCGATGGAAAAGCACTCGCTATTTCTCAATCATCTTTAATATTAAGCATTTTATGTACTGATTCCATTTATATTTTGTCTTTTCCCTTCCAAAATATTTGTAGCGGCAAGAAAAAATATTGTTGCCTACATCAGTGTTTCCCATAGGTCCCCTTTTAAAAAATGGACACTTATGGATTCACCAGATATGGCATCTATTATTTTATTTTTATTCAAACCATAATTTAAAGCAGTATAACATAATAACTTAGCAATACAAGCTTCAAACCACCATGGGTTAATTAAATAGGCTACTCACGTTTTTTTTTTTTTTTCAGTAATGTTACTTTTTTGAGTAGTTTAAAAATTGTGTAATTTTACTTTTACTTGAGTACATTTTAAGTGATGTATCGGTACTTTTATTCGCTATTTTCCTTCCGTTTGTGGTCGTTACTCATTACATGCTCGTTTTTAAATTTTATTTTTATCCATCAACGTGATTGGATCAAGTAATCGGTCTCGTGACTGTCATCAAATCAAATTCTGCATAGAAAAGTTTAACCTCTAGCTCTACTTATGACTGCTGTGGGAAGTGCATTCTTCAAGCATCAATCTGGCATCAATTCAATCGAGATATCAGCGTCTTCCTCTAATATGCTAAGGTACATTTCACATTTCTGCTTACTATAATATTTATATAGGCTAGATTTCAACGGGGCCTGACATTTGTGAGGTTGGGGGTATTGCGTACAGTGTTAATTCCCTCAAATGCCGAGTTTATAATGTGGTGAATTCCCGCTCCCATTTACTTCATGATATAACCTAGACGCGCGTCGCGATGTGTGCACTGCCGCGTCTCGCGCTCGTCATGCAGTCAGATTCAGTATGCAGTGCACCTTATGAATGCCGTTAACTTGAACTGCATTTCTGTCAGTGCGTGACTACAGCTCGTTAATAAACAACGTTTTTTTATTCTTTTTTTAATAGATCCATTTCATATAATCCGTCTTCCTTTGGCAAGTGCATTTGCGCCAAAAAAAATTTTCATGTTCAACTTTTGTTTTTATGTGTGTGTGTGTGTGTGGATGCTGCTGATAAAAGGAGTAGTATAAAGCTGCAGACTAGACAGTATATAAACTGGAAACAGCGACCCCATTGGATTCAACGGAGACAAATTAAGTCAATTAGAAGCTCTCACTTCCTGATGGTCGAGCATACTGCGCAGACTCAAACTGAGCTTGACGACGTAGATGTGACGTGAGCAACCCGTCTGTCTTCTAGTAGCAGTGCCAAGAGAAATCTGAATCATTCCCTTCCGAAACTTGCAAAAACGGAGATGTCCATGAGCTAGGAGCAGGAGAAACTTTTGCTAAGTATTCTGATTAATTATTTTGTCACTTTTTGCCTCCACGTCCCCCCGATTGCCCGTGAGCTTCTCCTCCTGTCCATACGGTAATCTCTCTACTGTACGACAGAGAGTCGCATGTTTATGACGCAATCGTTAGCCTATTTTTATGAAAACTGCTTCTACAGGGCCATAACGTAAGCTACAAGGTAATGGAGCCTTTTATACATTTTCGTGTTTCTTTAGAAAAAAATAATGGACAAATGGAGTCTTTAAACGCCTCAGATGTAAAGTTATTCGCTGTCAAAGTGACGCCAAAATGAATGGGAGGCAATGGAATGCTAACAGCAGGTGATGGTTCGCTAATCAATGGCGGCGCCCGTGGAAGCTTCAGTTTTTTATGAAACCCTGCCCCCCTGACTCGGAGCCCAGAGTCCCGCATTCTCAGACCCCTCGTTTTTCGAGACAGCACCTCCTATCAAATTGGATCGGATAAACATGTGAAGAACTTAAGCCGAAACGTGAGTATTGTCAATTTTATTTAGCGAATCATACTCATTTGATTTATTTTTAGCCCTACTCAGAATGCATTGCAGCATGAAGCATGTCACCATTGTTGAGATTCATATGCTGATTCTTGATGTCTGTGTGCAAGTAGAACTTTCAGTAGTCCAACATGTGTAAATGGGGTTTTAAAAATCATTTGATGTTCTGATTAAACTGTGCTGGATCTCTTGCTGTAGAATCACAACAATAAAACAAAATGAATGACAAACTACCCGTACAAACCTTACACAAAATATCAGTGAGTTAAGCCACTATATGACGATGCCTATATTCTTATCATCAATCAGCTTACAGCATCTGATTGCATTTTATCTTGCTGTTCTCTTCATAACAAACAGACACAGCTGCCAGAGAAAAACTAATGTTAAAAAGTCAAGAGCCCGACTAAAGCACACACTGATCGCCACAATGGTTACATCAAATCAAACTATTACTTTCAAATAAGTAATCAACATCTAAACCTCTGTTAATTCTCAATAAGAATTTCTGAAGACGTCTGACAGAAATAAAGTCAGTCTGGTTACTAATAAGTGAAGCTGGTAATGCTGTTTGTGGAGTTGTTTAATCCGATCTTGAGAGATTTAATGTATTTTATCTTCAGTTGATTTCATCCAAGGCAGTGGCTGGAAGTAGGCCTAGTTCTTGTGTTTCTCTTTCCTTCAGTGATTATGCTTGTTAACAGCAGGTGTTCATCAATAATGCACAATCATTATTCAATCACTTAATTATCTCATTACCTCCAACACTGATTCAGTGTTACATTAAACAGCCTGTTCTGTGCACACTAAGCAGTGTTCATTTCATCTGGACAAACCCATGTGGGGCCTACATGGAAACTGAGGACAAAACTGGCTGGGTCCCAGTTAGATAGCCCAGGTCAAACCCATTTGGGCCCCACATTGCTGTGCTGGCTGGGCGATAACGACACAGAGAAAAGATATCGCTTCAGAACGATTGTATCCAGCTAATGAACGATAAAAATTGACAGCCAATCAGAATCCATCCTGCTGTAACGGATAAACACGCTTAGAGTAAAAAGAAAAATAACCTTCATATTTAATGGTATTTCATTATTTGAATATTACATTTTATAGATTAAATTTTCATGAAAACATTTGCAATAGGCTTGTAAAAGGCAATTTATACATGCATTATCATTAGGGGAGAGTGGGGTAAGATGAGCCTTTTTTTTCCTGCCAAAAACAGTTTTTAAAGTAAATGGGTGATTCCACTCCTCTCACGTGCTTCTCCTTTTCACAGTCTGGCAGAAATAATGGGTGGTTCCAAAATATATGGTCACATGACAATAAAAGTATACAGTTGCCGAGATAAATAGGGTGAGCCAACTTACCAAATGGTTCATCCTACCCCACTCTCTCCTATACATGTTTGGGCTGAGTTTTCATTGCATTACACTGTTCTGACCAGCAGGTGCCGCCAGCGCATTGAAACAGTGAATCATGTTTACCACAGAACATTAAAATAATAATAAAAAAAATCCATGTCACGATGACACCTTTAAAATATAATGTTGTCTAGTTATTTGCGATTCAGATTTTTTTTTTTTTTTCAGGCCTAGTAAAAGTTTTTGTTGATTGCAGAAACGAACATCCACAACTAGTACCTCAAGACATGGACCTATAGCAGTTTCAGATTATGGATCCTGAACAGCCCCAAGACTCAACCCAAACACTGATACATTATGTAAAAGTGTGATTAATACTTGAGTTATTCATTTCCAAACATTACATTTCAGTTGTGCACCTTATTCGTCTCTTGAGCGAATGTGTTAGTTAGTTGTTTTGCCACTGTTGCTAACGCCAATTCTTGTGTCCCCATCACTCTTTCAGTATGCAGAGTTAGGTTACTCTCATATAAGGTTTGTAGAAACCATTACTATATATTAAGAAATTAATTTGATGGCATATATTTGTTTCAGATAACTGGCTAAATAACTCAATACTTGTGGTGTGCCTAACATTTCTTTATAATTAAAGTTGAGGCAAGTTCAGTAAAATGTTTCACTTGCTTTGCACCACAAACACTGAACCACAAAGTCTCACCCACAGCAGGATGTGTGAATTAACCAAATGTTTTCACCTTGACCTTGAGTTTCATAGTTATCACCATTTTCTTCACCTCAAAAGAAAAAAAAATGTTGCGGGGGTTTAAAAATAGTTTCTGTATGAAGTATTTCATATATGATCATATTAATATCCTGAGGCCACATATGCAGTTGCTGGTAACTGCCACCATATTGATATATACACATACATATCCGTTAAAAAGTTTAAAAATGCTGTTACTGACATTAAACAAAAATACACCGTTAAAAATGGGTATATACTTGGGTCAGTATATTGTGCTCACTAAGGCGGCATTTATTTGATCAAAAATACAGTAAAATAGTAATGTTGTGAAATATTATTACAATTTTTAAATCTATTTGAATATATTTTAAATAGTAATTTATTTCTATGATAGTAGCTGAATATTTTTAGCATCATTACTCCAGTCTTTAGTGTCACATGATCATTCAGAAATAACTCTAATATGATGATTTGATCCTCATGAAACATTTATTACTATTATTATCAGTGTTGAAACAGTTGTGCTGCTTAATGTTTTTGTGGAAACCGTGATACATTAGAAATGAAAAATTCAAAAGAACTGCATTTATTTGAAATATAGAATTCTTTTCAAACTTTTGATTCATTTAATTATTCTGGCTGAAGAAAAGTATTAATGAACTAATTAAACCCAAACTTTTGAATAGTAGAGAGTGTACAGTTCTTAAATCATGTATAGGAATTTAAATATATAGCAGAAATACACTTTTGTGCTCAATAAAATCTAGAGATAAAAATTCAGAGATAAAGAAAAATGGTTCTTCTGATAGGTGTATAGCCAGAAAATATATTCTCAATACATATATGACCATTTTTATGACAATACATTATACGTACATTAACTCGAGTAACCCAACATGTGAGCTCTGTTATTCAATCAACTAACATGAAAACATTTAGCTTTAACTAACTCACCACTTTAACCAATCAACAATGAACCTATTTTTAGATTCCACCATGAGCCAATGACATCTTTTCATTCAGATGTGGAAGAAAAGAAGGCCTGAGGATCCTGGAAGTCATTTTCATGGGCAGTCAAAATAATTAAAAAAGCCCTTTGATTAATCCATGGAGGCCATCATCTATTTACCATTCCCAGATGCTCCGACACACACACATTTTAGACAACTGTACACACAAAAGACGAGCTGAGCTGTTGTGGAGAGCTTTTGACAAAATGACATGCATAGAAGTCATAAAACAAACAAACACAATATTTACTCATGGATGTTCTCAGGAAAGAGCAGAAGAGATTGTTCTTGAAAAGGAAGGAAACATGAAGGGTTCATCCTGGGCAAACTTCCTCTGAACATGGAGGCACCTGCTGTTGTCAGAACAAACTACAAATTTGTACATTTGACTATCAAGAGTCCAAATATAATATCAGTGATATACAGATCTATTTAATCTACATGCCTAGTGAAAGCAAGAGAAGTCAGTTCATCTTTGCACTGCCGTTAGCTTAGGGCAGCGTGTTAGATTGTCCATTTTCAGTATTAGCTTTCCAAGCATACCTAGCATTTAGCATAGATGCTTGTCTTTCAAGAAGGTTGACAAACGACAGAAATACAATGAAAATATTACAGAAAATTAATGAAAAATGTGTTTAGCTCGATGCCAGATTGCACAAATTCATAGTTGCACAGCTACAGGCTGTTTGGTTATACTGTGTTACAGCTACATGCTAACACTAGCACAGGCTACAAAATTAAACTTAAGAGAGGACTTAATGAAGAATAATACAGTTTTCAAGGTCTGTAGCCCTTTGTTGTTGTGCTAGTAGCAATTGGTGGTTGCATCTAGTTGGAAGTAGCCTTTGTTAAGCTACAAACAAGATGCTAATTGTCCAGATAAAGACACTCTCCTTTTCATCAAAAGTCTGCAGTTTCACCTCCGTCTAGAGGCTCGTAGGGTGGATTTTGTCGCCTTACTCGTGCTTTACGGTTTTCAGACACCTGCTTCCACTTAAACGTGCGAAGTTTTTGCTGTCGCCGTTTTTCACGGTACCAAAGATGTTCACAGTAGTCGTCAGCCGTTAGCCCGCTAACTCCCATTAGATGTAGTTCCTTTAAGCTTCGCGGTGAGGCTGCGTAATTTCCGGCTTGGGTGTTCTGCGCTTTCGACATGTTGTTCTGGGGGATGACGTGTAGTTCGTAGCGGGCTAGCGTGCGGGAGAACGAGTGTTCGTAGGCTACGCAGAGGTACAGGCCAGCGCTAGCAGATGTTAGCTGCTGGATGAGAAGCCCACGTTGCATGTGGATGAGATTTTCTTCACCTGGAAACAACTGAGATACAGAAAGGGGTTTGTGTTAGTGTAGAAGTGAGTTAAGTGTGTATCCACTTATCAGTTTACAGATGTTTACGATGAAATCTTCTCTAATAACAGGATGTGGACGGACCTCTTTGCTGTTCTGGTTGTTGTTTGGCTGAGTTATCCACTTGATTGTGGCTTGTGGTGAACGTGGGACACATTCCAGGAAGGTTGAGTTCGTCTCCACGCCGTATACCATCTTCAGTTCAGGCTGCTCTGAACCTGCAGAGAGGTATGGACACTTTTAAAGGCAGGGTAAGCAATTTTTGAGAGGCTAGCAATAGTGAGCTAGCATTGAAAGCATAAGATCCCTCCCTCCTTTCAGAGCATCTCCAAAGCCACGTCTCCTTCAAAACTCATGAACGCACAAGGCAAAGTCTGCAAAGCATCACAAGACGAGAGACACTAAACTAGTGTGTATGGAAATGTATGGAAATACATATGCTGACAGGCAGGTAGAACATCCTATCATTGCATTCGGACCGAATGCAATAATTGGACAACATTTATTTTGGTCCTGAGACTTCCACAGAAGATATATGTTTTAATTTTTATTTTTTTTTCTATTATTGTTTGCTATTAGGATGTGAAGAGAGTTTCAACCAACATAACAAAAAGTGTTTATGAAAAATTTGTAAGGCCTGATATACTTCCAGTGAAATTAAAGAGTAAACTGGGGTGACATAATTTAGAACAAAATCAGGCCAAATGAAAGTTTGTTTGGCCAAAGCGAACTTTCCCAAACGTTTCGCCTTTTTTTGACGTGGAGATGTAAACATTCCCTGTAATTTTTGTTGCATTTATTTAGTTATTGAGAGGGAAATGTGCAGCATATTCATCTAAACCCCACTCAAATTAAAAAAATCTTCACTGTGAGTATATCAGGGTATTTAGCTTCATAAAAGATTTTTTTTCTTTCTTTGAAACATGTTTTAATAATTTGTCACAGTAACACCAATAACTTGCACGAAGAAAGTAAACAGAATCAGTTTGTATTTCATATTGAACTGGTGCACACATCTTAGCATGTGTTAGTATTCATTATGCACACTAGAGGGAGTAGTGTGCATTCTTTTTTACAGGACTGGGCAATATCATATACACCCTGATGGTGAAGATTCGTGAACACAGTGTGATTTATTACCGTCTCTCATGTCCTGACACTGGCTCCAGGGGTCTCCATACCTCACATCCTGTCTCCGGGCGCGCCTGCGGACCACAAGAGTATATTAGCCGCCTTAGGACCAACCCTCAGATGCATTATTTCAAAGGTTTGCTGGTGGTTTTCAGTATTATTATTTAGGTCAATAATAAATAAGCTTTTGCTTTATTTCAATAGTCCACTTTAGACATTCAACTAACTGTAAATAACTTAGTAACTACATGTCAATTAGTAGAATAAGTTATACCTTTTGTTGCTGGGGAAGTAGTTAGTACAAGAGGAGCCGTCCCAAGCACAGTATGGGTCTCGAGCTAAACAGCAGTCTACACACGCTTTACCATAGAGATCACATCTCTGCACAGGCAGCTGGACGATACCTTCATCACTGCTTACAAACAGCACTTGCTAGAGAAGAAATCAAATAAAAAATGAGGATATGTGGCAGGTTTGAAAGCAGAATCATGAAGCTCATAATGTTGTTAAAGCTAAGTCCTTATAGCATTATTAAGTAACCACCCACCAAACAAACACGTCCACTTACCCTCTTGGTGGAGAGCTCCATGCTCAGTATTGGGGTCGGAGTCTACAGAATGAAAAAAGAGAGGAAGAAAAATGTCAACACACAAAATGAATCAACTCCCGAACAAAGTGGGGGACGACACGCATTGTTGGCGCTGAATAAGAGCAGCTCATCATAACAGGCCCTTGTGAATGTTTTAAAGCTTTCTGCTCCATTGGTTCATTTCTCTTTCATATACAGCAGCAAATGAGCCTTGACTCTTAAAACGACTCTGGCTCTCCAAATGGCTGGTGGGCAATGTCTGCTATCACATGTCTTCTGACAGGTTTGACTGATACTTGACATACTAGCTATTCATAATGTACATACCAATTCTTTGTGTTTTGGTCAAAAACAAATGAGATTTGAGGGATGCAGTGGTATTCAATGAATAATTTAAATTGTAAATTCCTCACACAAAGTTATTGTCTGACTATAGAAGACGTAACATATAGCACATGAGTGGCATGGACTACATATATTTTTAAGAAATGATAACTCTAAGCTAACTGCTATTAGAAATCCATTATTATCTACTACAGAAATTCTACAGGAATCTCATATTTAACCAGTTGACTTCTGATTGCTTACACTCCCTCCATCCACAGAGCAAAACTGACACAATCCTCATTGTCTAACGTTTTAGATAAATCAGTATATCAGTATCAATACAAATCAATATTTCTGGGTTGACGTTGCCTCTCCTGTCCCTGGGTTTGGTCACTTAAGTAGACAGCCATGGGAAATCTTAGAGCAATCTGTTTTTCTTCTTTAGGAGTTATTTTTGTTTGGGAAGTGCTTGACATGAAAACAACAACCAATAAGAGCCCAAGGTCAGGGGTCATGAGGGAGTCCAGCAGATGGCATGACAAACCAGCAGAAGAGAGAGAGAGAGAGAGAGAGAGAGAGAGAGAGAGAGAGAGAGAGAGAGAGAGAGAGAGAGAGAGAGAGAGAGAGAGAGAGAGAGAGAGATCTTTAGATCTTATTCAATTACCTTGAAGACATTCAATTCCTCTAGAATGAGTTCTTCAGTTTCCCAGTTCTCTTTAGGTACAGAGACCACCTTTATTACTTTGCCATCATCTGGAGATACAGAAGATTAACTGTGTGAGATTTCACAGACAGACAGACAGACAGATAGATAGATAGATAGATAGATAGATAGATAGATAGATAGATAGATAGATAGATAGATAGATAGATAGATAGATAGATACTAGATATTCACATTAACCTTAACCTTTAAATATATCCCATAATGCACCCTTCCTTAGTTACCATGGTAAGTGAGCACTGGCTTTCGGCGTGTGTATTTATCCAGCCCCCTGAGGGCTGGCAGCTGTGGCACTGTTCTAGTCCTGCACAGTGTAAAATTGCAAGTCTGCTCTCTGTACACACAGGTTAAGCAAATTTGTCCTGAACAGAGTATCTATTTGTCCTACATGATTCACTTAGATGTGGCAGAGTTCAATCACACACCCATCAGTCCAGGAGGACAAATGTTAGACAGGCAAAGAAACATTGGCACTGTGGAATGTTGGGATGATCCCAGGCAACAAGACCACTGACCAGCATGGGAACATCTTTGATAGCGTTTACCGGATCTGGTTGCCTATCTAGGAGATTTACACATTTGTAGTGCAATTTAGGTCTAACACTGTATCTACAACTGACGCAAATGGCGCGATGTGACAATAGACAAAAGAACCAATTATAAGAAGGGATGTTGGAACACCAGGGCTAGTTGTCACACTTTTTACTAGTATAAACAATTCAGCTCTTTGAACATGTTAACCACTCTCCAACATACCTGTGCCAAGGTGTAAGACATCATATTGGCCATCCTCTGCATCAACCCTGTCAACCACAAGCTTCTTTAGCTTGTAGGGTGCGTTGATCCGAGTGAAGACGGGATGCTTGTGTATGGGCACCACTGGCTCCCACATCAGCTGATGGGCCCTCATGAAGCTCACAACATCGTCTGGGAAATCCCGGGTGGACTTGTGCAATGGGTCGTAGGTCTCGCTCGGACACTGAAGGGACATAGGACACATAGTTAAGCGGAACCCTGTGGAGAATTTGGCATAACAGTCACAGACTAAGGTAAAAATAGTCAAAAACATTTGTGCAGATGTGGGTTTTGGCCACTGTTTAAGATCATAGTGCAGCAAGCATCATAATTCATATTTTTCCATATTGAGAAATTCAGTTTTAAAGGAATCTTCTGTTGTCAGTCAGTTTACCCACTGCGAGTCCATCTAAAACCCCAAAGTGGTGTATGTGTATGTGTGTGGTGTGGTTTCAACATGATCTTAACTGCACCTTCTAGTCATTAAACCCCATAATTTGAAAGGGTTAATCTGTCTACTCAAGAGTTCAGCTCAACTCATGGGTTGTGACTTTGACAATTAATGGAGCAGATTTCACAGCCCTGATAATTGACTTCCTTCTGGAGACCTAACCACTAAAAGTCCACACTCCAGCCACTTCACAAACTGCCCAGACACGTGACCCCTAGAGTGCTTGACGACACTTTTACGGTCCCCTTGAGCCAGTGCAGTTAGTGCAAGGAGTGACTGGCCGCATGGTTTCCAAGCTGCTCCAACACTTCTGCAATCCAGAACTAACCATAGATCTCAAATATTGCGTGCACTTGTGATAGCAGCATCAAGGTAACAGTTAGACTCTACCCAAAGTCGTTCAAGTTGTCAACATGAAAGCAAAAAGAAGCATCCCTCCAAATGAAATATCATCTTCTCTACCCTGCCAAACATAATTCCTCCCTGTTGAGAACTCACCGTCCCTGGTCGTGGATAAGGGATCCTCCCCTTGTACTCCATCCAGCGATAATCAGGCCCCTCCTTATGAGCAAAAGGCCCGTTGAAGGCGGCTCGGATGGAGGCCATGGTATAGACGCAAACGGCTGAACCTCTGAAGACGGAGCTTTTGAAAAGGAAACATGTATTAGTCAAATGCCAGGTTAGAATAACAGAGTTCTTCAAGTTTGGTGACCTTTCACCCCCCATCATGGCCTCAAGCTATCCATTCCTCGGGTGGGAGCACCGAGACGGATTGTTCTAGATGGATCGGGCGGGACGGAGACCATCCTGTGACCAGACTGTTGATTTTAGGGGCGTTTTGATACTGATGTCAGTTCACAAGATAAACTGAGATAATCAGATTTAGGTTGTTGGAACGAACAAGGGAGGTCTGAGAACCTGAAGGGTTTGTTAAATGAGAATGAGTGTGACGGATTGGCTGATTTGGATGGAGCCAATTCAGAAATTGAGGTAAACAAATATAACATTGACAGGAATGTCGTTCTAAAAAGTTAAGAGGATTATGGGGTGGTGATCCAATGAATGACAGATTTTCCAAGTAATGAACCTACCTGGAAGTGGAGAAGACACCATAGATTACTGGATTCTGTGGATCTTTGGTCTCCAAAAGAAATATGTCCTCTAAAAATAAAAATAAAAATGGGCAGAAAGTATAACTAGGGTGAAATTTTAAGTTCATGTTGACTATAACAGATGGGTGATTCGAGTGTGTAAATATACCCAGCTCGTCAAAGTGTGTGTCCATGCCTCCAGGTCCTGATACTGAGCACACCAGCCTGGCCTTCAGGAAGGTGCTCCAGCGATTAATCAAGCTTCGTTTTCCTCCTATGTCATTCTTATGAACACCAAGAGCTTGATTTTAATACACTATACAACTTTTATAACACTAGGAATCATACACTTGATGACATCATAAATGGTTACAGAGGAAAAACTGGGCGTAATACACTAAATGACTAAGGATCACACACTACCAGGAATTTAAGCCTTTCCGAACACACCAAACTCACACAGAAACATCATGTGCCTCATTATAGGAGATGCATGACAAATGAAACACAATATGTTCTAAAATCGACTCAAAATATCAAACATGTTGGATGGAATCATAATCTGAAGCTAAAAACATTCGATTCCAGCCTGTGCCCAACATACACTACACGATTTTCTTTGAAAAATCATCAAAATCAGACTTTTGGCAACTATCCAAACCATCCTAAAATTGGTGCAAAAATCATGTAGTGTATTCAAGCCTTAAGCAATGACATTATCTCAAAAGAAAATATCTAATATATTACATTGTCATACATTACAAACAAATACAGCGTAAAAAATCAGAAATATTTAAAGCACTTCAAGAATGCTCTGATAAGATAACCCTGAACTGAAAACCTAGTTTGCTAGATTTGTTGCTAGATTGGTGTTTAATTACTCTCAAACAAACACCTCATTCTTCCATTATTAGATACATCACTGTGCAACAGATGATACCGAGGCCTACACGTCCATTCATTAATGCCTACAAAAGACTCATTGATTCTGCATACCAAACAAAGGTCTTTTGGATCTATTTCATGTTTTTATTGGCTCATTACGGCGCTGGACTTGGCACTCACCTTGCAGACACGGGCCACCCGACTGTAGACACGCTTGTCGAGCTGGTTGGACTCTACGGAGGTCTCTTTAAAGAAGAAGTAGACTTTTTCATCATCCAAGCTGTGAGTGTCAGGGATGGAATATGATCCCACAAACTCTGGCTCTGTGAAAAGAATTTGGCATCAGAGTGAGGGTGGAGGAAGTCACACAAGTTAATTAGGCAGCACCAGCTCCCCAAAACAGTGAATTGCAAACTTTTCAGAACATACTCCTTCTTATTCACTGCCAAACATTTCTATACCAGTATTATTTCTTGTATTTCAGAAGAAATCACTAAACAACCTTAAAACCTGACACTTTTTTTGAGATACTAAGACTTGCTACAGTATATATTACAGTATAAGCAGTGTTGGGCTAACTTGAGTTACGTAATCGGATTACTTTTTTCAAGTAACTAGTAAAGTATCGGATTATCGTATTACATTACTTTTTTAAATAAAAAATGCACCCTACTTTGTTTTCCCACTTATTGACTGATAGCTCTCCTGTCCCCATGTTAAGAGGTTTAGTATCCTCAAAATGAATAAAAACAGTGAAATGCAAGCTCAGAATATTACGCAAACATGCAAAACATGTTCAATAACACAAATTAATGTATTTAAACTCACTTTATTAACTAATGTCTTTGCTAGTGACTTTTGATAATCCAATTCAACTATACAAGCAAAAATGACTTTAGATGAACATCACATTTATGCTAAACTTTTATTTTTAATGCTGAAGAAAGAGTGTTAAACTTTCTCCTCCTGTGTCCTCTTCTTCTGTGATCCAGAATGGCAGCACAGCTGGAAGGTTTGAGCAGCGCCCTCTACTGTACAGGTGTGAATGTGCATTTCCTTCAGCCTGAGGCTTATCATTTCACTTTTGGCATAAAATGGGCTTTACAGTTACCGAAAATAGTTTTTGTTATTAAAAAAACAAACAAGCAGACCAGCCCAGGTGAGAAAAAGTAACGCAAAAGTAACATAACACATTACTTTACAAAAAAAAAGTAACTAAGTAATGCAATACTGTAATGCATTACTTTTAAAAGTTTCCCCAACACTGAAAATAAGAGTTATTTGCAAAAAACACTGATCAGTCACATGACATACCACAAACGATTGGCTTAAAAAAACTCTTCTCTTGTTAGCTGTTTATACATTTCTTTTAGATAATCAAAATAGCATTTTCAGTTATCCTTTTGTAGGAGTGGTATCTAAGCTAGCAGTCTATTCGAATGCTACTCAGACTAATATTAGCTGAATGCTAAGCTAAGACGCTAATTAATAACAGTATGCTAAAGCTAATCAGTTAAATATACAGTACACCAATCTAACAGTCTAATTTGATGGCAGTATCCAAAAAGTTAGATAACTGTTAGCTAACTAAAGAAATTAGTAATTCAAATGTGTAGTGCATGTAGTTCATATGTTTTTTGTAGATTTTGTATGAAAAAATAAACATGGCAGCATCCAGGTTAGGTACTTCTGGGCTGCATTTGGCAGCTGAGGAACTACCATTGAGATTAATGGAAATCCAAAACAATGCTGTCTCCAGGTATATTAGACCCTTATGCATGCTTGTTAGCTTTCACAAAATATTGTTTATAATTGTGATATGAACAACATTTTCATTGTTGTTTATTTTGTCAACGAAATATAAACTAGATCACTTTCTCTACCATCCCAGTTTGGGAACCAAGTTCATGCAGTTTGCATACACAATAAAAAACAATGAATGTTTTATTTCACTTCTCACCATTTAGCCAGTGGTCCTGGTAAGCTTCAGTGCGGATATAGTGTTGATTGCTGCTATGCACAGATGTGCGAAAAATGGCGGCATTCGTTCCCATGAAGTCTACGGACGTCCCAGCGTACAGGTCCCCATCTAAGGTGAGTATATACACAAAATCACATTAGACTTAGAATGACAAATGATTTTCTATGATACATAGCTCATTTTTAATGATTCTACCCTCTGACTCCAGATCCTTAGTCAAAATACTCTGTTTTACAGCAGCTTGTGTGAAAAGGAAATTTCGATTATTCCAGAGGCATCATTAAATGGTCAAAAAGGTCTCCAGTTGCAGTAATAGCCTTTAATTAGGGAGCATATGGTTTATGCATTATGACCATCTGGGTCATAAAAAATCTAAATATATTATACATTTTTGCAGCTGGGTTTCTTTTCCTGACCACACTGTAACAGCAACTGGGCAATTTTTTTTTTACTTTTTTTTTTAGTTGAATTACTGCCTATTACCATAAGTGTCCATTGGAGACAAATATGGGTGACAAATCTGTTTACTGGGGAACTTCCAAACTGCCCCGTGCAAACTAACATCTGGTCCAGCTATACAGATTAATTCATCAGTGACTCACATGGGAGTACGTCTAACAAATGCAGAGTTTTGTGCATTTTTCCTTTTACCCCCTGCAAAGGGCTGATGGGTTGTTTTTGAGGACAATGTGTTTAGGGTGTAGGGTCAGGAAACTCACCTGTCAGATGGGCGGTAAATGTCTCATGCGGACTGAAGGGACATTTTCCTCTCCCGGATTCTCCAACATGGCTGAGAAGCCGGAAAGTTGGTTTCTAGGACACAGAGACAAGACTGTCACTTTGTTTGCACCATTACCCTCAGTATTAGTTCAGCTATGATGGTCAATAAACCTCTGTTGGGTCCAATTCACCCTGTCAGTGCTCATATGTACAAGATAACAAGCTTAAAATGTGTTAACTGCATTTCACACTGGTTAAAGATTGACTGCTCACCTCAAGATTGTGTCCCAGGTCAATGTAGGTGCATTGTGGGTGGAACGCGCCGGTTCCACATACGTAGACATGAGTTTTATTGAAGGGCTGTAGGAGTCTCACGTAATTGGCACAGTCCATCTGAGAGATACATGTGGTATGTGATTAAAAGCCTGATTTTAAAGAGTATTTGTAAGGATAGGTGGATGTGAAGCAGTTTAAATCACACAGTAATGCACCTACTGATTTTTTGCCTGTTATTGCAGGGGGGAATAATGTTAAAACTTCAGACTTGCCCTCCCTTAAGACTTTTCAACTTGAAATATTCCCCCCATAGAGCTATAAATATGATTTTTTTTTTCAGCTTTTATTCTTATCTCAGTCTGTGAGATCACTTTATTAAAAAGGCATCTATGGGTACTTGAAAGCTTTTTTCTCCATTTGTGCCCTTTTAAAGTTGTAGCGTCTTACCGATAGATTCTTTCCTGCATATTTGCAGCGTTCGATGTGTTCCTGTCCAGCTGGCCAGTGAATCTATAAATAAAAGAGATAAAAGAGAGTTTCCCCAAGGAATTCTTTAACGATAAAAGAGAGTTTTTCCAAAGAACAGAAAATAATGCATAAAGAAACAACACATTATAGTTGTAAGTTAGGGCTGTTTGTAAAGCAGAGAAAGCTATGTGCTTAAACACTCAACAATATATTAATATACTGTATATATATATGTACTATACATTTTTTAATAATACTATAAGTTTGAATAATGGTTTAATATTTAATATTTAATATATTATTAAATCTGGGGCCCAGTAATAATTATTACTAAAATGTCATACACCCATTTTTTAATTGAATACTTTAAAAAAAAATTGTGCATCACATTAATGTTCTTGTAAAAAATGTGAGCAACAAGTATTGAGTTGATTAACTCTCCTTGGCGCAATACCATCATCGCTCAACAATCTACATGCCTCTCAAACTGTAATCATTTCCATGTGGAAATAATGTGCAGGTATTGACCTAATCATTAGCCGGCAATCAGCACACTGTACATAATGATATAATTGGAAGATCGAGAACCTGCCGTGCTTTAGTTCTTATGAAGATCACGTATGAATGACTGTGCCATGACCTTATATTTAACCTCACAATTTCTTACAGGCATCTTTTGGTATTTCACTATTATAAAAGACAGAATAAATTAATATTGAACCAAATGTAATTTTTATTTAGATGTGATTATGTGTAGTGGAGAATTTAGGCCTAAAGTATGTAAATGCAGATATGAATGCCATTGCAAGCACTTTACTTAGCGTACAAACCTCCCTACTCAAGGGGGCGATAGAGATACCATCAAATATCTGCGTTATTAAACTGGACATGCTAGTTGACCTGAAAACTGTTGACGCTACGCTAATGCATATCTACTAGAGCCTGCATCAGTGTTAGTTTTTTATGTATAAAGAACATTTATTTGTGGTTATGTGAACGTTAGAGGAACATTCCATTCTATCATTTTCAAAACGTCATGAGAACGTTATATTTGAATGTTCTCTCAACGTTCAAAACACGGTTAACAACGTTTTCTTCTCAACATTACAAGATATAATAATGTTACAAGAAGATTCCATTAACATTATTTGAAGAATTTTTGTCCTAACATTTATATAACCTAATAAAATAATTCCATATTAGCTTGGAATATACTAATGTAACAAACATACAGTTATAACAGTTAAGCATTATAGCCTTGCTTTGTGATTTGCAGTGTTGCTAGCAAATCAAGTCAATTTTTCGCTGTAAACATGATTGTTGGTTTAACTTAAAAAGTAAGTAACTGGTCAAAAAAATTGAGTTAATACAACGAAGGAGATTGGTTTAGTCAACAAAACTCAAAATATTATGTTATCTGAATGCCATAAATTATCTAAGTTGATTTGACAAAAGAAAAAATGTTTTTTTTTATAGTTTATTTGTATATTTATTCACAATACAGTACATTGTTTCAAAGCAGCTTTTCAGAAAATCTTGATGTTAATGCTTAGAATATCATATATCTGTATGCCTTATAGTCACATTTATCACATTTAGTGTGATAATATACTTTACATTTTGTGATGATATAAACAATCAAGTAGTTGTAATTTTCTATATAGTATATATTGCTTTATGTAAATATATTGTATGTATATCCAAATTCATATATAGAGCAGTGCGATAAAATAGTTTACATTTAGTTGAGTTTACCATTGTAAATATACAGTAAATGCATTTTCATACACTTTTACTGAGGGACTAGTCATTTTCTGTGCATGAGGTGGAGCAGTTTTTAGACGGAGTCCTGTAACTTCATAAGATTCATGTGAACAGTAATGCATTGTAATCACGCTCTGTTTTCACTTTCGTGACCCTTATCCTCTTGGCCTATAAAAGACATCATGCGCTGTCAGATTGAGGTATTTGCGTGCGCTGACCTTGCGTGTCGGTTGTGTGAGGCTGTCAGAGTTCAGCATGTAGATGTGGTCTCGGCCTCCGACCAGCAGCCATCCGCGGTCCTCATCCAGCAATAAGGCCTGGTACGCACCCGCCTCGCCACCGTCCCAGAACACCGCAGAGCCGTTCCTCGACCTCAGTTCTGACAGACAACAAAAAAAAGTTTGTTTAGTTGGTCTGAACTCCCACATGTTCTGGTACCTCGTGACTTTAACTAGAATATCGAAAGCTACACACTTAAAAATAATGATCTAAAAGGGTTTTTCACAGCGATACCATAGAAGAACCATTTTTGGTTCCTCAAAGAACCTTTCAGTGAACAGTTCTTAAAAGAACAATTTTTCCTTAATGTGAAGAACTTTCAAAATTTAAGAACCTTTTTCCACTTTAAAGAACCTTCTGTGGAATGGAAATATTCCATGTTTAAGTTTTTCATGGAACCATCAATGCCAATAAAGAACCTTTATTTTGTAAATCAGTGTATGACTCATTTTAGAAGGATTGTGTTGCAGTTTGAAACTTGTTAGATTGACATCATTGTGAAGTGGTTCTGATCTTTGATAGATATGTCAAATAAATATGCCAATCATATGCAGAAATGGTTTCTGGCATGCTCACATTTCAGGTTACAAGTATCAATATTCCCCTACAGTGACATTCACACATAATTATACATGATGCATTCTCAAACAGACACATTCAGACACGTCCACATCTCTGCAAACCCCCCCTCGCTGGTGCTTAAGCAAGGAAAAACAACCCTTCCAATTAAAGCCAATTAACCCTGAACACGTTCCTTGACAGCTGCACTCCTGCTACCCACAATTCCAGTGGGACGAGGGGCCTTACACATGTGGCATAAGTGTGCATAATTACACGTCGACAAGCAGCTTGAGTTAGCAGAACGTCCAGCTTTTGGAGGTGCCGGGCATTAGAGGAGGATTGTGGTAATAAACATTGACAGGTGTTTTCTTAGCCGCACACCCTGCCGATGAAAGGGAGTTGAGATGTTGCACAGGAAATAGCTCAAGGTCTAGAGACTGCATTCTTTACTTGGTCCAGTTACACCAAGGTGAAGGTTAAATGGTGCATCTGGATGTTGTTTTCCTGTTTTTTCTTTTCTTTTCTGAGATAAATAGGCCCTATTATGCCCTTTCACAAAGTATTGGTTTTGTTTTTAGGCTATACTAGAATAGGTTTTCATGCTTCAATGTTCAAAAACATAATATTTTTCACATATTTGACATTGTTGCGGCACCTCTCTTCCCAGTCTGTCAGTAACGCTCTGGGTTAAATTGGACGTAGAGACTATTGGTAGCAATGGTTCTACAATACTTAGGCCTATGATGCATTTGGGGAACTCTGCTCTGTTTAGTTGCTGTCTCGATAAAGCCCCTCCTTCTGAAAAGCACAGTGTGCTCTGATTGGTTGGCTGAACCAGTGTGCTGTGATTGGTCAAGCGCTTCAGGTGTGTTTTGGTAATGCCAAGCGCCTTAGCATAACCGCGAGTTTAAGCACACTACTAACTAACTCAACCAGGCCTTGCACCTATTTTTGCGTATGAGTTGGGCGGGAATTATTTAAATGAGAAATATTGTGACATGTTTGTTCTCGGAAGAAAACTCAAGACTTCAATCGAGGCGTTTCAAGGAGTTCAGAAACAGTGCGCACTGATATAGAGAAAAACTTTGTGTTTTGTAACTTTGAAGACCTTTTTCATGCTATAACAGGAATATTACACACTAAAGAAAGTTGAACATGTTAAAAAGCATCATAGATCCACTTTAAATAGTGTGATATAAACTTTATATTTTAAATCTATCTCCAGCAAAATTTGTAGGCACCTTCATTGACACATAAAGCAAGTAGAAAATGGATTAATAAATAAAATTCGTAACCACTCTTTTAATGCCAAGTCAATTCCAAATGCAATATTATTATATTGTTTTAAAATAAACATTAATATATTAACAAATTTTTTTTTTATTTTAAAGAAAGAAATTAAGAAATGGGAATATCTAGGCCAAAAATCATTTGTTTTAAAAATAAAACATGACCATATTTTTTGTCATTGTTTAAATTAGCATTGCCTAATACTTCATATATAACTCACACTATATTTTTATTCAAAAAAATCAAACATGTTCTGTTGTTATTATAGTTATGCTTATGAAAACAACATACTTCATATGAAATGTCCTCGTTTAGACAAATTGTGTGTGTATTAACTGACATGAAGAGGCCATGATAAAGTTACACCTGTGTGAGGAAATTCCACTGCTTGCTAATGAGGTTGTAACATTTATAAAAAATAAAGCCTATTTCTGTGAAAAAAAGTTGCCATGCTGCCTTTAAAAAAGAAACATATCCAGTAACATGATCCATTAAAATGCGTAAAGTTAATTACTGAATCGCCAACATATGTAATGCAAATGAATGCAATTAGGATCTGTGATTAATGCAAGCCAAATGTCTTTCTGGATTATATTTCACATCTCTTCCTGCTTCAGTTTTCTTTTTTAGTTTTCATACTTCATTAAAGCAGCACATTGCATGACTCACCATTAAAGGAATTCTTAGATGACACAAGGTGATTTCTCACTGACAAGTAAAATAAATCTCATAATTGGGGCATGTTGATGCTATTCATCATGAAACCCATTTAGCACGAAGGCCAACACACAAGTCACAGCACCTGCAGGAATCCTTTCCACTGCGGCTTCCAGTGCTCGGTTAGAGTTTTTCCGGAAGGAATCTGTTCTTTGGGGAATTTGGCTCATTTCATATGGAGAGTTCACATTTAGGTGACTCTTACTGGTCTCTTGATTTATATTTTTTTCACTCTCAATACAAAAAATCTAAAAGGATGTTTTCAAACTCGACTCTAAGAACCAAACTTAGAGCAATTTAAGTGAATCAAAAAGTGAACAATAAGTGAAAAACAAACCAGTTCTCGTTGCATTCACACTGTTCCTGGTCTTAAAAGTAGAGTCAGATCTCATTTCGATCTGGTTCAGTGTTGAACAGCTCTCCGCTTTCTTGTTTTTCTATTTCTTTTTTAAAACTTGGAACATTACAATATTATACTGTACTTACTATAAAAATATATATTTCTTTCTTTTGTAATTATTCTGTATTTATTTAGTTATTGTCACGGTTTTGGTCCACAAAGATGATGAAGAAAGGCGAATGCGATCCAAAGCAATATAACTTTAATAAACTTAAAGAAAATCGAACACTCCATATTTATGTATTTATTTATTCTCCTTTATCAGAAATTTGTGGGAATCGTTCCTGATCCAGCGCATGACACACAAGCAACACATGCTAGACTCTCAATAGCCATGATCTCATACAAAGGCGGTTTCTTTTGTCGACAATAAAATAAAGATGTCTAGTAAAATTGAACTCTAAATGAACTCATACCCTGTAGCGAACAAAACATCCCAGGAAAGGAACAGATGAGCTTCTAGCGTTTTGGATTTAACTGAATGAGGGGCATATTAGAAAACTATGTAAACTACTCACGCCTTGTTGGTATTAAGTCGATCGGATCACAAGTGGATGACGCTAAATAGCTGTAAACGGGGTCTAAAACGTTTTGAGCTTGTCCACTTTTGACCACTTCCAGAGGTAATCGGAAACACATTAGACCGGATTGCTTTCGTAGTGTAAACGCTCATGTGGTCGAATGTGTTCGAACAGACACAAAAGTCGAATGTGTTACTCTCCTCCTACTGATGTTTAATGTGTAAACTTTATGGGAAGAGCGCTAGCCAGACCGATTTTAAATTAGTCGGCTGAAGACCTAAGTTTGATTTGAATACAAAAACATACCAAGCACAATGTTCTCTCTCCATTTCTGATTTCTAACATGCACTAAGGGTGTTTTCACTCGGCAGTTTAGTTCGGAGCGGGGCACGGTTTGCATGAAAAATTGGAAACAATGTGAAAGCGGTCATTCGGACCCCTGAGCGCAAAGGGGAACTGAACCCGAGACTAACTGTACCGGTCGCACTCGAACTGTGCCGCGATTCGAGCGAATGAGAAAGCAACCTGCGCAAGCATTTTAGCCGATTACGATGTTTTTTCTCAAAAGATTTTGTTTGCAAGCAGCAGAAAGCCTCCGTCATCGACTCACATACAGTAAACCCAAGTGTCGTTTACTCAGCTGAGCATAATAGCACCAAAAAAACACAACATATTGACCACGTTCTGTTTTTGTTGTATGTTATGTTACTATCATGCGCCGTGCATGTTTGTGATGACGTAAGATTAATGCTAATGCGCTAGGGTTCAATGTAATATTTGAAACTGAATATGAATATTTACGCATTAGGTCAGTATGAGGAGAGTAGATGGTCTTTTGTGACCATCTGTTTGAACACATTCGACCATGAGTGTTTACACTACAAAAGCAATCCGGACTAATGTGTTTCCGACTACCTCTGGAAGTTGTCGAAAGTGGACAAGCTCAAAACGTTTTAGACCCCGTTTACACCTGTATTTAGCGTCGTCCACTTGTGATCCGATCGACCAAAACACTCAATACCAACAAGGCGTGAGTAGTTTACATAGTTTTCTAATACGCCCAAATCCAAAACGCTAGAAGCTCATCTGTTCCTCTCCTGTGATGTTTTGTTCGCTATAGGGTCTGAGTTCATTTAGAGTGTTCACAGTTTGCATTACGCAATTTTACTAGACATCTTTATTTTATTGTCGACCAAAGAAACAGCCTTTGTATGAGATCATGGCTATGGAGAGTCTAGCATGTGTTGTTCGTGTGTCATGCGCTGGATCAGGAACGATTCCCACATATTCCTGATAAATGAGAAAGAAATCCCCCTTTCCCACCCACTTCCTGAACACACAACTTCTCATTACTAGTCTTAAAAACAAGCATGGCCACAAAAGACTCCATTCCTTATATCTCTTTCAAAGACACATCTGGTTGAGACTCCACCCTGTCCACTGGGTCCAGTTATCAGCTGGACGGACAGACTTTTCCAGGCTGTTAAGATGCTGTGCCAGTGTACAGGTTCGCATCAAGTCTAAATAATGCATGACAGAGTTTTGCAGGTCTAGCCAGAATCTGTTAGGAAATGGTTTGCTTTAATGTCCCAATCATAAAACACCCAAGCGCTGACCCAAGTCAATGGCGTTTGCTCATAATATGATGGTTTGGAACAGTTAGTAAATCATATCTGAACATGTGACCGGAAAACAATGACGTTGTGCTAGCAACTAAACTAGCATGCTAATTGACTGATCTGTGATTGATGAAATGATTAGGGATAAAAGACGTTCAGGCTTGAGATCTTCAACACAGAGCGGCTCTGATCAAGACTGACATGCACATCTGGTCGACACGATACAGCTGGAATCATGACATCTTCTGAACGATCCATTCATGCTGAAAGTCATTATGTACTCGCAATAATACAATGTATTTTATTATTACTTAATGTTGAGTGTTTAATGAGTTGCTGAGTTGTTTATTTGCAAGATATTTAGCCATTGATTCCGGGCATTTTACTTCAACCACTCAAGAGGACATCAACTGTTTAAAGATGTGCATTATATTGTTTGTTTTATCCATTAATGTGTTTAGCTTGCTGTCAATCATTTCGGATATTTATTTAATTGGTCAGAACATCATGTCATTGCAACAAACTGTTTAGACAATGTCAGAAAAAAAGGTTTAAAATCTTTTTTTAAGAAAATACATGTTTTTTCTTCTTCAACAAAAGGCCAGTGAACTTTAAGAGCTTAAAATTCTGAAAAAAAGTGGCTTGTTTAAAAGTTCACACACACACACACACACACACACACACACACACACACACACACACACACACACACACACACACACACATATATATATATAGTATACATATGTTTATATTGTTATATATATTTAGTATATAAGTTTTACTTACTTTTGTAAAATATATTTTTCCACCCTCACTGTAATCATTTTTTTTATTTATTTTTTGCTGCCTTAATTTTTTTTAAGTACAATCAACTTGGATGTTTAGGTCGTTTCAACTTAAATTTACATTTAATTTTAACTGATGTTAAAAAAATTAGTTGAATCTTGTATAACATAAAAACGTTGAAAATTGCTTAACTTATGAGCTAAAGCAATGCAAAAACACCTTGTCATAACTCATTGACCATATATTGTTATACAGTGCTGTTAATAATATTCAGGACGTTTAGAAAAAAACAGTTTTTTGTGCTTTTTAAAAAAAATAAAAATAATAATTCATACAATTAGTCATCTTTAAAAAAGCAACATCAGAATTGATAACAGGTTTGCAAATGTAGCCTAAATTAAGCTGTCACTTAGCAGCAGTGTCATTATAGTATTATTTAAATGATTATAGTATTTATTCAGATTTTAAATGAGCATTTTCATATTTAAATTTTATTTAGTTTTAGTAATTTATAATGTTTTAGCACTCAATTTGTCATTTAAATGTTTTTAATGCTTCATCTTTAGTACTCAATTTTTGTTCTTTAACTTTTTCATCTTTCATTTTTTCTTATTTTATTTTACTCTTATTTCAATTACCACTCAATAATCATTTTAGTCAACAATAACAACACTGCTTGCCAGCAACTAACTAGTTAACTAGGACAAAATATTGAATTGTAGTTATAGATATATATTACTTGGATCACAGGGTTGAACGCTCAAGGTTAATGAATACAGTCAATACTACAATTGTGTAAAAAACTGGACTGATTTTTATTCTTTTATTTTTTTATTGTCTTCCTGTCATGGAAGGGACTAAATTATGTACTTTTCTGGGCGCCAGATTTTTATTTGTTATTTTATTGTAGAGTTGCACAAAAAATATGGAACATAGCTACATGTTTTTGGTTTTAAAATAATTACTGAATTTCCAGTCAAGAATGGGAAGACCTCTGAAGTGGGACTGATATTTAATGTGGTTTGCGTTATGTGGAGCTTAAAAAAAACTAATGGGCAACCAATTTGTCCACTGTCATATACTGTTCGGTCTTTCAGTACATCAGCTATCTGACATTGATGCACCTTTTGTTCAGCCTCAGTTAAGTGTTTCAAAGGCCAAGTTGCCGAAACCTTAAAGATTTAAGGGGTCAAAGGTGATGTCTTGATTACCGTTCCTCTTTACGTACTGAAACTTGTGGATTAGGCTTGGAAATGCAATTAGGCCACCCAGAATTCTATTCCGCTTTGAGCTCTTCGACAAAGTATCTTTACGAATCCAATATCAATAAAAGCGAAATCCTGATAATCAAGTCCAGAGTTGTTTTGCTTCTAGTACGTTGGAATGGGGTGTTGGTGAGTTCACAGTCTCAAGAGATCACAAAACTCAAGCGCTCTGTCTTGTATCCGACGCAAGACAATTGCGAACATTTGCTTGTAATCCATGGGCACATCAAACAGAAAGGATCGCTGGGACTCTGCCAAACACCTGTAACAAACTTTTCAAAGCAGCCACTTCTGAGAAATTAGGAAGTGTGTCTTTGATGGAAGACAGAAACTCAAGAACTTTAAAGGAACGGTTCACCCAGAAATATAATCTGTCATTATTTCATTATCGTCATTATTTATATCATAACAACATTTTGCAACAATATGCATTTATTTTGTTAAAAACACATTTTCAAAACATTAATAAAACATTTTTACAGTGTGGTTCTATCGGAGTGTACTATTATGTTTTTTTTTTTTTCACTTTGATTTGTCATATGAAATGACCTGTGAGTAAATAATAACAGACTTGTCATTTTTAAGTGAACTGTCCCTTTAAGAAAGACCGGCATTGCTTGCGTGAATGCTTTTAATCAGACTATTCAATTTCTCCATGGGTATGAGCGTTTGAAACAGAGCTCTCATTATAGTAGATGGCTGATTAGCCGGAGGAGGGACTCTATTGACAGATTCTGTCACTCCTCAAGCAGCAGGGAGTCCGTTCCCTCGTTATCTCGGATTTCATCAAGTGCTGCTGGCTTTTGATTGGGTGTAAAGCTTGAGTGATGGGAAAATCACAGGAATGCCAAGGGTCAGAAGCTCATTGGAAAGGCAAAAGTTTCAGCTGTAAGGGGAAGATCAAGAGAAGATCTCCATTCCATTGCATCTGCGTCCGACCACTTGAATAAGCGAACTGTTCAAAATCAGAGTAAAAACCAACATGGACCTGAACATGTAGATCTTTTCCATCTGCTAAAGCAAGGGATGCGTGTCTATGCAAAACAACATCAATCTGTCGGAGAATCACGCAAGCTAACTTCTGTTGGCCTACTGTACGGTTATCCGTGCCAAATCTTTCAGGTAGTCACCCTGAAGTGAGAGTGACGTATTAAAAGCTAATAAACTTTACTCAGTTTCCTCTCTGAGGCCCTATATATCCTAAGTGGTGAGGAAAATATAGCTGCTTATTTATTCCTTTTGCTGTTTTGGCTTTCAACGATGGTTTTGATCGCCGTTGGCACATCTGTAATGACTCAAGACCCAAGAATTGTTCCATATAAACTAAATAAAGCTTGACCAGGGAGTAAAAATGAAAACTTAATGAACTAAACATTGTGTATACACTTTAATGTTACAACACCAACTGAGCTCCCTAACTAGGAAGCAATTTAAGGTGGCCTGAAGCAATATGCTTTTGGTATTCAAAGAAGTTCAAATTCAAAGACAGCACTGCACAAATTCATTGTAATGAAGGCAATCCCAGAATGCAATGCAACAAGGTCAGTGAAAAATGTAATCCAAGATGGCGGATGAGTCAAGAGACAAGTCAATACTGAAAAGCATTGATAAAGAAAGTTAAAATGCTCCGATATTTGTGTGCATTACATTTTTTTTACTTGTTAGCTTAGCAACATGCTACCATTAAACTCTTGAAATCAATTGTGATAGTACGAGTGTTTCAAATCAGTAACTTCGAAGCATTTAGCATCTAGCGCCATGAGATAAGTCGGTTCGAAATATATTTTTATTCAATTTTGAATAATTGATTAAACACTTTATTTAAGTTTACAATGTTAGGTTTTTGTGTTTAACATTGTTAGCTTAGCGACATGCTAACATCAAACTGAATTGAGTTGAATTCTATTTGAACTCCACACAGATTTACTGCATATCAAGTGTGTTTCAAATAAGAAACTTGTGAGTAACATTTCAGGATGCCATTAGCACCTAGCGTCACAACAGTAAGAACGTTTTAAACACATCTCAAGATTCCTGCATTCTGTCGCATTTTGTTGCGCTACATTTTTGTTGTTTTGGAACGCCATAACACACGTGAATGGCCCCTTAAAAGGCAACTGTCTATGTAGGCAGTAGGTTTGAGAGCAGTGCTTCAGAGACTGAACTGTCCTTGACCTGTAACACATTCTGAACGTCTTGCACAGAACATCTGGAATCTGAAGCTGGCTTCACTACAGTTTGGACCAGACGTACCTTTTACTCCACAAATCAGAATTTCACACACCAACCATATCATGCAGATCTTAATCTTTACGCTTTTACAAAACTAGCTACAATGCAAACATTTTCTCAAACATTCAACTTATGTGTAGGTATAGAAGATTTAAGTGCAGTGACATTTGATTTGTAGAGAGTAAAGCATAGGCAGAAATGGATTTCGGGACATTAAGATGAGTTTCTTGAGTTTGTGGAGAGTACAAGTTAAGATAATGCAACATCGAATACATAGCTTGCCTTAAGAGGAAAAAGGAAACAGTTTGATTGAGATTTAAGAAGGTCAGGAAAGCATTATGAACTTTAAGTGACCCGTCTGTAAAACTGCAGTCAACAGTTCTGCTAAAAAGAACATCAAGAGTCAGTTTCCTAGATAAAGATCAGGTTTTGACTGAAAACTCAATTACTGATGAAATCAATACTACAAGACTAGACATTCAACCGTTATTATAAACCACCGATAAAAGTGTAATACCATTAGAATCACTGGAGATTTGATTATCGTAGTTTTCTGAAGTCTTTAGGGCAATCAAAATGTTTAACTTTAAGTTTCTGAATAAGAACGAAACTGGATTGAATGAATCTGGTTTGGATTTGTCAAAACGACTTGCAATAAAACATAACTGGCAAGACAAAGGCTGCGGGCGAGCGCCTAATGATAACTAATAAAACATTAACAGTTCCCCAAGAGCTGTATAAAATATCTCTCCTGACAATTCTGTCTGTTAAGAGACAGTAATGATGATGAATTTATTTTTTATTTTGCCACAGTTGTGAGAGCCAAAGTGACCACACAAATAAACCTGTCCAAAAAGTCCTTGGACAATCCCCGAAGCCTGAAGTGATTATGATATAAGCAATAGAAGTCAATGGGAATTCACAAGTGTATGTGTGCTATTACTGTGAGAATAACGGCGATGTTTGTTTTGTCTTTGTATCAGGTGGCTGACCTACATCCTCTTTCTGTTTATCAATGCCTGGATGCATGGAAGTCTCATCGTTTTCCAACTGTTTGTTCAGGACGAACACAAGAAACGTTCAAGGTGTGAATGTTCTTCTTGTCATTATGTTTCCTCCTGTATAAACAGGTCTGGAGAAGATTGGCGTCAGGCCTCTAGTGTGCACTGTTGATCTGTTCCTAAGGCAAACAGCTCTACTTCTGAAGAGAAATTACATTTAAGTGGCGTATAAATTAAGGCATGCTTGAACTTTTAATACACTTTTAGGAAAATAGTCTTGAATTAAATTCAAAATCTTTTTGTGGCTTTTATTTTGGCTTTACCGAGTCTTCAACAAAAAACTCAAAAAGTCAACTAAGAGCAAATATTTCCTCTCTAAATACGAAATCTCATCAGTCATTGAAAAATATACAGTTGCATTTGCTGCGATTCATGAAACTGACACTCGCTCTGAGGGTGGGAGAAGTGTTAACATCAATATACCACCTCATTTATCTCCCACATTCATCAATTTCCCTGTCTTTCCCCATTTGTCTTTTTTCAAACTGTCCAGAAAAGCTTTTTGTGGTGATGGAAGACATAGACTGACTCCATTTAAACTGACTTCTTTTTTTCCTTTGGGTCAGTGACAGCTAGTCATTCGAATGACCCACAAGCGCCGGCTGTAAGTTGTGTTCTGGATCACCCGCATTAGCAGAAGCAGTGTAAAAGACTGAATGGGAAACCAAAGGAATCTTGTTCATTTATCAGCTTTAGGTTTACATTCAAATGGCAAATAATGGATGTCTTTGCAGGAATAGGTTTTAAAAACCTTTTTCATGGAGTAAAGTCATTGTCTTGGGAGGTTTTCGTTTCGCCAGACTCAGTTATTTAGTTTCATTAAAGTCTGTGCAATTGTTTGTCCCTGTTTATTAGGTCTTTCTAAAAAGCCTTTAAACTGACTGATGCACTTTAAACTAGCAAACGAGAACAAATTTGTAACTAAACACCATAACTGTATGTTTCAAACAGACCAGAGCAAGCCATTAACTGGCTATAAATACAGACCTTCTGTCAGCTTTTACTAACTTTGTTAGTATTCGATTCCCTCCATGTAAACATTGTGATATACGACACAGATGTCCCAGAGTAAAACCATATCTATCTATCTATCTATCTATCTATCTATCTATCTATCTATCTATCTATCTATCTATCTATCTATCTATCTATCTATCTATCTATCTATCTATCTATCTATCTATCTATCTATCTATCTATCTATCTATCTATCTATCTATCTATCTATCTATCTATCTATCTATCTATCTATACCAGATTATATATATATATATCACATTGCTCAGTGGATTTGAGGGCATCCTCATGTCTTTGTCTTAGAAAACACTGTACTATGTAAGTCTGGTCTGTAAAATATCCCACAGATGGTGATTAATCTTCCAAGGCGGGTTTAGATGCTAATTTTTCATTTGTGTCCTTACATTTGTTTTTACAGGCTTTGTGAGACTTTGCAGCAAAGATTAGGAGGTTGTTGTACTTCCTCAAACTCGCTGTTGGTGCCAAACCTCAGATCTGTGAACTTTTGCAAACTTTGTGTCAACCACAGTCAGCTAAGCACTGTGAAATAACATTAGACTCAACAAGAACCTCAAGATCTTTTTAAGACCAAGGAATAGTGAGTCTTCTGGAATCACGTGACAGCTTTGTGTGAGGAACACAACAAAACTTAATTGGTTATTCATGTGATTGTTACATGACGATTCTTTTTCTCTATAGCTGTATAAAGATTAAAATGTTTTTTTATTTTGTGCTCCACAGAAAAGGCATCCATGTTTAAAATGATATGAGGGTGAAAAATTTAACATTTTTGGGGTAAACTATTCCTTCAAAGCTGAAATGCAATAGGACCTAAGCTATAGCCTTGAGGTACACCATTTATCAGATGTCTGTAAAGTTGCTTTAGACGACACGAGGGTGAGTAAATAACATAATTTTCTTTTGTTTTCTAATAAGAGCAAAATGTGTTGTCTACAGAATGATAAACAATGAATTCCAATTCATTGTGTGTTGAAGAACCCTGAAGGAAAACATGAACTAAGAATAATGGTCTTCTGATGACCAGCACATCCCACTGGAGGTTTCTGTGGTTGTGACCTACATGTTTTGGAGTTCGCTGCCTATTTAAGAAGAGCGTGGACTAAATTCCTCTCTCTAGGGGGAGAGTGTGCCTCTACAGACGCCCAGCGCTGATGAGAGGTCTCCGCTGCTGTACATTCGGCCCAGGAGTTGTTTTCTTCATCACGCTCTGGAACGCTCTGAACGATGTCATCTCCCTAAAGGGCCATGGGGTGCATGTTTAATTGCTTCAGTCCTGGGCTGGAGGTGTTGAAAGTGCGCTCGCAAACACACATGGACACGCACATGGACGTATTTGCTACTTAAGTGCAGTTTGTGGGAGATAATCAAGTCAAGTGAGGCAACCCAAGTCCTGTCAATGACCTGAACCAAACCGAAGCCCTTGCTGCTTCGCTCAAGACACACTATCATTTATCTATCATCGTTCTGCAACTTAAACTGCTTTAGATGAGAGTGGAATGGCTTTGGCATTGATTAATTGCCACAAGGTTGCTGTGTTCTGGTCTGAGAAAGTATGATTAGAAAAATTCAGCAGATTGACCATGATGTTTAGGGTTTGGGTGGACGTTTTGTCTTGCATTATAAAGAATGAGGTCAGGACACTTCAACAGGAGACACAACTGAAATGAAATGTTGCTCTAAGCGTAGATATGAACGAATAATAAATATATTTTTGAAGGTTATAGAGAAAGAGCGAAGAGTGACCGACTTCCAGATTCGTGCACAAGAAGAAATCAGTTCCAAGTTATCTGAGAAACATACTTTGCAAGTAAGCAAATACAGATGCGACAGCTTGTTCAGTGCCCTTCAGACACGCTGTACTTAACATACTTAGCATGTTGTGCATATTAGGGCTGGCGGTAAAAAACTAGAGGAGTTACCCTTGTGGAAAAGTAAGTATTAAAAGTATGTACTAGACAATATAATATTAACGAAAAAGGCCATTAAATGGTACTTAAAAAGAGTGCACTTTCTTGACTATGTTTAACACTCTAAAGTACACTTGAAAAGTGCACTTTGTCAAATTAAAAGTTTTACTATTAAATCATTGCTTTAATAATCGTTTGTCATGCTTTAAAGAAGTACACTTATGTTAATGTGTTGACTAACATAAAACACATGCAAAGGTCTTGCTAATAATTTTAACTGTAGTGTTATTCAATATTATATTTAAAGTTAATATATTTAAAATGTACTAAATTGCAATTTCATCATTACAAATATATTTAAATACATGACATTCAATAGAGATTCATAGAGCATATTTTTAGTTTCTCTAAATATTCAGAAGGTTTATTCTGAGAAACTTCATCGTCTTCACCTTTCCTTCCTCTAATTAGCAGCATTCTTCTCCCTGGCTCTGCTCAGTGTTAATGTCCCGATAGTGTCATTATCCCCCGCCAGAGCCCGGGACCCCGAGTCATCTGCTGTGCTTATCTCCTGCACCTTTTTTGCCATGGATTCAAAGGATTCGCACAGGCAGGGGTCATCACTGTGACGCAGCACTGAGTCAGCTATCAGGAACTACATCCCACAGGTCACATTCCGAGAGCCAAAGAGCTGTATTTTTGCGATGACAGAGACTGTAATAAAAATGTTTTACCGTCTTACTAAGATTTGCCCTCTGAGGGCTATTGTGAAAATAACCCAGCTTAATTTAGTGGTTCTCTTTGAAATACGCCACTGTGAACCAGTCAAAAAATCTTGAAAATTTCAAATAAAAACATGGACTGTGTAATTCCATATGAATCTTCTTATACAACCAATATGACTTGTGTTGGACATTATTTTGTTTATTAGGTCAAACTGCAAGACACAGTTGGTCACATGATCTCAATATATGTAGTAATGGAGTATAGACTCATTTTAATCATAGCCTATAAATTAGTATTTCAGATTACGGAAAAATCTGTTTCCCAGGTTTAAATTGATTAATCTTCATTGTGTGTCCAGTGTTTTGATAATATTCCTCTCAAATCTTTCCGTTACACACACTATGAAGAGAAGCTGTCAAAATGGCAGTGGGTGTGAAGCAAAAAAACCCTTCCTGTCGTGGAGAAACTGAGACATTTAGCCAGTCTCAAATGCCAGGAATGTTTCTTTTGGTTTTAATCCACCCATCTGTCAGAAAGAAATCCCCAAATTTGCGGGAGTTTTACTAGTAAACACCAGTGGGAAAGTCAGCGGATACTGGAAAATCAATTGTGTGTTTCTGCCAGAAGAACTTCATCTTCAAAGGTTAAACAAGCAGTTTAAACGTGAGGAAGTTGACTCAATTCAAAAATAACGAACCAAGTCATTTTAAGGGGAAAGTACGATAGCTGCTTTTCAATAAAACACGAGGAGATCAGTGCTGGGTAAACTACACTTCACACATTAGCAAATGAGCAAATTAGATTACACTACACATTTTTCAGTCATATAAAAAAAGAACAACCACTGATTTTTCAGTATCAAGCTACGGTTTCCATCTTTAGCATGGGGGGGTTTGACTTGTGTTGTGTGACTTCTTCATTAAACCGTCATATTCAGCTATTTCAAAAGACTTCTTTGTTTACTTGATCTCATTTCCTGTCTTCTTTAAGTGTGGCTTTCAAATCAGACTCTGAGATACCTGCAAGCAAAACAAGTCACTCCTCTCCATTAATGAATAACGTCTGGCTTTTACGTCTCTCTGCCAACCATTGTATGTCCGCCGCCTGCGCTCGTAAACAGACGGCGCCCCTGAGATCATCCGCACGTTTGGAGTCTTCTATTAACAGCCCTGGAGATAATGGGAAGCACATTACTACTGGAGGTACATCGCGCTGTCCGACGCCACTGTATACAGTACCTTCCTGTGAGGAAGCCGCCGAGGCCCGCAGGTCCCGGGAGGTTCTGAGGGGTCAGAAACAGGCCCGGCTGGGACGCGCTGATAATGGGAGACGGCTCAGGGGATGCGACTGTGTGGCGTCCCAGACAGACAGTCGCAGAGCAGTCCGCTGACGTATCGCTGGGTGGCTGGACGTTTTGCTAATACGGCCCATAGATTAAGTCCTTATTAGTGAGAATGTGGTTTTGCCAAGGGAGGTTAGTTAGATGTAAACTGAGTTTTGTTGGGTAATATCTGGTTGCACTTTATTTTGATGGTCCACTTTAGACATTCTACTAACGATAAGTAACTTTGCAACTACATGTCACCTACATCTCATTAGAGTATTAGCTTAATATCTGCTTAATATCTGCTGAAACTTTGATGGCCAGACCCCATCAGACATTCAACTGACTATAAGTAACTTTGCAAGTACGTCAACTTATTCTACTAACCCGAACCCTAAAGGTCTTTGCACACTTCTCGTCCGAATTTTTCGCACGTTAAAAAATAAATAGGACCTCATGTTGTGTCAATCATGTTTACACACTGCCTCCGAAACTTTCGTCCATCTTAAAATAATATGGGTATTTCGTTTTTCGCAGCCGTAGAACGTATTTTGGGAGGTGTTTTGACAACTCAGAGCCACCGTACAAGCGCACGCCCAAACCCAGAACTGTTCAGGATCAGTTGGTTCATGGAAATTAGTGGTCTTCTTTTTAATATGTGGCCCCAGTATTGCTAGCAAAGCATCAAACTGAGCCACTGACATCCTGAAGTAAGCTTGAATCGCTCGGGATAATCCCGCAGCTCCTTGATAAGGAGGTGGAACTCTCCTTCATCTCTACAAAATCTCAGGATTGTTGGATGGACCCAATGTCTCCTCTTTCCGTTTCTCTTTTTAAGAAGAGAGAGGACAACAAAATCATCCTCACTGCTCTAAGACTCCATTTTGTATTGTTCTTTGAATTTTATCCGCAACGGATTGATTAATACGCATGGGACTCAGTGTGCAAGGTTTCTGTGTGTGACGAATTTTTAGGATGACGAATACGAAAAAACGCAAACGAAAATTTCAGCCTCTGTGTAAGGACCTTAACACCTAACCTAATTAATGAGAGTTAGTTGACCTGTAGTTGCAAATTAATGAGAGTTAGTAGAATGTCTAAAGTGAAATATTGAAATAAAATGTATCTTTTATTAAGATTAAACCTATTAAAGATTTATTAAATGTATTTATTGCAATTAAATATATTATTGTATTATTAAAATTGTATTTTACTAAGGTAAAAATGGGGAGTGCAGATGGAAGAGTGTCAGATTATCACATGCAGTACATTTTTATTTCAGATATTTCAGACATTCATTTAAATATTTTAATATAGCTGAACATATAATATATGATTAATATAAATTAATATTAATGTGTTATTATACATTTTCATATATATATATATGTGTGTGTGTGTGTGTGTGTGTGTGTGTGTGTGTGTGTGTGTGTGTGTGTGTGTGTGTGTGTGTGTGTTATCATATAAATATTTGTATAAATAATGAATTTAAAGTAATACTTTAAGTAATACTACATTAAATACAAAATACCAAAAAATATATCTACAAAATGGAATTATTATTTTTATTATTATTTTATAATTTTCATTAAATTATTATTTTTTTTTTTTCATTAACATATAAATACATTTTAGGTTTAACAATTCATTAATCTATAATTACGTAGGAGAATAATTGTATATTTGAATAATATTGCTAAAAAATAATCACATTGCTATCATCGCTGTTCTCATTATTACATAATTATTATATATATTTTTTTAAATGATATGTGATATTATTAAATACAATTTTAACAGAAACTAACTAATAAAAAATTAACTCTGTACATTTTCAGGAAGCAGAGGTTAAGTGCTCTCTTCCTCTGTTGCATTGTGTCTGTTAAAGCTGCCTGACCCTGCTGATGTCCTCACGGACAAATGGAAAGAAGGAAAGGCAGCTTGATCTCTGTCTACTAGCTCTCTTCATTGAAGACTTCAGAGAGAAGATTAACCTGAAGATTTCAGACTGCCACAGCAAAGACCGTAACTATTAGTGTTGTAGACATGATTTCACCATTTTCTGCTGCCTTTCGACTCTCTCTATGAAAGTGAACGTCAGATTTAGTTTTTGAGTATCAGTGTGTATGAGTGTGAGTTCTGACCTGTATGAGTGAGCTGTAGTCGTGGGATATTCTGGTTTCCAGCATTACTGGACCGTATAAGAGGCAACAGCGAGTGGAGCAGAAAGACCAGCAGGGGACTGTATTGCCCAGTCCTCCACAATCCCACAATCCTCATCTCCAGCTTCCTGTTGTCTGACAGTACAGGCTGTCTTCAATGTCACATCACCTTCGTAGTGCTGGAGAAATAACAAGCAGATATGAGCATGTGCGTTGAAATTAAAGGAACACAATTTCACTTTTTTTTTGTTCAAAATGTATATAATGAGCGAGTACATAATGAATCCATCTTCCAAAACATGTTTTTGTCTTATTCTGAATCACTACGGTATGCCTATAATAAGTGTTTATATCAGACTATTTTATATATTCAGACTAGTTCTATATTATAGAACATAATAATATAATATAATATAATATAATATAATATAATATAATATAATATAATATAATATAATATAATATAATATAATATAATATAATAATACATATATAATAATACATATATAATAATACATATATAATATAATAATTAAATATAAAATATATTTACAATTAAATGAATAGCTATTTCTAGCTAAAAGAAAATGTAAAAAATTTAATTTGCATTTTAAGTGTCTATAAATTATCTATAATAATTCATAATGGACTACTATTTTGGAGAATAATTGTATATTTTAATCCTTATTAAAAATAAACAGTTATTTTCAGTGGTGTCTGATGTTGCTGTTATATTATTATATATTAAATAACATCACCTTTTAGAAATTTCGCTAGAGAAATACCCAACCAAATGACCGTGAAAGTCGAAATTAAATAATAATACTGTAAACATGAAACGCCATTCACAACCTATTTTGTTTCTGTAATCTTTTGCTAATCAATATTAAATTATAATACACTGTAAAAAGGGATCAGTTGACTTAACTTAAAAAAATTTAGGAAACACGTTGTCTTAAAATTATTAAGTAAATAAACTTCATGCTTAATCAAAGAAATTAAGTAATGTGGAATTGTCAAGTTCGCATAACTTAATTTTTTCAATTAAGCATGAAGTTTATTTACTTAATAATTTTAAGGCAATGGGTTTACTTATTTTTTTTTAAGTAAGTGAACTGATCACTTTTTACAGTGTAATATAATACAATTTTCACTCTGCAATTGCTAACAGATTTCATAAATAATTGCAAAGCAATGGCTTGAAAACATATTTAACATTTATTTATAGAATTATAAAATCGTTAAATAAAAATAACATTATGTAAACATTAAATGCTAAAAAAAAAAAGATGTTTCCAATTTGAAACCCAACATTTTTCAATTTCATTCAGAATCAATGTTTTTCCACATCAAACTGAATTTTTTTGGCCTCAGTATGGATATAACTCCAGATGGCATTCTTTCATAATGAGACATTAACCCTGCAGATGTCATCTTTTCTAAACAGAATGTGCAACATCGGCCCAAGTAACACTAGCACAACCCAATGTGGTTTACAGTCTCCTCAGGTCAAAAAGTGCTTAAACCAGGAGGTGCAACAGATGCTACCCCAAGAGCAAACTGATTCTCAGCACCGACTGGAAACCCGAAACCCTCCAGAGCGCGCGAGCGGCGTGCCGAGCTCACACGACTGCGCGAGAACAAGCCTTGCGCCGAGAAGGAAACCGGAGCATTGTCTCGAGAAAAGTTCCCATGGCTAATCAGCTGCCCTGATCTTTATTCCCTTTCCTTTCAGAGGTCACCCTACATAAACAGATCGCATGCGCAACCTAGAAACACTCGAGCGGCTTCCTCCTGTAAACGCGAACCGCTAGCCACTGTCACAGGACACGCAAGAGTTCAGTCCAGTGGAATGGATTTCATTTGTCCGTTTCGTACGACGCACAGTATAGAAAGTTCAACAATTGGCAAGCTCATTGAAAGAGCAGCACTTTTTGTGTTGGCGCTCAGGGGAAGCATTTTCCCATCATGAGGGTATTGTGTGTTGCGCCACTTAGACTCGCGAGGGGACCCCTGGGGATGGTTTCGACACGAAAAAAGGGCTTGAGCTCAAACATATGCAAAATGAAGATAGGCTTTCTCTATTGCTCCATTCATCACCTCTAAATCTAAGCTCATTATGCTGTTATTCGGACATAATAACTCCATTCAAGTTCCTCGAGTGACGGAAACCAAATGCTTTTCGGTACGCAGAAAGATTTATCGCGAAATGTGTTTTAGCGTGAAAATCAGCTATGTTTATCAGACATCAAATAGCCGGACTTCATTTCCCAGTTTAACTGGATTTATAGTGCTGGCGTGAGCGCAGGTGCTCAAGGAGAGATCAGGGACTCTTATTAGCTCCGTTTGTTGACTCCAACCTTATTAATCTCCCTGAGAAAGCAAAAGAAAACATATCATTCCTGGCCCGACAACAACTATGTGTGAGCTGTGCGAGGTGGTGATGGTCTGGTGGATACTAATATAGGCACATTTTTCATTAGATCATTAGAGCACTTGTGGTATTCTTTATGTCTCGGCTTAGTAGATATGTATTCAGTTGGGAGAGCAGGAGAGATTTGAATTATGTGGCATTGAAACGTCCCTTCGGTGGCTTAAGTTTTTATAGAATGAGTGGGATATGGTTTCAATCATTATTAATGGCTCTTTGGAGACTTGTGACCTATTATGTGCTGCTACTAGAGTCGGTAAGATTGTACGTTTACTTTTGACTACTGGTGTAAATTCTGGTCCACTTTGCAACTTATTCTGAGCAGAAAACTACAGGATTACTGCAAACAAAACATTAAAAAACAATAAAGCATGCAAAAAGTGCATGAACAGTATTATTAGACCATTCCTGGTCTAATAATCATTAAAAGCAGGGCCCTATTTTAACGATCTGAAATGCAAATATCAAACACGAAAAGCAAGTAACTTTGTGGGCGGGTCTTGGGCGCTGTTGCGATTATACCGGCGGGATAAATTACTCTTGTGCCCGATGCAAATCTAAAATGGGTTGGTCTGAAGTAGCTTCATTATTCATAGGTGTGGTTTGGGCGTAATGTGCAATAAACCAATCAGAGCGTCATCTCACATTCCCTTTAAGAGCAGGCGCGCTTGTTCCATGGCGGATTGCTATTATAATGGCGGATTTGCCAGACACACGCCACGCCAGAAGCGGTTCACAGCCGAGGAGACCGATGTTCACCTCAGGGCCGTAAAACACAGAGAAGTGACATTGTATGGGGATGGAGAAACCCACCCAAATTAGCTTCGTTTAAACAGGCGTATAATAATTTGGGTAAATGTGTAAGCTAGATTTATGCCTTTTTTTCACTTCTTCATGGACACCACAATGATTTCCCTCGTGTGGTAATATTTTTCCTTGTAATTATGTATGGTTTTCTAAAAATGAGAACTGCTGCGTCTGTGTAGATTAGAGAAGCAAAGTTTATGCGCGACATTATGGCCAAGTGCCCTTAAAATAGCATCTGAATAACGCGCCACTGACTTTAGACTAATTTTTCCTGGTCTGTGGCAGAATTGTTTTCTGAAACTGCAAAATAGCACCAGGGAACGTTTGCGCCGGAACATGATGTGCGTCTGTGGAGGGAAAAGTCTGCTGTGTGCAAAATAGGAATGATACATGCGTCGGTGTACAAAGTCAGTTGCGCTGGGTGCAAGATAGGGCCCATAATGTGCTGCTATTAGAGTCTGTAACATTGTACGCTTACTTTTGACTACTGGCGTAAAGTCTGGTGCACTTTGCAACTTATTCTGAGCAGAAAACTTTGAATATACTTTATACTTTGAATGCAGTGTAAGTCGCTTCCGATAAAAGCATCTGCCGAATGCGTAAATGTAAAGGATAGTGAGCCTTTGTGAATATTGATGGGAAAGAAAAGAAACACAGATGTGCTGAATCAGATGAAATCTGCCATCAGATTGACCAGCTCCCTGCAGACAACAGTTAGTCATCAGCTTTTTCAATATGAGGAAAGACAACAAACAAACACTAACTGTGGGAAAATCATCAAGCTTCGGGAAGAGGAAGTAGTTGATATTAACTCACTTCCAGGTGACAAAAACCACATGTCTTCAACCAGGAGAGAAATGGCAGCTCACTCCGGATATAGAGCCCGTTTCCCTACAATGGTAAGAATGACGAAAAACTAGAGCCTGTCAGGGTCACGTAGACTCACGTTTGAAAAATGACCTTTACAACCTTGACTGGCAAAGCTTGAAGAGTGACTTCAGACATTGTCCTATAAAAAAAAAAAAAGAAAAAAGAAGCCAGGTGCTGGAACAGTCCAAGCCTCACGAGTTAAGCACACTGAGGTTTCATCTGGTTCAAAAAGCCTCTCAAGGAAAGGTGGAAAGACTGCAAACACCTTCACAGGCAGACGGGAAAATAATGATCCCTGCAGGGCGACACATAGTAAGGGACTTTGTCAAAGTAATGGATGAGCACTCTCACATCCTCTTGGGCTTGTGAGCGGACAGAATAGAGGGACCGGCGGGGAGTCTTTCACCGCTCTGCACCAACAATCTCTGATCCGATCCGACAAAACCCACCACTTCAGACTCGGTCACCTTTCCTTGCATTCACACGCCACTAGTGACACCAAACGGAAGTGCAGTCTGTTTAACTAAATGTGAGTTTGGGCCAAGACTAACTTTTTTATTAAAGGATTCTCTTCTCATATATATATGAGAAGCACTATGAAGATGAAGCATATACACATTCTACAAATGTTGTTCAAACATCCGATAAAGAACATTTAGCATTGGGTAAATGTCAAATAGATGTTTCTTTAGCAATGTAAATCTTTATTATGAGCCATTTTATATCATAGTAATGATAAAAGCTTACATGCTTGTATTTGGGTGTTTCTTCAACCATGGCCAATTTTATATTGCATTTTTGAAAATTTGGTTTATCTATAAGCTATTATATAGTAATTTTTGCTGAAAATTCAATAAAAATCATTTATATTATAAATGACCAACACTCTCATGGCAATTCATAACTATTTGATGTTTTGGCAAATTGGTGGTGAATTCGTATTTAATTACGTGTTTTTGTGATCAAGTTATTAAGTTTATATACTTGTATTTGGGTGTTTCCTTAAATATGGCCACCTTCATATTTCATATTTATAGATTTTTTTTTCTGAAAGTCGTGAAAATGTACAAAAAATCTTGTAAAATAACTTTACATTTGTCATAAGATCTCATGAGATCTAACATCAGAAAACAAATACTCTGAATTCTGACTGGCTGATCCACATTCATAGACGTGCGAAAGAGTAACAGTTAAACTGCATTTTACATTTTTAACTAGTTCTTCATTGTGTTGACTTGTTAGGGACTCTTACCAGTTTCTTCACGTAAGGTAAACCAAACTAATAGCCATACAAATACCGTCACACATTTTATACCGTCATATCGCCCAGCTCAAATTAAATTTGCTCTACTTACAGTTACATTTAACTGTATAAAATCAAAGTGGATATAAAAAATGAGCAGCCAAACTCAAATTGTACAGAGAGAGTTGCAGAAAATTACTTAGTTTTAATGTGAATGAAAAGGGGCCGGTCGGCACATTAAGATCCGCCCCGAGCTGTGAAAAGATCTGCTACCCGTGAACAAACAACACTGGGCTCAACCAGCCGAAAAACAAGCAACTGGTCTCCCGTTAAACACTCACAAAGACACCAGCTTAACATGGTGGGACACGCACCCGGGGGCGCTTTAACACTAAACACATTCAAAAATCAGCCCTTTTCTTTCCAAACCGCTGCCATTCAGTTCAAAAACACTGAATTTTTCACAATTCATTAGTCTTTTTATAATGCAAAAATCTGCAATTTAGAGAAACAACAGTCTAAAGGTTTCATGTTCCCAGGGAATCATTCACTGAGTGCGCGAATACAGACGTCTTTAGGCCGTTCATCCCGGTGTCCATCATTCTCATGGGTAATGTTGCACTACTGAGCTTCTGGCGACACAAACACAGCTGATTTTGTAGTAGAGAAAGGATACTTCACATGAACTTTGCTTCACAACTCATTAGGAAGACTTTAGGTTTTCATGAAGGATTACAGTTTCTCTGCAACATAATGGAACAAATGAGCGACAAATGTGTCGAGTGCTAGAGGGCGGGAAGGTTATCTGAGTGTGTTTGGTAGGTGTCATGACGGAGTGAGTGTGTGGACCTCCAGCCTCACTGCAAATATCTATGCAAAGGCAAAAAATGTTGAATCTGCAACCATTAATGAATGTAAATTAGAAGTTAGATGGAAAGTCATCCATAAAGCTCTTTGAGACCATTTTAGAAGAATGTAAACGGGTTATGAACTCATCCTCAATATATCAAAACCTGAAAGGAATTTAAAACTTGAAGAACAAAGCGGGTAAAACTTTTAAGTATTTAATTTGTTTTTGTGGTATTATCAAGCTTGTATTTGTGTGTTTTTGTATTAAGTTTTTTTTATGTTTATGCTATAATTATTTTACACTGTACAGAATTATGATCAATAAGTTATGACAACCTATATTTTGACATTGCTTTAACTCAAAATAAGTTTTTTTTATAAGCTACAGTATACAAGATTCAACTCATTTCTTTAAAGTCAGTTTAATGTAATTTAAGTTGGAATGACTTAAACATCCAAGTTGATTGTACTTAAACATTTAAGGTATCAACTTTTTTTGTTATAAATGCTTTTACTGTCATCATTGATCGATTTAATGCATCCTTGTTGGATTAAAAATAAAAATGCTAAATACTAATAAATCTTACTGACCCCAAACTTTAATAATTAATTTCACACCTAGCAATTTATTTATCCTATATAGACACAATTAAATAATATCTTCACACTTCATGATATTTTCACAAACACTTTTTTAAAAAGGAAACCAATTAAAATAATAAAATTACCCCCAAAATACTGAAAATTAATACAAATTAATCAAACAATAAAACCAATAAAAATCCACCACTGGGACATAAAAGTGCTCAAAGTTGAAGTCAAACACCCATTTATCAATGATTTTTCAGTTTACATTTAGACAACAGTGAAACTTTACTGACTTTTTGAATAATCTCATAGCAGGCCTTTCATTTAAATTTAAGAGTGGTGGGAGGCCAGGCCAATTGTGGTTTGCGTTCATGTGAACGTTCAGCTGGACAATAACTCCCTCATTCCTCAATAGATGGACCCCCTAGGCAGTTTTGGAAAACTCTGGTTTCCTTCATAACCAAATATCCAAGCGTGGCCGTGTTGCATGTTTGCTGTGAAGACTCAACGCTTTGCCCTG